>NC_042617.1:251720573-252054340 GCF_901001135.1 Rhinatrema bivittatum | reverse complement strand
TGCTCGGCCCGGTCTTTCTCCAGTGCTGAGGATGATGACGCTGATATCCTTGAAGGGGGTCACTCGCTCCGTGATGCTGCTGGGTAGGCGTTCCCGAGGTCGATGGACCCTTTTTGGTTTGCAGTGCACAAGTTGGGAGATAATGGAGCAGCACCCTTTGAACCAAAGAGCTGCTCCATTTTCTCCAATCGAGCATGACGTCCCTTAGAGGTCATCTGCGCGCAACTTGGGCACTGATGAACGTTGTGCGAGGATCTTAAACACAAAACGCAAATTTCGTGCGGGTCCGTTATGGACATGATCCTCAGACATTTGGGGCATTTCCTAAATCTGGTCACCATTACAAAAATTGGCGCACGTGCGATCTTTGACCATCAGGCATCGAATGAATGCCGCTGGTGTAGAGATTTAGGTTATTTGTTAATGGCTGCTTTAATAAAAATCTACCTCATGTTAACTAGTAATTGGAATAACAAGGCCTGAAAAGAAAATATTCTGCCCAGAGACAGAACAACTGAGGCTGAGAATGGAATGTGAGTGTAGAAATGAATGAAATAAGAAAGGCACCAAGAAAAGTTAAACAAGAAACAAAGTACTAACGGAAGCAGAATGTGTGACGTCTGAGATGCGCATGACTAGCTGACATAAGAGATGAGTGAAGGGAGGGGAATTATTATGAGAGCCATGTTTTTTCAGTCTATAAAAAGGTAATTCAAATTTTGAAACATTGAGTAATTGGCATTGCTCCTAGAACAGTAGATTCTGTAAAACGGGGCTCCTTTTACTTCCGTAAGGAAACACAATCTTGATTTTCCTTATTGTTCCGCTATCTTGATTTGTGTATGCTTGCAATGAAATGAACAAAGCCTGCCAGCTTTTATAACATCTCTAAGCTATTTAATAAAAGCTATGCTTTTGAAACTGAAAGTCTGTCTCATCACTGTCTATCTCTGGGGAGGAAACAAGCAGGGTAAGTTCAGGGTTAACATTTTAAAACGATCCCGTTCAACACCGGGAATCGACCACAAAACACGGGGAATACACTTACCAAGCGCCGGAGGGAATGGATGAGGGTAATTTTATGAAGATATACTTCGAATGTTCCGTGAGGAAAAGTTGTGAGAGTTTCTCACAGAGCTCCTAACCGCGAGGCAACTTGCTGCGCGGAAAAAAAGAGACTGAAGGGGGACCCCTGGTGGCTACATGGTTAGTGGCATGCTGGGCATGCTCAGTGTACCAGTCAAAGTTCTAGAATATATTCACTGCAATAAATAATATTTACCCAGAGATATCTGCCTGGTTCTTTCAGACCAAACTGAAACAGAGATGGCGAGAAGACTGAAAGAGGGTGAGGGTGAGAATTGGAGATTGAAAATGTAAAGACGAAGAGAGAGGACTGAGAAGGCCAATGGGAGTGAGAGACAGAGGTAGGAAAGAGGAGGATGGAGATGTAAGACCAAAGATGGGAGTGGAGAGATGGAGGGGTACAAGATAAGAAAAGACATGGAGAAAAGAAAGATGTAGAGAGATGATGTGGAAAAGAGAATGTGTCAGAGTTAGAGATGGAGAATAGATGAGAGAGAGACTGAAAGGAAAATGAGGATAAGGAATCAGAAGATAAACCAAATGAAAGTAGAACAGAGACAATAAATGGAGATTCTATTCCAAAAAATGCATTTTGTTTCTGCAAGGCATAACTGTGCAGCTTTTGAATGAAATTATTCTGGGGAGTGTAAGAAATCCAATAATGGAGGCAAGTTTGGGCAATGAATGGGCAAGTTTGGGCAATGAATGATTTTGTCTTAAAAAAGAGCATCTACTAACCTATTTTATATTCACTAATGATTCTACTTACATGTATTCCAAAACAAATCAAAGGGTGGGAGATAGAAGGAAGAGGAATCTTTTTTTATATATCAAGACAACAGAAATTTTTGAATAAATGATGAGTACATAAGCATCCATAAATGTATTATTTTTTTTAAAACCTCTAATTGTGAGGGATCTGCTTAGCTGAAGATGATATATGTTTATGGCCTTTGTTGACTTCTTCCCTGACCTTCAATTTTGATGTAAACGCTCCATGCTCTTTTGGAGAAATAAGGAGAGACTAGAGTCATATCTCCATCATGGTTTATAATTTTATGGAAAAAGGTGGTCATGGCTATTTCTTACCTTTCCCATCCGAGGTTCTCCAATTAAAGCTTTGAAATCAGAGTTGTTCTGAGTATAACATCTTAGGTGAGCACAGATGTGGTCCAGTTGTTTTCTCCAGTAACCTATATAAGCAATTTCACAACAAAATAGAAACATGACTAACAGTTTATGACTAATTTTTAGAACCTGGCAAGGACACTAAGATCCTTATTAGAACCATCCCAGTCTCACTGGCCAAAACCTAAATTTACACAGAAACATAGAAATGTCGGCAGAAAACGACCAAATGGTCCATCCAGTCTACCTAGCATATTTATGGTAGCACCTGCCGCGCCATACAAGTCACCCCCATACTTATCAGTTTCCCAAACCGTCAAAATCAGGGCCTTTGTAGGTTGCTGTCTGAGTCCAATTCCCCATTACCTCTTGCCATTGAAGCAGCGAGTAATGTTGAACTGCATCAAAAGTATCAGGTTTATTGGTTAAGGGTAGTAACAGACGCATCAGCAAGTTACCCCCATGCTTATTTGTTTTCCCAGACTGTAAAATTCAATGTCCTTATTGGTTGCTGTCTGAATCTAATTCCCCTTTTCCTCTTTTCCCCCTGCCATTGAAGCAGAGAGCAATGATGGAGTTGCATCAACAGTATGAAGGCTTATTGGTTAAGGGTAGTAACCGCCACACAGCAAGTTACCTCCATGCACTCTTTTCTTCATTCCCATCCTCTAGCCTTTAGAGATCCACAGTGTTTATCCCATGCCCCTTTGAAATCTTTCATGGTTTTTGTCTTCACCACCTCCTCTGGAAGGGCATTCCAGGTATTCACCACCTTCTCTGTGAAGAAATATTTCCTGACAATGGTTCTGAATTATTCTCCCTGGAGTTTCATTTTGTGACCCTTAGTTCTACTGATTTCTTTCCAATGGAAAAGGTTTGTTGTTGATTGTGCATCATTAAAACTTTCAGGTATCTGAAGGTCTGTATCATATCTCCCCTGCACCTTCTCTCCTCCAGGGTACTGCACAGATAAAGGGGCTTGTTTCTGTACATTGGGCCTGACTGATCAAGCCATCACTGTATCCAGATAGTTTTGCACCTGACCTGATTTACTGTTCCATCAGAGTGAAAACTGCAGGCCCTAGTTCTCCCTCATTTTTTCTAGCTTCAAGGACAGTGCTAACAGGACTAGACCCGAGGTAGATTATCATTTCACCCAGCTCAACCTGAACAGGCTGATCCCGTCCTGGTTTTGCCCCTTTGTATGCAAGAGAACATCATCCTATTGGAAACAGGATGCTGGGCTTGATGGGTCCTTGGTCTGACCCAGAATGGCAAATCTTACGATCCTTGTTTTCTTAGGGAAATCAGAAATGCAATGCCATATATACACTGGGACAATACCAGAGCTGGATCAGTTTCTTTGAGTTGATCTAAGTGAAGTGGTAACCCACAAGGGTCCAGTGTATCGTAGGCTAGCTGACATATCCAATAAAGGGCTGTTTGCACTTTCCCAGCATGCATCCTTAAACTGTTTGTGCCTCAAAATCTGGTGCCATGCTCATTTAGCCTCAGGAATATATAAATAAGATAAGCCATTCTCTTCTTGGCAGATGACAAGGGGGGAGGGGGGGGGGGCAAGGGAAGATTCAGGAAGGCAGTCTCTCATTTGCAATTGCCTAACTTTGGTTGTTTTTTCAACATCATCAATCAAACTGGCTTTTTCAACATTACCAATCAAGAAAAACAATGTGATACTTAAATATTATATTGCAGGTACCTTCATGCAGGGCTAACCCTAGTTGATGCATGACCCAGGGTGAACTAAGTATCGCAGCCCCTCGCCCCAACCCTGACCCCAGAAAGGGAGTGATCCCTCTCCAGAATCTTTTTTTTTTGGGGGGTGCCCTTTCCATATCCAAGGTACTGCTCGCCAGACTGTGGTCAGGGACAGCGCTGTTTCTCATCTCTGATTCCAGTGGGTCATAGGGAACAGCGGCAGTGATCCTTTGGTCACATCTGGGCTGCTTCAGATAAGAAAGAGGTAGCAGCAAAAGTTTTTATTTGGACCTGGACCACATTTAGCAGAGGGGATGGGGCTACTGCAGTAGCATGTGGCCCCTCAAAGCCCAGGGTCCTGGCCGGTCACCCCAGTTCATCCCCTCCCAAACGACAACCCTACCTCCATGTTGCACTTTCTATCCATTCCTCCTCCTTTCATTAGTTCCCAACTAAAAAAGAATTACTGCTCATAACTGTGGTCAAAAGAAAACCTGAAGAATTTTATCAGCTAAAGATCATGATATAACATGCTGCAGAAGCAGCAGTGAAATTAAAGACTTACAAAAAAATGTGAAACTGACAGCACTGAAAACTAAAGCTCACAGAACAGGTGCAATATGGGTAGAAAACCACAGTTCCTCTCCATCCAGTGCCAATAATCCTCAAAACTGTTCTAAAAAGTATGAAAAAAAAAATCCTTGGCCTCTCTGCTGAGACTGTCAACAAGGGAATCAATTTATGCCAGATAGGTGCTGAACAGACTACCAGCTCATTTCTCATATGCCACTGAATGCCTTTCATATGACAGTGGACGCAATCACTACCAGCCTGAGGCTACATTACATTGGCCTACAAAAAAAGGAGGCAATTTTTAAAACTATGCGGGTAATTCCAAAGCCCACGGGTACTCATACACAGATTTTGCATCAAATCTCAAAGTACAAGCTTACTTCCCTTTGAATACTGCCTAGGGAAAAAGTATTCGCAGAGATTTCCATCTGCTTTTTCTGCAGAGG
Source organism: Rhinatrema bivittatum (assembly GCF_901001135.1). Classification (NCBI taxonomy): domain Eukaryota; kingdom Metazoa; phylum Chordata; class Amphibia; order Gymnophiona; family Rhinatrematidae; genus Rhinatrema; species Rhinatrema bivittatum. The sequence goes on along the minus strand of NC_042617.1, from coordinate 252,049,388 downwards.
CTTTCTCCCTGAAAATGCAGAACTATGTGCCTTGTTGCCTCCTTAGGCAGACCGGATGGGCCATACAGTTTTTTTTTTTGCCATCATATTTCTATATTTCTCTGACCCAACCCCACCTCTGAGCATAAGAGGGAAAGAGTATATACCTTGCTGAACCCCGCATGTACTTTTACCCGTGTTCAGGGTGGGCAGTTTTCAGACAGCTTATTTACCAGGCTAAATAATGTGATGGACATTACATTCACCTAGTGAATACAAGAAGGTGGGCTGTAAGGAAAACCTGGGACACAGAACCAGTATGTAAAAGAAATCAGAATAGGAGGTAGAATCCAACTCTCAGAAGACACAGGGTTTCTCGAGAGGGGGGAACTTCTCAGGCTTTGACCAGGCTCCACTGAAGTGGTTAATGAGGATACAAATGCAAGGCTGACATTGTGGTATTTGTCCCTACAAGTGTTTGACTTTAAAATGCAGCATAGGGCTGGTAAGGACCATAAAAATGCTGATTATTTATCAAGGGAGGCACTAAATAGGGCAGAAACATTAACGTCGAAGACTCTTGTAAAAGGAGAGGAGGTATGTGATGGGCATTATATTCTCCTAGTGAATACAAGAAGGCGGACCGTAAGAAAAACTTGGGAAGGAGATCCAGTATGTAAAATAAATCAGAATAGGAGGTAGACTCCAGCTCCTAGAAGGTGCTGAGGTTCTGGTGGGGGAGGAGCTTCCCAAGCTTTGCTCTATTGAGAGGACAAGAGAACCTGGGCATGGTGGGAGAAGGGTGAGAGCTTGCCTGAAGGAGGGGCAGGGCAGTAACAGAAAGGAGATCTGCTAGAACCAGTTGAAGAGACAGAAGAGATGGTGGTGGAGGTGTTGAGGAGTCCAGCTCAAGAAGATTTTTGAGATCTCCGCCCTCAGAGTGTGGGCTGCCATGTGCAGCAGTTTTTCCTTAAGGGCAGGTCTCCACTGGGTAAAGCATTTGCAGAATAACATGTCGTTATTGGATGAGGAGGCTGTTCAAGCGGAGCGCCTGGAAGCGGCAGTGGCCTATAGTGCGGATGCCCTTTATGTTCTGCTTTGGACCTCCGCCCGCTCTATGGTCTCCGCGGTTTCAGCCCGCCAGCTGCTTTGGTTGCAGAACTGGTCTGCTGATGTCTCCTCAAAGGCCCAGTTAGGTTCCCTGCCTTTTAAGGGCAAGCTGCTCTTCGGAAAGGATTTAGAAGATATGATTCAGTCTTTGGGAGAGAACAAGGTACATCGTCTTCCGGAGGATAAGCCCAGGTCACGAAGCTTTCCTTCGTCTCGGTCTTGTTTTTAGGGAAATCGGAGATTTTGGTCCTCCTGGTTGGCGGGCTCCTCCTCTAGGCAAAAAGCTGACCATCAGCAATCCTGGTCACAATCCTTTTGAGGGCGTCGATTTGGCAGATCTGGGATGCCCCAAGCCGCAGCAGGAATCAAGTCAGCACAATGAGGTGAGGCCAGTCCATTCCTCGGTTCCGGTGGTGGGAGACAGGTTGTCTCTGTTTTATGAGGAGTGGTCTAAGCTGACGTCGGACCAGTGGGTCCTCAGCGTGATAAAACACAGCTACACTTTAGATTTTGCTCGGTGCCCTCGGGACAGCTTTCTTGTTTCCTCATGTTCGTAGAGGGAGGAACCTCAGGCAGTACAGGACACTTTGAGTCGTCTACTAGATCTCGGAGCCATTGTTCCAGTTCTGTCGGCAGAGTGGCAAAGGGGCCTCTGTTCCATCCATTTCGTGGTACCCAAAAAGGAAGGCACGTTCCGGCCCATTCTAGATTTGAAGAGCATCAACAGATGTTTTCAAGTGCTCCATTTTCGCATGGAGATGCTGTGGTCAGTCATTGTGTCAGTACGCAAGGGAGAGTATCAAGCGTCGCTGGATCTCACGGAAGCATATTTGCACATCGGAATCCTGACTGCTCACCATTTTCAGATCTGCACTCTTCCTTTCGGGTTAGCCACGGCGCCAAGGACGTTTACCAAAGTCATGGTGGTAGCGGCAGCGAAGCTCCGGAAGGAAGGCTTGTTGGTCCATCCCTATCTAGATGATTGGCTCATTTGGATGAAATCAGAGTCCCTTGGATGCTCAGCAGTGGACCGGATTCTACAGCTGCTGAGGTCACTTGGTAGGGTGGTCAATTTGGCCAAAAGCCAGTTGATTCCCTTCCAGTCCTTGGAATTCCTAGCAGCCCTGTTTGATACATGTCTCGGCAGGGTTTTTCTCACTGAGGAGTGCCTTATCAAGCTGCAAGGTCAGGTTCGGGACTTTCTAGCTCAGGATTTCCCCAGAATTTTCCACTACCTGAGGATCCTTGGCTCGATGGCCTCTACCTTGGAACTGGTTCCCTGGGCCATTGCTCATATAGAAACATAGAAATGACGGCAGAAGAAGACCAAACGGCCCATCCAGTCTGCCCAGCAAGCTTCACACATTTTTTTCTCATACTTATCTATTTCTCTTAGCTCTTTGGTTCTATTTCCCTTCCACCCCCACCATTAATGTAGAGAGCAGTGAAGTGAAATATCAAGCTTGATTAGTTAGGGGTAGTAGGGGTAGTAACCGCCGCAATAAGCATGCTACACCCATGCTTATTTGTTTTACCCAGACTATGTTATTCAGCCCTTATTGGTTGTTTTTCTTCTCCCCTGCCGTTGAAGCAGGGAGCTATGCTGGATATGCGTGAAGTATCAGTTTTTCTTCTCCCCTGCCGTTGAAGCAGAGAGCTATGCTGGATATGCGTGAAGTATCAGTTTTTCTTCTCCCCTGCCGTTGAAGCAGGGAGCTATGCTGGATATGCGTGAAGTATCAGTTTTTCTTCTCCCCTGCCGTTGAAGCAGGGAGCTATGCTGGATATGCGTGAAGTATCAGTTTTTCTTCTCCCCTGCCGTTGAAGCAGAGAGCTATGCTGGGTATGCGTGAAGTATCAGTTTTTCTTCTCCCCTGCCGTTGAAGCAGAGAGCTATGCTGGATATGCATTGAAAGTGAAGTATCAGGCTTATTTGGTTTGGGGTAGTAACCGCCGTAACAAGCCAGCTACTCCCCGCTTTGTGAGTGCAAATCCTTTTTTCCACATTTCCTCTTGCTGTTGAAGCTTAGAGCGATGTTGGAGTCACAGTAACCATGTGTATGTTTATTGAATAAGGGTATTATCTCCAGGCAGTAGCCGTCATTCTGGCGAGCCACCCACTCTTTATTGACGGCCTCTTGACTTTATGGATCCACAGTGTTTATCCCACGCCCCTTTGAAGTCCTTCACAGTTCTGGTCTTCACCACTTCCTTCGGAAGGGCATATGAGACCTTTTCAGTCAGCATTGCTTTCCCGTTGGAGCCCGGTGTCAAAGCAATTTCATCTTCCCCTACCTCTTACAGACTCTGCACGTTCCAGTCTCGACTGGTGGCTCCTCTCGGAAAATTTGCGCCGGGGGATCAGCTTGGAGGTTCCTGATTGGACGGTGGTCACCACAGATGCCAGTCTCTCCGGATGGGGAGTGGTGTGTCAGGAAAAGTTGGTGCAGGGCCAATGGTCGGTGGAGGAGTCACGATGGTCAATCAATCGCCTAGAGACCAGGGCAGTGCGTTTAGTGCTACAAGCCTTTCTCCCATTTCTGGAGGGGAAGTCCATCAGAGTTCTATCGGACAATGCGACAACAGTGGCATTTATCAATCACCAAGGGGGAACCAAGAGTCGGCCAGTGGCGATCGAGGCCCAACAGTTGATAGGCTGGGCGGAACAACATCTAGCCAGCATCGCCACCTCTCACATTGCAGGGGTGGACAACGTTCAAGACGATTTTCTCAGTCGTCACCGTCTCGATCCCGGGGAGTGGGAACTCTCCGAGGAGGCATTCCATCTCATTTGCCGCAAGTGGTCCATTCCAAGGGTCGACTTGATGGTGACTTTCCGGAATGTCAAGGCCCCTTGTTTCTTCAGTCGGTGCTGGGAACAGATGACGAAAGGAGTGGATGCTTTGGTTCTCGCCTGGCCAAAGCACGTCCTTCTGTATGTATTTCCACCATGGCCTCTTATCAAAGTGTTGAGGCGCATCGAATCTCATCCATCTGAGGTGATCCTAGTAGCTCCGGAGTGGCCGAGGCACCTATGGTTTGTGGATCTCGTGTGTTTGGAAGAGGCAGATCGCTTTTGACTAGCGGCATGGCTTTTGAGAGGCAAAGACTGAAATTGCAGTCGTCGCTACCCTTTTGCAGTCCAGGAAGACCTCCATTTCTTTAGCTTATTTCAGAGTGTGGAAGATTTTTGAGTCTTGGTGTGTAGACCACAAGGTGGATCCTACTTAAGCTCTGGTACCCGACATGTTATCTTTCCTACAGGCCGGTCTAGTTAAAGGCCTCTCGTGTAGCTCTTTGCGGGTACATGTAGCAGCCTTCGGTTCTTTTTGTGGAAAAATATGCGGTATGCCCTTGGCTGCACATCCGGATGTGGCGCATTTTCTTAAAGGGGCGAAACACCTGCGTCCTCCGGTCAGGAATCCTTGTCCATCGTGGAGTATAAATTTGGTCCTTCGAACTCAATGTGCGGCACCATTTGAACCTTTAAAATGGACGATGCTGAAGGATCTTACTTTAAAGGTGGTTTTTCTTGTGGCTATTTCCTCACCTCGCCGGGTGTCTGAGCTCCAGGCTTTATCCTGCTGGGAATCCTTCCTCAGAATTAAGGATACGGGTGTTTCCTTGCGGATAGTTCCTTTCTTTCTTCCAAAGGTGGTTCCAGCTTTTCACTTGAATCAGTCGATAGACCTCCCGGCCTTTCCAGACTTGGATCGTTCTGATCCCCAGGCTAGGGATCTGAGGAAACTAGACATATGCCGTGTTCTACTATGTTATTTGGAGGTTACCAATGGTTTTCGCATGTCGGATCATCTTTTTGTGCTCTGGAGTGGTCCCAAGAAAGGATACAAGGCGTCTAGGGCTACCATCACCCGTTGGTTGAAAGAGGCTATTAATTCAGCCTACTTGCTTCATGGTCAGATGCTTCCACTCGGTCTCAGAGTGCACTCTAAGTGTTCGCAAGGCAACCTCGTGGGCTGTCAGCAAATTTCGCCACAGGAGATTTGTAGAGTGGCTACTTAGAAGTCCTTGCATACTTTTACTAGACATTACTGATTGGATGTTCAAGCCCCAGGGTCTGGGGGGTTTGGTGAAGGAGTGATCCAAGCTGGACTCTCAGGGTCCCACCCCGGGTAGTGGAGCTCTGGTAGATCCCAGGAGTCTGGACTGATCCGGGTACATTCAGGGAAAGGAAAATTGATTCTTACCTGCTAATTTTCATTCCTGTAGTACCACGGATCAGTCCAGAGTCCCGCCCTTTTTAGCGTTGGGATAACGGAGAGTCTGCTCGTTCAATACTTCTTTATATTCTCTGCAGACAAGTTCTTCAAAGTTTCTTCATAGTTTTTCAAGGGTTCCGATCGTACTTGGGGTTAGTGATCTGGTTTTTATCACCGGTCATAGCCGGTATGAAGGTCACAATGTTCTAGTTAATTAGTTAATTATTAAGATATTCTGCTTTGATACCTTGTAATACTGACGGACTGTAGGTGGCACCTGAGGGTATAGGGCAGAATCTGTCAAAACTTCTGTCTCCATCTGCTGGTGGGGAGGCAAAACCCAGGAGTCTGGACTGATCCATAGTACTACAGGAACGAAAATTAGCAGGTAAGAACCAATTTTCCTATATCACAAATGCAGTGTGAGAGGAAGAACAGAACTTCTTGTTAGTATAGCACAACCAATGAGGAAAATGGGTGCTCTGCGCTCTACTTTTTGTAGAGCATAAGAACATAAGAACATAAGAAAATGCCATACTGGGTCAGACCAAGGGTCCATCAAGCCCAGCATCCTGTTTCCAACAGTGGCCAATCCAGGCCATAAGAACCTGGCAAGTACCCAAAAACTAAGTCTATTCCATGTAACCATTGCTAATGGCAGTGGCTATTCTCTAAGTGAACTTAATAGCAGGTAATGGACTTCTCCTCCAAGAACTTATCCAATCCTTTTTTAAACACAGCTATACTAACTGCACTAACCACATCCTCTGGCAACAAATTCCAGAGTTTAATTGTGCGTTGAGAAAAAAAGAACTTTCTCCGATTAGTTTTAAATGTGCCCCATGCTAACTTCATGGAGTGTCCCCTAGTCTTTCTACTATCCGAAAGAGTAAATAACCGATTCACATCTACCCGTTCTAGACCTTTCATGATTTTAAACATCTCTATCATATCCCCCCTCAGCCGTCTCTTCTCCAAGCTGAAAAGTCCTAACCTCTTTAGTCTTTCCTCATAGGGGAGCTGTTCCATTCCCCTTATCATTTTGGTAGCCCTTCTCTGTACCTTCTCCATCACAATTATATTTTTTTTTAGATGCGGCGACCAGAATTGTACGCAGTATTCAAGGTGCGGTCTCACCATGGAGCGATACAGAGGCATTATGATATTTTCCGTTTTATTCACCATTCCCTTTCTAATAATTCCCAACATTCTATTTGCTTTTTTGACTGCCGCAGCACACTGAACCGACGATTTCAATGCGTTATCCACTATGACGCCTAGATCTCTTTCTTGGGTTGTAGCACCTAATATGGAACCCAACATTGTGTAATTATAGCATGGGTTATTTTTCCCTATATGCATTACCTTGCACTTATCCACATTAAATTTCATCTGCCATTTGGATGCCCAATTTTCCAGCCTCACAAGGTCTTCCTGCAATTTATCACAATCTGCTTGTGATTTAACTACTCTGAACAATTTTGTGTCATCTGCAAATTTGATTATCTCACTCGTCGTATTTCTTTCCAGATCATTTATAAATATATTGAAAAGTAAGGGTCCAAATACAGATCCCTGAGGCACTCCACTGTCCACGCCCTTCCACTGAGAAAATTGTCCATTTAATCCTACTCTCTGTTTCCTGTGTTTTAGCCAGTTTGCAATCCACGAAAGGACATCGCCACCTATCCCATGACTTTTTACTTTTCCTAGAAGCCTCTCATGAGGAACTTCTGAAAATCCAAGTATACTACATCTACCTGTTCACCTTTATCCACATGTTTATTAACTCCTTCAAAAAAGTGAAGCTGATTTGTGAGGCAAGACATTATACTGATTTCAATTGAATAATACCAATTTACAGTCCAGCAATCCCATGGGGCCTCTTATAGAAAACTTTGTCTTTTGAAAACAAGATTTCTATCTTGAGTTGTTATGTTTATTCTGTTTTAATATTTTTAGCCTGTTTTAATTATATTAATTTTTAATGATATTCTTGTAATCCGCATTGAACAAAAATTTTGGTAATGATGCGGAATATAAATCATTGTAAACAAAATAAGTAAATCTTATTCGAATACAGCACAATAACATTTTGGGACATTGTAGCAAAGTATAATATAGAAATCCTTAGAATACCTTAAAAGACTGGTCCCAACTGCCTGGTCCTGGTCCACCTTAACGCAAGGCATTCTGGGTGCAGGGTGTCTCCTCTAAGCAAGAATATAGAGTAAGCTCAGAGGAGAGCAAGGGAGGTCCTGAGGAAGATGAGGAGACGGCAGCTCCATTTAAATACTTTATTTCTGTGTTGGTGTGAAATATTACTGAGGTAATCAACTTCTGTATACACTTTGAATGCTGATAATAAAAGTTTGCAAGAGAAAATCTGGAGTCTAGACTGTAATCTGTCCTTTAGCTAGCCACAGACCGCTCATACTGTGCTACAAATGGTATCAGTTCAGGGATTTTCTGCACTAACGGGTCGATACAGTAAAGTCCGCGGGAGAGCGGGCAAACACCTGCTCTCCCGGCGCACGCACAGGCCACTCTCCTGTGCGCGCGATTCAGTATTCAAATTAGGGTCGGCGGTAAAAATAGGTAAAAAGAGATGCTAGGGACACTAGCGCGTCCCTAGCACCTCTTTTTGGACAGGAGCAGCGGCTGTCAGCGGGTTTGGCAGCCGACTCTCAATTTTGCTGGCGTCGGTTCTCGAGCCCGCTGACAGTCACGGGTTCGGAAACCGACGTCGGCAAAATTGAGCGTATAGTTTTCAACCCGCGAGCTGCGGGCCGACTTCAAATTTATTTTTTTTAACTTTTTGTAACTTTCGAGACTTCCGACTTAATATCGCCATGATATTAAGTCAGAGGGTGCACAGAAAAGCAGTTTTTACTGCTTTTCTGTGCACTTTCCCGCTGCCCAAAGGTAGGCGCTAATTTCTGAAAGTAAAATGTGTGGCTTGGCTGCACATTTTCCTTTCTGAATTGTGCGGGAATACCTAATAGGGCCATCAACATGCATTTGCATGTTGCGGGCGCTATTAGGTTGGGGGGGTTGAACGCGCGTTTTCGACCCCTTACTGAATAAGGGGTAACGCTAGTATGTCGAAAACGCGCGTCTATTTGCGGGTTAACAGTGCGCTCCACCGGAGCGCACTGTACTGTATTGGCTTGTAAGTGACTGCACAGGCAGAAGTCCAAGCCTCTCAAAAGTAACTGGAAAGAAAGAAGTTTTGTGAAAGTGTCTACACTGGTAGAAACCGTGCTTCAAAGTGAAGATAGAGAGAATTTTCTTTTGAGAAAGTGTTTTGCTTTAAGCAGTGCACAGAGCAACACTAGTGCAAAGGAGCACATTGGAGGAAAAAAAAAATAAAAGTACTGGGCTTCACTGCAAGGGCAGTTAAAAAGTTAATTTCAACAGGCCAAGAATACTAGTTTTGATGAGCTAGGGAAATTAAACAGTTAGTGCCGAACATGCAGGCGTGAGTTTGTGGGCAAAAAAAATAAAGATAATTTTTTTGTGTTCGCTTGAACAGGTAGGGGTTTTTTGTGTGCTCTGGCTGCAAAGAGCAGGGTAGGACCCTCTGAATCCCACACAGCCGGGGTGGCACTAGAGAGAGAGAAAAAAATATAGACCTCTGCATTCAAAATCTCCTGGAAGGACAAAGGAAATCACAGGAAAGCCTCATAAGGAGCCAGCTTTCCTATGATAAGAACAGAAAGGAGACTGAAACAAATGTGGCTCGCATGACCTCCAGCGTAAAGAAGACTTGGATTGCCTGAAAGGAGAAGGGGCACAGCAACCCTGTATGACACTTGTTTGAGCTGTACCTTTCAGGAGTACAAAGAATGGCCTGAACATGGCGCTACTAAGGAGTCAGTGGTAACCAAAGCTGACTAACAGCATCCCGTAGAGTGGCCTAAAGAGGACACTGCAGTGGAGTCTGGCAAAGAATCAATGGAGCCAGTAATGACCAAGCACAACCTGGATTATCCCGGAGAGAGACCTAAGGAAGGTGAAACAGGTGGCCCTGGCAATTGGTCAGAGAAACCAGGAGCTGCTCTGTTGGGAATATGCTCAAACTCCAGCAGTGCAAGGATTGTTCCACTGCATAAGAAGAGAAGAATATAGAAGACCTGTGAATAGACTCATGGTGAACCTGCCAGTACGGATTTCCATTGAAGAACAGAAGTTCCATTGATGCTACGAACAGGAGAGCAGCAGGCCTTTTTAATGGTTAACCCACTCACCGAAGGTGGTGCATCACAGGATGCCACAAGGCTAAAGCCAGAGGGAACAAGAAGATAGCACTGAGGCAGAGGCAGAGGTCCTGAGCCCAGAGGTCCACCAGGCAGAGTAGTAGCCAGACTAATTTTGTAAAAATCAGGCTGCTACCTGTCAGCAAGTGACATAGACTGAGAAAGCCAGGAGTGATGAGAAAATAGAGTTTTCAGAAGTCTGAGTCAGAGAGGATAAGCTGCAACTAGAGACTTGTGAACTGGCCATTTCAGGGAGTTGGACTCTGGGGCTAACCAGGGTGGGTCACCCAGAAACCAAGGGAGTTGGGGTTTCATGAGGAAGCCTTATCTAAAAACCCAAAAGATTGGGGGAAGGGTACCTCGGTAAAAGAGGAAAGTACCCTAGACAAAAAGAATCCCCAGGGGTTAAAGGACAAGACATTCCCTGGTTTAGAACCCTGTACCCTAAGGCAGGTGGGAATCAGAATGAGGAAGAGGATGTCCCAAGTTAAGAAAGGCCCCAAAAGCAGGCATAGCAGGGTCCTATTGCGGGACATAGCCCTGGTAGGGGCAAATGCTCAGTTGGGTAAGATTGAGCTGATGGGGAGGGTATATGGCAGAGTGCAATACTGAAACCATAAGAACACCTTATAAGACTAGTCCCAGCTGCCTGGTCCCAGTCTACCTTAATGCAAGGCATTCTGGGTGCAGGGTATCTCCTCTGAGCAGGAATATAGGGTAGGCTGAGAGGAGAGCAAGGGAGGCCCTGGGGAAGACGAGGAGACAGCGGCTCCATTTAAATACTGCATTACTTCTGTGTTGGTGTGAAGTATTGCTGAGGTAATAACTTCTGTATACATTTTGAATGCTGATAATAAAAAGGTTTGCAAGAGAAAAGCTGGAATCCAGACTGGAATCTGTCCTCCAGCCAGTCACAGACCACTGGTGCTATGCTACAGACATCTAGTTATCAGAAAAGTCCTTTCTGATGAGCCAATTTATTGAGCCTTAGCTGTTTCCTGTTAGGTCATGGACCATAGTACAAAAGATTAGAATAATTAAAAAGGCTTGCTGTCTAATCATTTCTTTGGTACACTTACAGGATTCATTGATTTGATACTCCAGGCAACCTGCAGTGTTTCTTAATAGAACTAGAACCCATTATAATTCAGCTTCAAGCTGGAAATGTGGCTATTTTTAAGAAACATTCAAGTTATATGAGTTTCTAAATCTTGGCAAGTAATAATCAAAACTATGGTCTGCTGTTCATGGAAGAATTCAGGCAAGCATCAGCGATAGTGATGTACTTAGTATTCAATCAAAGCCATAGTGTGAGTCACATATTGACAGTAATAACATTTTCAGGACAGGCTGATTCTATCCTGGTTTTATCCTATTGCCTGCATGGATTTGTATTTTTAGTATTTATTTATTTATTTACTTGACTTATAATCCATTTTTCAACATGGTTAAAAGGTGAGGTGAAAGAGGCTATTGTAGCTAAAAGATCTTCATTCAAAAATTGGAAGAAGGATCCATCAGAAGAAAATAGGATAAAGCATAAGCATTGGCAAGTTAAATGTAAGACATTGATAAGACAGGCTAAAAGACAATTTGAAAAGAAGTTGGCCAGAGAGGCAAAAACTCACAATAAAACCTTTTAAAAATATGTCTGAAGCAGAAAGCCTGCAAGGGAGTCAGTTGGATTGTTGGATGATCAAGGGGTTAAAGGGGCACTTAGAGAAGATAAGGCCATCGCAGAAAGATTAAACAATTTTTTTGCTTCAGTGTTTTACTGATGAGGATATTGGAAAGAGACCCATTCCAGAGAAGGTTTTCATGGTGATGATTCAGATTAACTAAACCAAATCACAGTGGTAGATGTGGTAGGCCTGATTGACAAACTGAAGAGTAGTAAATCACCTGGACTAGATGTATACACCCCAAGGTTCTGAAAGAACTACAAAATGAAATTTCAGACCTATCAGTAAAAATTTGAACATATTATTAAAATCATCTTGTTTCTGAAGATTGGAAGATGGCCAATGCAACCCCTATATTTAAAAAGGAATCCAGGGGTGATCCAGGAAACTATACACCGGTGAGCCTGACTTCAGTGCCGGGAAAAGTCGGGGAAACTGTTATAAGAATAAAATCACAAAACATTTAGATAGACATGGTTTGATGTGATACACTCGGCATGGATTCACCCAAGGGAAGTCTTGCCTCACAAATCTCCTACATTTTTTTGAAGGGGTGAATAAACATGTGGCAAAGGTGAACCTGTAGATGTGGTGGATTTGGATTTTCAGAACGTGTTCGACAAATCCTGCATGAGAGACTTCTAAGAAAACTAAAAAGTCATGGGATAGGAGGTGATGTCCTTTTGTGGATTACAAGTTGGTTAAAAGACAAGAAACAGAGAGAAGGATTAAATGGTCAGTTTCCCCAGTGGAAAAAGTTAAACAGTGGATTGCTTCAGGGATCTGTACTTGGACCGGTGCTTTTTAATATATTTATAAATGATTTGGAAAGAGGTACAATGAGTTAGGTGATCAAATTTGCGGATGACACAAAATTATGCAAAGTAGTTAAATCTCAAACAGACTGTGATGAATTGCAGGAGGTCCATGCGAAACTGGAAGATTGGGCTTCCAAATGGCACCTGAAATTTAACGTGGACAAGTGCAAAGTGATGCATATAGGGAAAAATAACCCTGCTGTAGTTACACAATATTAGGTTCTATCTTAGGAGTTACCACCCAGGAAAGAGATCTAGGCACCATCATGGATAATACATTGAAATCGTTAGCCCAGGGTGCTGTGGTGATCAAAAAAGCAAAAAGAATGTTAAGAATTATTAAGAAGGGAATGGAAAATAAAACGGAGGATGTCATAATGCCTCTGTATCGCTCCATGGTGAGATCACACCTTGAATACTGTTGTTATGACTTGTAGGTATGTGGGCCCTGGGCCGAGGTGTGAGATGGTACCGCCCACAGGGAGGAGCCCTGTGAGCCTCACCGTCGGGAGGTGCGGTCTCAGCAGACGTCAGACACAGCTGTGGAATAGAGTATTGTACAAGTAGAAAAGGCACAGCCCATGGAGCAGGGCTGCAGGAGGAAGAGAAGTTCTGAGAAGGGGTATACCCAGAGGGAATGCCTCAGATGTGAATATTCAGTAGTGGTCCACAGAGCGGGGTACACCGAAGAAGCCTCTCTGAGGTGATGATGCAGTAGTGGCCTGCAGCACAGGGTACACCGAGGGATTCCTCACTCAGAGATGGTATTGTAGAGGCCTGGGGAATGGGTACACCGACGAGGGACCTGTAGCGATGACGTGGCAATGACCTGCAGCACAGGGTACACCGAGGTGGTTCCTCACTAGAGCTGGCATGGTAGTGGCCCAAGACCCAGGGTACACTGGAGAGGTTTCTGTAGCGATGACGTGGCAATGGCCTGCAGCGCAGGGTACACCGAGATGGCTCCTCACTAGTGCTGACACGGTACTGGCCTGTGGTATGGGGTACACTGGAAAGGATCTCACAATAAAGCAGATTCAGTAGAAGTCCGTGGTGTCAAGGTACTCACAGAGAGGTAGTTCCAGGAGAGGTCCCGGGGAATGGGAACAACCCGCAGTCCAAGGCAGAAGACCCTCCGAGGAGCAGATAGCCAGAGACGAGGAAGGGCCCCTGAGAAGCAGGTACCCAGAGCGTCTCACACCGAAGAGCAGGAACTGGAACAGGAAGTCCGTACGAGAGAAGTGGATTCAGCAATGAGAGAACTCCTTGCTAACTCGTTGAAAGGCAGGGCCAGGCAGCTTAAGTACAGCAGAGTGTAGACGTCATCCGGAGGGGATGCCCCCGAAGTTCCCGCCATGATGTGCTTAATACTGGTTCGTTTGCGTGTGCACCTAAGTGATCCCATGAGCAAGATGGCGGTCGGCAGTGCCCACGCTGTCCCGGAATGCCAGGGAGATTGGCGGAAGCTGCCACTTTCCCCAATGATGTCAGGGCTGCATAAAAAGAGGTGAGCATTAGTGTTCGCAGCCGTCTGCGACCGATGGGCGTAACACTACTCTGTTGCGAATCATAAGAACATAAGATATGCCCTACTTGGTCAGACCAAGGATCCATCAAGCCCAGAATCCTGTTTCCATCAGTAGCCAATCTAAGTCACAAGTACCTGGCAAGTACCCAAACATTAGATAGATCACAAGTTACTACTGCTTATTAATTACCATCATAGCAGTTCATGGATTTATCCTCTAGGAACTTATCCAAACCTTTTTTAAACCCAGTTACACTAACTGCTGTAACCACAACTTCTGGCAATGAATTCCAGAGCTTAACTATGTGCTGAATGAAAAATAATTTTCTTCAATTTGTTTTAAGTGAGCTACTTGCTAACTTCATGGAGTGCCCCCTAGTCCTTCTATTATCTGAGAGAGTAAATAACCAATTTACATTAACTTTTTCAAGTTCTTTCATGATTTTGTAGACCTCTATCATATCTCCCCTCAGGCGTGTCTTCTCCAAACTGAACAGCCCTAACTTCCTTAGCCTTACCTCACAGGGCAGCCGTTCCTAGCCCCTTATCATTTTGGTCGCCCTTCTCTGCACTTTCTCCAGTGAACTATATCTTTTTTGAGACCAACATGGGAAAGCCAGTACTTTTGTTTTGCGTGCTTTTATTTATTTATTTATTTGCAAATTACACTAATCTCTAAGGGGTCCCTTTTCACTGCTGTGCAGCTCGGCTAGTTAGCCAGCTAACTAGAAAGGCATATTCAGTAATGCAGTTGCATCGCTTAACTTATTTGGCTAACTCCACTCTTCCTCGGAATGCCTCTTGCACACCCATAGAATACCCCCTATTTATCTGGCTAAATTCTAGTTATCCGGCTAGAATTTGTCCAGATAAGGGCTAAATATAGCCGGGTAAGCCATTTAGATGGATGACTTATTATGTGATCCATCTAAATGGCTTTTGAATATGAACCTCCAAATAAATAAAACTTGTCCAAACCTTTTTTAAATGCAGCTACACTAATAGCTTTCACCACATGCACTGAAATTCATTGCCAGAGGATGTGGTAAAAGCTATTAGTATAGCTGTTTTTAAAAAAGGTTGGACAAGTTCTTGAAGGAAAAGGGATAAGCAGCATGTAATCGATCTTCCCCTTGGATCCTGCTAGGCACTTGTGACCTGGATTGACTATTGTTAGAAACAGGATACTGGGCTTGATAGATCTTTGGTCTGATCAAGTATGGCAAGTCTTACATTCTTATGTTCTTATATGCTGCCTATTCACAGCGCTAGGCGGCTAACAATAGGAACATACACAGCAATAAGACAACATTTGAAATAGCATGATTACCACTCAAATAACAATAAAAAATGCATGAAAGTATACATGAGGATTTCAGAATTAAATCCGTGCATGCATATTACCTCCCCCAACCTAGCCCTGATCCTTTTTTCCCCCACAGGTAGAAGTATGTATACTGATCACAACGCAGGTACTTCTACCCTCAGTAGCAGGGAATAGTTATTTTCAAAGAGCCTTTTCATGTGGATAAACAGGTGTCTACCAAGATAAAAAATTTTGAAAATTCCCTTCCCTGAAAATGGACCCTCTTTTAACCTGCTTATATTTTACACTTTATTTTCGTTTATGATTCTTACAAACACATACAGAAAATGATAGTTCCAAAATAATTTAAATTTTAGAAAAAGCAAAATAATAATCTGCTTTTCAAAGGAAAGAAGGCTTATGAGATCTCCATGTCTGTCTGTGTGTCCCTCTAAATAACTTGTGTGTTTAATGTTATATTCACACCAGGCTGTTGTCTTTTCCTGCCTTTTAGATCTCTGGCATTCATCTCTCCCGGCTCCCTCCTGGACCACGGTGGTCCTTTATCCCTCCCTCTTGTTCCCTCTGTTTCTAGCTCTGTCTCTGATCCAGCATGATTCCTGAGGGTCCTCTCCTCTCTCCCAGTCTTTGGTGGTCCTCTCTCCCCTGATAGGCTGCCATATACTCTTACTCCACAAAGTCAATCATGGATTCTGGTCTTCCTCCTTATCCTCCTTTTCTTTCTTTGTTCTTTCTCCCCTCTATATTTCTTCTCATACTGTCAACTCCAATTCTATTTCCTCCCTTCTTCCTTTCAATCATTTTACTCACTTTTTTGGTGCAGCTTTCTTCTCCTGTTCTGTCAGGCTAGTGACAGAGCATTTTGGCAGTAGCAGTAAATGCTTCTCACCACTATGATCACCCTGCTTTCTTCTGCTTTGCTTAGTGAGCCGCAGTAGCTGCTGAAGGTTTTGATAGCTGTAATCAGCCCCTCTCTTCCCCACACCCTAACAGCAGGGTTTATGCAGCCCGTGAGAGTCAATTGGTCCTTCTCTTCCCCACCTCTGCTGCACATGCACTGGTTTTAGGCTCCTGCAATGTAGAAATGGCCCTTCTCTGTTGTTTCTCCTCCTGGCCTGCAGCAATTGGGATGAAGTTTCTGGGGCAGCAGTAGGCCCCATTTTTACTCTCCTGGCCTGCGGCAGCAGCTCAACTAATCACAGATGGGACTAGCCCAGCTTAACTTTCTTGCATCCCTTGTGGCGGACCCTCTGGAATGGTCTCGCGGGCCCCTGGGTGACAATGGACTCCAGATTGGGAACTTCTGCTATAAAAGTTGGACTGTGAAACTCATAAACCTTTGCAAAATCCTGAATTAATTCTCACCTCTTCCAGGGCTAATAGCTGTAAGAAGGGGCTTGCGATCACTCATTTTATCCTGTATTTCCTTTTGAGAGACCAACTCCAATTCTTTCTTCTCCATCAGTTTGCTGGATGGGTAGAACAGGCCAATTGTCTGAGTTCCTTTATCTGTTCGTTCTAAGTCTAACCTGGGCTTTGGCAAAGAGAACTGTATGGGCTGCCAAGCAACACGAGACTTTCTGTCCTGTTGGGGAACATCGAGGTTAATTAATTAAAAATAAAATCAATGCATCACTTTAGATTTCAAAAAACACTGAGTCGCTTCCTAACTTCTGCCCCATGATCAAATCCAAACATGAGCCCTGAAAGAATTTTATAAAATCTGTTAAACTTGACAAACCCTAAAAACAGATCTCTTCAATCCAGATTAATATGGCACAGATTCAAGAAATCTATGGCTTACATTACCCTTTATTACATTAGAATTAGAATTTATTTATTTATTTACCGATTTTTATATACAGATGTTTGTTAGGAACATCACATCGGTTTCCATAAAACAATAAAGCAGCCAACATGGCTTTACAGTGAAACTGATGATAAAACTGGGGAGAGGAGTAGGGCGAGGAGAGAGGGGGGAATAAGGTAAGGGTAGAGTTAGAATTAATATTGGATATTATGTACAATCATGAAATGCTAAAGTAACTTTATGTACATTCATTATATGGCATTATGTACAAAAGGAATAGTGAGAGTAAGTACATTTGTAACTGAGTGAACATTCTGTGCAAGGATTTCGGTCGCTAGAAGTGATGAGGGCATTATATACAAACATTGGAAGGCATTATGTAAAGTAACAAATTAAAACTGCGAAAAATTGATTACAATCATTGTGCGTGAGAAGCGGTATGGGGGGAAATGGAGAAGGGGGAGAAAATGTGAGGTGGTAGGGTAAGGAAAATTCCAGGGTTTACCTGGTGGCTGGTGGCATAGTTTACAGGAAAAATGAATTGTCAGGTCCCAAAGTACCTGGTTAACAACAAGCCTGGGTGACCAACTTTTCTTGCAGGACATTTTACATAATTCTCTGTCCACATTTGGGAAAAAATAAAACCCAAAATTCAGATGACCTATCCATGCTGATTAATATACCACTACTTTTGATTGTGCCTATTACCTTAAGGTCCTCAACGGATACATATATCATATAATCTGTCATAGACAGTGGAATGGGTTGGGCCATCTGGGCCATGGCCTGACCAACTTTTGGCAAGGCAGTGTACCTAGGACTTGAACACAGTTTTTTACAACACTAACTGGACACTGCAATCTCCAGTCCAGTAGTGGGGCAGATGGCCATATAACTAAACGCAGCCTATGTGCTTTTCTTATTCATTCGTCCTCTCTGTTGATGGTGCAAACATAAAAGAAGAACACAGGATCAGGAGAAAGCCACATACAGAAAGAGCTCTGCCTGCATAGAGCTTCTATTTCTCAACATGCTGCCTCCCAGTGGGCCTGCCATTATCTCCCATTACCACAGAGTCTTCCGTTGTGGCCCTCAATAAGTTCTGCAATGGATGCAACAGCTCCCTCTGGTAATTGTCCCCTGTTGCTTCTTCTAGTAAAGTTGCCACTATCTTCTGTGGCTTGCCCTGTGGTCTGCCTCCTGCCACAATGTTGTCGGCCCCACAAAGTCTCAGGAGGCAAAGCCGATGTTAGGGGGATGCTGATCAGAGCCGAGGATAGGGAAAGAGAAGAGGGAAGGGAAGAGATAGAAAGAAAGAGGGGCTGGAGGGAGGGGAAGGGAGAGAGAGGTGGAGAGGGGGGAGGTTTAGGGAATATAGGTTCTGGACAGAGGGTGGGTGGCTGGGGAAATGAGAGGGGTGATAAGAGACACTGATGCTGGGCAGAGGGGGAAGGGAAGGGGACAAAGCACAAGGGATGGGGAAGGAAGATTTATGTTGGGGCTCCTGAGCCCTTGTTATTCCTGTGGGGATTGTTATGAACAAACATCTGCTACTCCCTGCAAGAAAAACAATGGCTTGGAGGCCCCCAACATAACATATTGGGGTTGCTGAGTCCCGTTATTGTTGTGAGGGGGTGTTCGGGCTTCTGAGCCCCGTCATTATTCTTGTAGGCAATATTGGGTGTTATGTAAAAGAACATCCCTCACTTTCCCATAAGAACAGTGACTCAGTTTAGTATAGGAGAAAATGTATTTCTGCTTCTAATTCTTCTTGGGATTTCTATATCAATTTTTGTTTGCACATTTCTAATTTGTGGTCAACTATTCTGTACTTTGTGAGGGTCTGTCTGTCTTATGTATATGATCAAGGAGAGGGATTCTACTAGTGTGTGGTTTCTGTGTATAAATCTATAGCAGTCTGGCTTGATTTGTTTTTCCAGTAGGAGGTGTATTGGTGTTCTAGGGCCTGGTGTAATATTTTGAATGCTGCCTTTTCCTAGGTAGAGTTATTACTGTTTGAGTCTTCTGTTCTACTGCACAGAGTGTGACTTTTGTAATTTCATAAGTTTGTGATTAGTGTTGTATGTTAATAATAATCATCTTCTTTATATATTACGCAAAGAATGAATATAAATCAGAATTGCTTACCTGTAACAGGTATTCTCCAAGGACTACAGGATATTAGTCCTCACATATGGGTGACATCTTTTGATGGAGCCTGGCAAGGAAAAACTATGTAAAAGTTTTTAGAACTTTAACTGATCTTGCCCACGGCATGCTATTGTACCACACATCAATATGGGGTCCCTTCATTTTTTTTTTTTTTAGCAAAGAATGAAAAATAAAGTTGAAGAAACCAACTCCACAGGGAGGTGGGTGGGTTTCATAAGGACTACCATTCTATCATCCTTTGAGAACATCTGCTTTTTTTGAGGACAAGTAGGATGACAGTCCTCATATATGGGTAATCCCTAGCTACAGGCTGTCTCTAACGATACAAGGAGTAACAACAAAACAGTGCCAACGGGCATAAGAACAGTGTTTTCATTGGCAACAAGCCTTTTTTTGTATTCTATTCTCAACCTCTGATGGACAAACTGGAACAAAACAATGGGCCCTTGGTGGGAAGGATTTGGGATCTACACCCTAAATACATTTCAAAGAATATATTGGCCAAACTTACTGTCGTGTCAGCTATCCCTATTCAGACAGTAATGAGATGTGAACGAGAGAAGAGAACTCCACATCACAGCCTTGTAGATTTTCTCCATGGGGACTGACCGACAGAATGCGCTTTGATGTGGCTTACCAGATTCAACCCCGTTTGTGCATAACAGAAGGAGATACAATCTGTTAGCCAATTAGAAATAGTCTGTTTGGCAATGGTGATCCCTAGCTTGTTGGCATCAAAAGAAACAAAAATCTGGGTGGACTTACTATGAGCTTCCAGATTGAAGACCAATCCTCTCTTGCTGTCTAGCTTATCCAGTGCTTGTTCACCTTGGTGAGCAAGTGGCCTGGGAAAGAATCTTAGAAGGAAAATTGACTGGTTAATATGGAATTTCAAAACCAACTTAGCCAAGAACTTTGGATAGATGCACCGCGGGAGAGGGCATAGATAGAGGCAGTGGCAGTGGAGGGAGTGGCTGCCTGCCGTAGACCACTTGAAAGGGAGAGGAACTGGTAGCGGATGAGGCGTGAGAGTTGTGGGTGAATTCTGCCCAGGGAAGCAAATTGGCCCAGTCATTTTGCCTGGAGTTGACATAGGCCCGGAGTTATTGCTTAAACATGCGTTTAGTCCTTTCTGACTGCCCATTGGCTTGGGGATGGTAGGCGGTTGTAAAATCCAGAGTGATGTTCAACTTCTTGCAGAGGGGCCTCCAATATTTTGCAGTGAATTGGGTCCCGTGGTTGGTCAGAATGTGATTGGGTAGTCCATGGAGGCGAAAGACATGGCACATGAAAAGCTGGGCTAGCTGAGGGGCTGAAGGAAGGCCGGATAGAGCGACAAAATGTGCCATCTTTGAGAAGCGGTCCACTACCCAGATGGTGGTATTGCCATCTGATGATGGAAGGTCCACAATGAAATCTGTTGAAATGTGGGTCCAGGGCTCGTTAGGGACTGGTAGAGGTTGTAGCAAACCCCAGGGATGGCTGACCAAAGGTTTATGCTGGGCGCAGGTATGGCAAGATTCAACGTAGGAGTGGGTATCCTTTTTCATAGAAACATAGAAACATAGAAATGACGGCAGAAGAAGACCAAACGGCCCATCCAGTCTGCCCAGCAAGCTTCACACATTTTTTTTCTCATACTTATCTGTTTCTCTTAGCTCTTTGGTTCTATTTCCCTTCCACCCCCACCATTAATGTAGAGAGCAGTGATGGAGCTGCATCCAAGTGAAATATCGAGCTTGATTAGTTAGGGGTAGTAGGGGTAGTAACCGCCGCAATAAGCAAGCTACACCCATGCTTATTTGTTTTACCCAGACTATGTTATTCAGCCCTTATTGGTTGTTTTTCTTCTTCCCTGCCGTTGAAGCAGAAAGCTATGCTGGATATGCGTGAAGCATCAGTTTTTCTTCTCCCCTGCCGTTGAAGCAGAGAGCTATGCTGGATATGTGTGAAGTATCAGTTTTTCTTCTCCCCTGCCGTTGAAGCAGAAAGCTATGCTGGATATGCGTGAAGTATCAGTTTTTCTTCTCCCCTGCCGTTGAAGCAGAGAGCTATGCTGGATATGCATTGAAAGTGAAGTATCAGGCTTATTTGGTTTGGGGTAGTAACCACCGTAACAAGCCAGCTACTCCCCGCTTTGTGAGTGCAAATCCTTTTTTCCACATTTCCTCTTGCTGTTGAAGCTTAGAGCGATGTTGGAGTCACAGTAACCATGTGTATGTTTATTGAATAAGGGTATTATCTCCAGGCAGTAGCCGTCATTCTGGCGAGCCACCCACTCTTCATTGACGGCCTCTTGACTTTATGGATCCACAGTGTTTATCCCACGCCCCTTTGAAGTCCTTCACAGTTCTGGTCTTCACCACTTCCTCCAGAAGGGCATTCCAGGCATCCACCACCCTCTCCGTGAAGAAATACTTCCTGACATTGGTTCTGAATCTTCCTCCCTGGAGCTTCAAATCGTGACCCCTGGTTCTGCTGATTTTTTTTCCTACGGAAAAGGTTTGTCGTTGTCTTTGGATCATTAAAACCTTTCAAGTATCTGAAAGTCTGTATCATATGTCCTCTGCTCCTCCTTTCCTCCAGGGTGTACATATTTAGATTCTTCAATCTCTCCTCATAAGTCATTTGATGAAGACCTTCCACCTTTTTGGTCGCCCTTCTCTGGACTGCCTCCATCTTGTCTCTGTCTCTTCGGAGATACGGTCTCCAGAACTGAACACAATACTCCAGGTGAGGTCTCACCAAGGACCTGTACAAGGGGATAATCACTTCCCTTTTCTTACTCGATATTCCTCTCTCTATGCAGCCCAGCATTCTTCTGGCTTTAGCTATTGCCTTGTCACATTGTTTCGCCGACTTCAGATTATTAGACACCATCACCCCAAGGTCTCTCTCCTGCTCCGTGCACATCAGCCTTTCTCCCCCCATGGAATACAGTTCATTTGGATTTCCACTCCCCATATGCATGACTCTGCACTTCTTGGCATTGAATCTCAGCTGCCATATCTTCGACCACTCTTCCATCTTTCTTAAATCCCGTCTCATTCTCTCCATTCCTTCCGGCGTGTCCACTCTGTTGAAGATCTTAGTGTCATCCGCAAAAAGACATACCTTACCTTCTATCCCTTCCGCAATGTCGCTCACAAAGATATTGAAAAGGACCGGTCCCAACACCGATCCCTGCGGTACACCACTTAAAACCGCTCTTTCTTCAGAGAGAGTTCCATTTACCATCACACATTGCCTTCTGTCCGTCAACCAGTTTGCAATCCAGGCCACCACCTTGGCACTCACTCCTAAGCTTCTCATTTTATTCACCAGTCTCCTGTGCGGGACAGTGTCAAAAGCTTTGCTGAAATCCAAGTAGATGACATCGAGTGCTCTTCCTTGATCCAATTTCTTGGTTACCCAGTCTGACAGGATCTTCCAATGGTGAATCCATGCTGCCTCTGGTCCAGCAATTCTCCCGACTGTAGATAGTTCACTATTCTCTCTTTCAACAGTGACTCCATTCCTTTTCCCACCACCGAAGTGAGACTAACCGGTCTGTAGTTACCAGCCTCTTCTCTGTTCCCACTGTTGTGAAGCGGGACCACCACCACTCTCCTCCAATCATTCGGCACCACTCCCATTTCTAGGGATCTATTGAACAGGTCACACAGTGGACCCGCCAGCACATCACATTTCATCTCGGGCCACCAGTAATAGCGTTGAGAGAGGTCAGTGTTCGGGCTTGACTGGGGTGGCCCGCGACCCTAGAGTCATGGGCCCAATAAAGTACCTTGTTACGGAGTTTACTTGGAACTAAGGTCTTCCAGGGAGGAACAGGAGTGGTGGCAGTCAACATGACCTAGAAGGTTCAATGATGTGTTGTGGAGGGTCTGGCACATCCTCGGGGTTAAAAGACTGAGAAAGGGCGTCAGCCCTGATGTTTTTGCTGGCGGGTTGGTAGTGAAGCACAAAATCAAACCTGGTAAAGAGGAGGGCCCAGCGGGCTTGGCAGGGATTGAGACACTGAGCCCGGTGCAGATATTTCAAATTTTTATGATCAGTATAGACGGCGATTTGATGTTGGGCCCCTTCCAACCATGGACGCCATTCTTCAAATGCCAGTTTAATGGCTAGAAGCTCCTTGTCGCCGATGGTGTAATTTTGTTCCGCTGGAGAGAACCGCTGGGAAAAGAAGGAGCATGGATGGAGGGTGTTGTTGACAGAATATTGATTCAAAACCGTCCCTACCCCTTCGGACGAGGCATCTACTTCTACAATGAATGGGCGCCGAGGGTCTGGGTGGCAGAGGCAGGGCTCATGGAGGAAGGCAGTTTTTAAGTCCTGGAAAGCAGTGATGTCCTCGGGAGGCCAGTGCGTGGGGTTGGCCCCTTTGCGGGTTAAGCCCGTGAGGGGGGCTGCCAAAGTGGAGTAGTTGTGAATGAATGACCGGTAGTAGTTTGCGAAGCCGAGGAATCTTTGCAGGGGGCACAGACCCAGAGGGCTGTGGCCATTCACGAATGCATTTAAGCTTTTCTGGGTCCATCCAGAACCCCTGGCTGGACACGATATAGCCCAGAAATGGTACGGTCTTCTTTTCAAAGGAGCACTTTTCTAGCTTCATGGACAGTTGGTTCTCCTGGAGGCATTGAAGAATGCGGGCGATGTCCTGGCAATGAGTTTGGAGATCTCTAGAGAATACAGGATATCATCAAGGTATACTACTACACATTCGTACAGCATGTCCCGGAAGACTTCATTCATCAAATTTTGGAAGGCAGCTAGGGCATTACAGAGGCTGAAAGGCATGATAAGATATTCATAGTGGTCATCCCTGGTGTTAAAGGCCATCTTCCATTCATCACCCTCTCGAATGCGGACCAAGTTGTAAGCCCCCCGGAGATCCAACGTGGAGAATATTTTGGCTCCTTGGAGGCGGTCGAAGAGTTCTGTGATGAGTGGTAGGGGGTAGTGGTCTTTCAGGATGATGGAGTTCAGACCACAATAGTCTATGCAGGGGCGAATCGTACCATCCTTCTTCCCTACAAAGAAAAAGCCTGCTTCTGCAGAGGAGGTGGACCGACGGATGAAGCCCTTGGCCAGATTCTCACGGATGTACTTGGACATAGCTGGGGTTTCTGTGGGAGACAGCGGATAGACTCTGCCCCTTGGGGGCTCCGTATTGGGCTGGAGGTTAATAGAGCAATTGTAGGAGCGGTGAGGTGGCAGGGTATCGGTGGCCTTTTTGGAGAAGACGTCCGAGAAAGATGCATACTGAGGCGGAAGACCTTGAGGGAGAGTCAAGGTCGCAAGGCAGCAATGGGGAGCGACCACTTCTAGGCAGGAGGTGTAACAGGAGTGTAACAGGAGTGTGGCCCAGTCAAATTGGGGAAAGTGCTGTTGCAGCCAGGGCAGACACCAAGAATCACGGGGTGAATGGTTTTGTCGAGGACGTGGAAGGTAATAGATTCCATGTGTAGAGCACTGGTACGGAGCTGGAGCGGAGCAGTAATGTGGTTGACCCTGCCCAGCAGAGGTTCGCCTTGAATGGATGAAAGTACCAGGGGCATTGCAGCACGATAGGTAGGAATCTGGAGGTGTTCCATCAGTTGCTTCAGGATGAAGTTGCCCCCGGCTCCCACCAGGGCCAGGGTGTGAAAGTCGCGGGACCCTATCATAAGGGTTACTGGTAGCATTAGTGGAGGAGCTGGTGAAGTCAGATCTAGGAGCAGACCTCCTTCAGAACCTAGGCGTTGGATTCGGTGGTCCACCTGACTAGCCAAATCGATGAGGCTGTTCAGGTCATCCGGGAGGTCCCTCACCGCCAGCTCGTCTTGGAGTTTTGAGGAGAGATCCTCCAGGAATATGCCGTGGAGACTGTTATCCCCCCAGTTCAGCTCAGCTGCTAGAGTTCGGAATTCCACCGCATACTTGGCCAGGGGCCGGTTGCCCTGGCATAGCTGAAGTAACTCAGAGGCGGCAGCGGGCCTGCGAGAGGGCTCATCGAAGATATGTCAGAAGGCTGCGACAAACTGTTCCAGATTTGCAAGACGGGGGTCCTGACGCTCCCATAGTGGGGAGGCCCATGCCAGGGGTTTCCTGTCCAACAATGAAATAATATAGCTGGTGTTAATCTGATCCGTAGGAAACTAGGCTGGCAGTAGGCTGAATCGGATGTAACACTGATTGAGTGTTGAATTCGTGCCTATTCTCGCCCTCGCTCCACCCTCTCTACCTTGTGGCGACTCCCTTCGGCTATGATGGACAGATGCAGTCGTGGCTTCTCCCTGCCTCTTGGTCCCGGTGTCCCCAGGCTGGCTTGACGCTACGGATCTGCCATGTTCCTGATGATGTAAGGGTGCGCGCTCCAGACTTTGTACCAGCAAGGGCGTGAAACCTCGGGAGCGTCCCCCCGTAGTGACGTCATCCATTTTCACTTTAAAAGGTCTTTGTTTGCTAACCTCAAACGAGTTAGCAAGGAACTCCTCTGGACTTGCTTCGACAGTCCACGCTATTTGCAACAACGATCCGAGTCAGCACTCCACTGCTCGGCCTTTTCAAACTTACCAGGAGTATCCGCTCCTTGGGGGCTCTGCTCTCTCTATTCTTGATTTCAGATTGTTGGACGGGATCCGATACTCGCTCCTCAAGGGCCTACGTTCCTGAAGACTCAGAAGACTCCTACTGCCTGGAGGCGATCGAGACGTGCACGCAGTGAGTCCTATTACAGACAGGAACCGGTACTCGCTCCACGAGGGCCATTGTTCCTAATTGCTAAGACTCCCTTCAATCTAAGACGTTATCACAAGTACAGAGATCGTGAGTTACCATTGCAGACTGCAGATAGGAATCGGTACTCGCTACACGAGGGCCTATGTTCCTAATTCCTTTCTCATACTCTCTTCTTCCTTAGAAGATATCGCATACCTATATCTTATCGATTGTTATTACAGATTAACAGACAGGAACCGGTACTCGCTCCACGAGGGCCTACGTTCCTAAATCTCTTCTAACCTCTCTTCTATCCAGAAGCCACTCCATACACAATTATTGTGAGTTCTATTTCGGACTGCTTACAGAAACCAGTATTCGCCTGCGGCTCCTGTTCCTGAATACTGAGGACACGCTATTGCATATAGAAGACACTACAGAGATCTACAAATGTAAGTGTATCATCTACCACTGGTTATGCCCAGCATACCCTGTCTACTCACTACCTATAGTCTCTCCTTTCAGCTCAGCAACTCAGAAATCGTTGTTCCAGTGTCAGAGGGACTTCAGCCCTGGTGGTTCTACTTCAAGTCTAATAAAGAACTATCTGTGTTTGTCTCAATACTCCAGCCTAGCCGGTGATCCCTCTCAGGATCTCCACTTGAGGGCGCTGTCACCTGCCATCGGCCCAGGGATTCACTATTCTACTGGGTGTCATTCCTACACTAACAAGAGCGGTATTATCATCTGCCACTCTGTGGGAGCCAAACCACATCAGACCATTACTCCTCTCTCTGCGGAAGCTGATCCATATCACATAGCTATCTCCCCATGGGGATCATACAGGTTGCTGATTCATCTTTCTACAGGAACAGGCATAACAGTTGCTAGTCCTTCCCTCTGGAAGAGCAGAGCACTAACAGATTGCTACTCCTTAGTAAGAACCGTAACAGTGTGCTACTTCGCCCCCTGGCAGGGGATCGCTAACAGATTGTAACTCCTTCTTCAACGGGAGTATCCAGCATCTAGAGTCATTACAGATTACTAACTCCTCCCCTCTGGGGAACAGATCTAAAACAGACTGCTTAATCCTCCCCTTTGGGGAGCTGGTCATCAGATTGCTAACTCCACCCTCCTGGCGGGGTGAGCATCAACACTGAGGAATCAGCGGCAGAGCTTTGCTTCCCCAGAGTACCGTGAAGGTGCTGGCAGTTGTGTGGGCATGGCCGGTCCGAGATCGGCCGTGGCTACTGGTACCGGAGGAATGAATGCAGCGGCTCCATCTATCCGATCGGCTAGTTTCTACACGGTCGTCATCAGGGAGTCAATACAGATTTGCTGTTGTTGCAACCGCTGTGCAATTCCGGGAATGGCTTTCAAGCCCGTGGCATCCGCCGGGTCCATGGCCTTGCAA
Source organism: Rhinatrema bivittatum (assembly GCF_901001135.1). Taxonomy (NCBI): domain Eukaryota; kingdom Metazoa; phylum Chordata; class Amphibia; order Gymnophiona; family Rhinatrematidae; genus Rhinatrema; species Rhinatrema bivittatum. The sequence continues at coordinate 252,022,367 of NC_042617.1, read as the reverse complement.
ACTGTTGGATTCGTGGACCCTTGGGCCGGCTAGGACAGTTGGTGGCTCACTGAGGAGATACCCAGTGGGTGTCGAAGGCGGGAGGCGGCACAGACAGGAGACCAAGAGATCTTCACCACTGAAGACCCGAGGTCCCCCCAGGAGGAGCCTGTGAGGACCCAGGCCGCTTGGACTTACGAGTGGTCTCCTGCGAGGCGGTATCCAGGGAATGGAGATGAAGAGCTGGAACCAGGAGGCCAACTGGAACTTCACCACTGGAAGCCCGCGGTCCCCCTGAGAGAAGCTTGTGAGGACCCGAGCCGCTTGGACTTAGGCAAGGCCTCCTGGCCTTGTGCGCGCGGCACACCTAGGAGGCGGAGCCTGAACAGACATCGGTGGCATCTCCCCTGCAGAGGGGAGTACTCAACCAGAGGCTCAGTATGTGTACACTAAAGGAGTGATGTTTCTCATACAGAGAACAGGACGCCGCGCCGGAGGCTGCAGGCCCGACCAGGCCTCAGCCACGCTGCCGCTGCAGACAGATACCCGAAGGTAGGTGGGGGGCAGGCCTGCGGACCTCCGCAGGTCGGGCATGCAACACATGTAAAACTGGTGAGCAGAAATACGAACATTTAGTATGGAACCCTGGAATTCCTTTTTCCCCAAATTGTTCTGAAGTCTGGGATCTTTCCCTGGCGAAGTGTTGGAGACTATTCCTGTCTTCCTTGCTCATTTTAATTCTGACTCCACCACAAGTCAGTGGCACTACCCCAAATCCTGGAGTTTCCTGGAATCTATACTTTAAATCTAACTTCCTGACAACTGGGGCATCGGAGATTAGAGTTTCCCACATTCTGATTTGTAATTCTTGTAAGATAGCATGGATTGGTTTCACTGCCAGCTTTGCCATAGTGTTGAATAAATGGAGAAGGCTGAGGACGTCAGTATAAGGGTCCTTGTCCTTATCGACATTAACTCATAGTGCCTTATCCAATTTATCCAGGAACCTGGAATAAGAGGTACTCTGATGGAGACAAATGCTCCGAAGGTTCAGATAGGGGCTCATAAGGGATTCCCTTTGATTCTTCCTCTGATTCTAGAAGAGAGAGGACACTAATGATGAAATTGGTGACTGATGAGGCTTCACTGAAGCAGAAGGATTGACCTTGGCTCTTCAGAGACTTACACAGTTCCTCTATCTTCCAGGCCCTAGACTTCTGAGAGCGTGGAGACATCTGGAAGTCCATATTCAGTCACAGTCCAGCTAGCAAAGTTAGCTGGTTAAACTTATCCAGTTAACCTTGTAGGTATATTCAACAGTGAAACCGCACTATTGAATATAGCTGGCTATCTTAAAGTTAGCCAGCTAACTATAGCTGACTAACTTTTTAGTACAGCTCCGGGAAACTACAGACCGGTTAGCCTGACTTCAGTGCCAGGAAAAATAATGGAAAGTGTTCTAAACATCAAAATCACAGAACATATAGAAAGACATGGTTTAATGGAACAAAGTCAGCATGGCTTTACCCAGGGCAAGTCTTGCCTCACAAATCTGCTTCACTTTTTTGAAGGAGTTAATAAACATGTGGATAAAGGTGAACCGGTAGATATAGTATACTTGGATTTTCAGAAGGCGTTTGACAAAGTTCCTCATGAGAGGCTTCTAGGAAAAGTAAAAAGTCATGGGATAGGTGGCGATGTCCTTTCGTGGATTGCAAACTGGCTAAAAGACAGGAAACAGAGAGTAGGATTAAATGGGCAATTTTCTCAGTGGAAGGGAGTGGATAGTGGAGTGCCTCAGGGATCTGTATTGGGACCCTTACTGTACAATATATTTATAAATGATCTGGAAAGAAATACGACGAGTGAGATAATCAAATTTGCAGATGACACAAAATTGTTCAGAGTAGTTAAATCACAAGCAGATTGTGATAAATTGCAGGAAGACCTTGTGAGACTGGAAAATTGGGCATCCAAATGGCAGATGAAATTTAATGTGGATAAGTGCAAGGTGATGCATATAGGGAAAAATAACCCATGCTATAATTACACGATGTTGGGTTCCATATTAGGTGCTACAACCCAAGAAAGAGATCTAGGTGTCATAGTGGATAACACATTGAAATCGTCGGTTCAGTGTGCTGCGGCAGTCAAAAAAGCAAACAGAATGTTGGGAATTATTAGAAAGGGAATGATGAATAGAGCGGAAAGTGTCATAATGCCTCTGTATCGCTCCATGGTGAGACCGCACCTTGAATACTGTGTACAATTCTGGTCGCCGCATCTCAAGAAAGATATAGTTGCGATGGAGAGGGTGCAGAGAAGGGCTACCAAAATGATAAGGGGAATGGAACAACTCCCCTATGAGGAGAGACTAAAGAGGTTAGGACTTTTCAGCTTGGAGAAGAGACGACTGAGGGGGGATATGATAGAGGTGTTTAAAATCATGAGAGGTCTAGAACGGGTAGATGTGAATCGGTTATTTACTCTTTCGGATAGTAGAAAGACTAGGGGACACTCCATGAAGTTAGCATGGGGCATATTTAAAACTAATCGGAGAAAGTTCTTTTTTACTCAACGCACAATTAAACTCTGGAATTTGTTGCCAGAGAATGTGGTTCGTGCAGTTAGTATAGCTGTGTTTAAAAAAGGATTGGATAAGTTCTTGGAGGAGAAGTCCATTACCTGCTATTAAGTTCACTTAGAGAATAGCCACTGCCATTAGCAATGGTTACATGGAATAGACTTAGTTTTTGGGTACTTGCCAGGTTCTTATGGCCTGGATTGGCCACTGTTGGAAACAGGATGCTGGGCTTGATGGACCCTTGGTCTGACCCAGTATGGCATTTTCTTATGTTCTTATGTTCTTTGGCCCAACAAGACTTAGTTGTCTAAATCATCCAGCTAACTCTGAATATTGGAGATAGCCTGTTAACTTAGCCAGCTAACTCAATTCCTTCCTCGAAACGCCCCTAACTTAGGCCTAGAATCATCAAAATGTAATAAAGCTGAAATATGCCATGGTAGCAGGTGAGATAAAAAAGCGGCATACTTAGGGATATATAGGCTTTACTGCATCGCATAGCAAAGTTGCGCAACATTATTGCATCATGTTAATTTTTTGGTTTATATATATATAGGCTTCCTGCAGCTGCTTCTTTGAGGTTGTATCAGGCATTGGAGAATGGAGAGTGGAGAGGAGGTGAGTAGAGTTAATAGTTGGAGGTGAGAGGAGATATTTAGTGAGTTCTGAGTGCTGTGTCTCCTGTTTAAGTGTTTCTCATCTGTTTCCCTGTACCTTTGTCTTTTGTGTTTTTTGTTGGAGTGAAAGTTTTTGTTAGTTTGTCCAGTTTGTCTGTCTGTCTTTTTGTGTGGAGAAGTGGTGAGGAATTGGAGAGGATGGAGCGTGAAAGGCGTGGGGGGAGAGGAGAGGCATGAGGAGAGGAGGGGGGTGGAGTAGGGACAGGGAAAGAAGTAGAAATAGGGACAAGTGAAGGGATAGGAGGCGGGAGGGGGAAGGGGGAAGGGATAAGCAGGCAAGTGTGGCAGGAGGAGGGCAGCAGGCTAGGGATAGACAGAGAGGACAGAGGGGAGGGGAGTTTGCAGGACAGGTGCAGGAGGGGGAGAAAGAGCGGGGAGTGGGAGTGAGAGTGAAGATAGTAACACCTCTCTGGAAGTGGCAACCCAATCATCTTGCAGTCAGGCAGCAGGGCGGCCTCATCTAAGTTTCTTAAAATTTAGTGTGGAGGACAATGAGATGCTGAACATCGGGATCCTAGAGAACTATAGTCTGCTCTGTGGGAACTGAGCCACAAAGACATCCAGGGCAGCCAAGGGACAGATATGGTGCACCATTGTCCAGGTCATATCCTGGCACAGTGGAATCTGGAGGACTGGAGAGCAGGTGGCCCACAGCTATCGCAATATAAAGGCACAGTTCACGAGCAAGGTAGCAAGCAGGAACAAGAATCGATGACAGACAGTAGGAGGAGCCCCTTGCCCCATCATCCTGACTCCCGTGGATCAGTGCCTGATTAAATGGCTGGGACCGGAAGTATTTGAGGGGATAGAAGAGGCCCTAGACACCATGCGAGATGGGCCTGGTAAGTTTACCTCACCTGTAAATGTCAAGTCTGCTATAGATGTACACAGTTTTTGACATAACATCCTCACTTTGAGAGACTGATGAATTAATGCAACGTGCACATCTTATGCAAACATTACATGTGTACTTCTCAACATTTATATTTTTATCATCTTCGTTTCTACAGCTCTTACCTAGGAAACTGCCGGACCCAGCAATCAAAGCCCCATGACCAGTAGTGCAGCCCCAGGGACCAGCAGTGCAGCAGCAGCAGCTCATGTAGCTCATGTAGCAACCCTCCAATTGGATACACAGACACAATGAAGTAAGGAAGAGGAGGAGGAGCAGCTCCAGCATCCACCAGAAGAGCACTAGCTGCTTGCACTCTTCGGCTCACCCCTGAAACTGGATATGAATCTTACTCTCTCCATCCTCATGCCATGGGACCAAGCTGGTAAGTACCTACCTCGCTCCAGCATACCCTTTCCCCAGCCAGAACCTACACCCAGCCTGATCAGGCCATCAGCCCGGACATACCAGTGTTGGTCCCGCAGACAGTGCCTCAGCCTTCACCTGCAGCACCAGAAGCAGAGGAACAGCAGGTCCACGAAACCACTGACTGCATTAAGAGGAGGCATGGCCTCCAACTGCACCACATATGGGCAGAGCTGGTGTGTCTGAGGAGGGCGGACCACCATTGCCTTGCAGGTGCATTCTGCTGCCGTAATGCAGAGCCTTACCACTGTTGCCATCTCTGTTAACAACCTCACATCTGCTGTCACCCTCCTAATTGAAAGATTGCCTGAGCCTCCACCAGCGCCATCCTCATCCACCCAGGATTCGACACCATGCAGCAGTCCCTGGCTATCAAGATGGCCCAGGGGTAGGCCCTCCTGAAGTATGCCACCTCCAACCAGGACTCTTTCTGGAATTTTTTGTCCTTTGCTTTAAATGACCCCACAGCAATTTTTGCCCCCAAAATAATATCTAAACAGAGATTATTAGTGACAGCTAAATCCAAATAGAGAGATCTAGAAGTTTTTTTTCTTTTTTCTTGAACATTATATAAACCCACAGCAAAATAATAAAACAATGTCAATATCTAGAAAGAGAGAGAGAAATAATAATGAAAGCACAGACAGCAATATATTATTAATAAAAGCCCTCAAAATAATTATAAATTAATAAAACAGTTATTCCTTAGCTGGACACTGGAACAGTCTGTCCTGGCTGAGCACAGCCCACAAAGCTTTTCCATTGCTACACTGCATACAGAGACTGGCTTTTTGCGGTTTCCAGTTCAGTTTCTGTTTATAGTTTATAGTCTCTTTCTTCTGTATTTGGTGAAGTTGAGTCTGTATTCTGAATGTTTAACTAAGGTGGGGTATTCTGTATTTAGAAAAAAAAAAACAAAAAATGAGGAGGGGGGGGGGGGTAGCACAGTAGTTGTTTGCACAGGGCAGTAAAAATGCTAGCACTAGCCCTGGGTCTTCTTGCTCCCTGATTTGCCTTGTGGCCATCAGGCTTTCTTGTCCTCTGCCTTGCCTTGTGGCCTTTGGCTTTCTTGCTCCTTGCCTTACCTTGCTCTGTGGCCTACCTGGCCTTCCATATTGTTATCTAGCTCTGGGGCTTTCTCTGATCTAGCCTTGATCAGTGGCCTTCGGGTCGCCTAGCCTTGCTGCTTTCGGGCTTATATGTCTTGTGTTCTGTATGATCTTTGTTGGTTCTTACCTTGTCTGCCTTGTCTCAGTCCTGCCCTAGTCTATCTTGTTTGAGTCCTGTTCTTGTCTGGTCTTGTCATGCCCTGCACAGTCCAGTCCCTTGAATCCTGTCCATTGCAACCTGTCTGTCCCAGTATCCTGTCCACAGCCCCTGTCTTTATTATTTGTTCCACTGATCCCTGCCTGTCCCATTACCAAGTCCACAGCTCCTTGTCTATTCCAGCTTCTAGTCCTCAGCTCCTTGTCTGTTCTGTATCTAGTCATCACTTATTGCCTGTTCCAATTTGTCTCCGCTCACTAACTCCAGCCTGTGTCTGACTGGCATTGACCAGCTTATCCAACCTGTCCAGCTAAGTCCTACTGACTCTCAGAACCCAAGGGCTCAACTTTCAGGGAAGGGGGCTGGCTAGGACCAAGACAAAACCCAGCTTTCACCATGATGTTCAACTGGCGTACCCAAGTCCTACTGGCCCCCAGAACCCAAGGGTTCAACCTGCGGGGGAGGGGCTGGCTAGCTAGAAGACAGATCCAGCTCCTGCCTTGTGGTCCTAACCTGCTCCTGAGAGAGTGTTCCTAAACCTCACCATTTGTGACAGTAATGTAATGTAAGAAATTGGTGGTGGGAACTAGAGGTGTGGAGGCGGAGTTGAGGGCAGAGATAGGTTTGTTTCTACCTCCCAAATCCTTCTTAAAACCCCCAACCTCTGTCATCTACTCCTCTCTAATACGTTTCTCTTACCTTCCAATCTCACCTCTTTCCCTCTGTCTCTTCTTTCACATCTCCTAGCTGATCCCCTCTCCCACCAGCAACTCGCACATCTCCCAGTCGATCGTCATTCCCCCTCTTTCATCATTCACAGCAAATCTGTCTCCCCTTGATCCATCCCTCAAACTCCTCCTGCATTTGTTCCCTCCTTTAAAATAGGCCCTCCTCCAAAAATCCTCCTCACCAGAGTCAGCAGTAACATTTTCCTTTGAGCCCTGGGATAAAGATGGATGACAACTGGTAGGAAGAGAAGGTAGGCTGATGAAAGAGGCAACATCTCTCTCTCTTTTTGATAGATTCAGTGGTGAATGAAGAAAGCAGGGCAATGGCAATTTCTACCGGCTCACACACACTAAGATCTCTCCTTCTCTTATGGCAATGATGATCTGCAAGTGAAAGCAGCATTACTAATAAAAGTCAGCATGGAGCATCTGAGTCAGTGCAAGCTCAAGGGCCTTGCAATAGTTCCAGTCCCTTCTCACATAGGGTTTCTTATTACCACACAAAATCATGTAAAGGCAGGACCATTGCAAGGCATGTGAGTGTGTGCTGGCTTATAGGCCCCATGCTGAATTCCACACTAATGCTGCTGGTGGTGCTGGAACAGCGCTACTGTTTGAGGCACCTGTGACGCTAGCTCAAGTTTTTGTAACCCCATTTGGGATTCTGACCCACAGTTTGAGAAGTCCTGCCTTAAAAGGAAGAAAAAACATTTCACTGAAGACATCTCCTCTAATCTTGGGGCTTCACTCCTGATGTTGCACTCTAACTGCCTTTTGACTTCTACTGTTCAGGAAGCTTTGGTAGCATGTGCGGCTCCCCTTCTGCCAGGTGAGGTGCATTGCTGGGAATAAACATTGCACTGGAACGCACCAGCCCCCAAATTATTGAAGAAATACCACATTAATGAAAGCTATACTTTTCTTTCTAAATGCTCATAATCCTATATAACATCTCAACTAAGCCAAAGAGAGAGTTAAATAAATCATTTTGCAACAGATTATAAGCTTCTACTTGTAAACTGTATCTTGATTAAATAGTATAATATTTCAATTATACACACATAGTAGGTCAAATGCACAAAAGAAACAGTTGTATTGCCAGGAACAATGCCTTAAACTCATGTGCAGTTTGCAACTCACTGATAGAAACTAACATAAGAGAACATGTCACAATCCTTATCTATGCTACACACAGTCAGAAGTATAATATCCTCCCTGTATTAAGACGTACCTCAGAGAGGGCAAATGCGTCTCCACTGCCCAGGAGCAGATTATTCTGAGACTGGAATCTTGCTGGTGGCTCAAGATAGACACCACATGAGAGACAGAAGCGGGCATAGGGGTGATTGCTGGCATCACACTTGGAGCATATAAGGTAGCTCATGGATGGGCCAGGCTGGAAGAGAAAAGGCATTTCTTCAGCTTCTGTGATCCGTTATACTACAAGACTTGAAAGAAATTGGTCTCTTTAGAAAGACAACTTTCCATTCTTAGAAAAATAAAGATGCTCTTTGTCCAAGGGGAAAAAAAACCAAGAAGGGAAATTAGAAAGTACAGTAATTTTTTTCTAAGACATTTTTCCATAAAGTCTGCTGAACAGCTTCAGCAGAGCAGTACAATCCAGACAAAATCCTTCCTGTTTATAATTGCTGCCAGCATTTCTTATTGTTTGATGGTGTCGCCAGACAGTCTGAAATTTCTCCCATTAACCAGCTAAATTTTGTCTGGCCAAATTGCATCCTGCACAAAATTTAGCCAGACAAAAAAAGCAGCAATTGGGCTGGCCAAAGTTACCAGCTGGTTAAACTGGTTGTCCAAATAGCAAGTTGAAAGTTAACATGAGACCTTTCTCCAGTCAACCTTAGATCAGATACTGAACCTGGACTTACTCGGGCAGAATAGCTGGAAGAAGTTAACCAGACAAAGTTGTATGGTTAACTTTATTCGCACACTTCTGGCTGAATATCAGCCTCTAAGAAACTTTGACAGCGATACTCATCATTTTATTATAAAGCACTGATAACGATAGTATTTGTAGATTACATTATAATAAAGTATATCTATTTTTCTCAAGTTAAAAAGTGCCAGGGAAAGATTCTGCAGCTGCCCCTTCCACTGCATGTGCTGACACTGTCAGAAATACAGGGGGCATTTTATCAGCCATGCAACCAGTCTGATTGCCAGAATGAACCCTTGTGCTTTATAACGGTTTTCTTGATCTTTCACAAGGACCACATCTAGGTTAACATGCCTGCATGTCCTGCCTGCTTTTATTTCGTCCCATGAGCTTTTTCATCTTTCTGTATCCTCCCTTTGTTTTGTTAAGCTAATAAATAATATGCCTGTCTAAAGACAAAGGCTGTAAGGAAATATTCTACAAAATAACAGTCAAAGATTTCAGAGTATTCAAATAAAAATTTACACTATGGGGCCAGTGTACTAATCTGAATCAGCAATAACACAAGTAGTTAATACACATAAATTAGCCCACATTAGTGTTAAATGCAAAATCTATACCAGTAGGTAGGACCCCTCATTTTCAATTTTTATTTTAATTTTCCCCAGAATTTATCAGTATTAATTATAACAAGAACAAAAATGATATTTACCTAGAAACATGACGAGTTATTCTTTTTCACAGATTTTTCCCATTTTTGTTCTTGCTATAATTAACACTGATAAATTCGCAAGAAAAATAAAATAAAGACTGAAAATGAAGGTCCCTATTAATAAGGTAATGAAATGAAAAATAAGTATGCTAAATAGCTCATTATGTAATAGCACACTTTTAAATAATGCCCATTAAAACAAGTAAAATGCAATGCAAGGAGGTGGGTAAGTTTTTGCATTTTACTGCACCCTCTCTGCCTCACCTCTCTTTTCTCTTTCTCTGCTTCATTGGGCAAGATGGCTGCCTCCGCCTCTCCTTGCCGGTCTCTCCAGCGTCCCCGGACCGGCATGGGTGATTGTGTTCGCCATTTTCTCTCTGAGGTCACCTAGGGCACACGCGCATGCGCGTTGGCCCGCCTCTTGAATACGTCATGGCGGGAACCTCAGGGGCGTCCCCACCGCATGACGTCACTACCTCCGGGTATTTAGCCTCTGCTCTCCATTCCAGCTACGAGTTAGCAAGGAATCTCCCTGCTGATCTGTGCCTGCTACCAGACGCCTTTGCTCCGTGTGCCTCGCTCCGGAACGACTTAGGTACCCGCTCTTCGGGGGCCTTGTCTCGCTCCTACCTTCTCTTCAGAATTACCAGCTACCTTCAAGGACTCTCAAGGTACCCGCTCCTCTGGGGCCTTGCTCCATCCCGGACCTCTGCCCTCTGGGGGGTTTCTCTCCACACAGCTTCCAGACTCAGAGTGAGTACCATCAGCTCTTGGTCTATCTCTGCTATGTCTCACCTCCGCTATTGTAGATTCTTGGCCTACCCCGCATCGTGGACCACTACTGGATCTACCCTCTCTGGCATATACTACCTGTACCTGGGTTCTCGGCCTACCCCATTCTGCGGACCACTACCGGACCCATCATCCTGTCAAAGACCTGGTGATACTCTTAATTGCGCTGCAGAGTACAGACTGGACTACGCCATCAGAGACTCTTTTCTTCTGGCTGGGTTCACAGCCTGTTCCCCGGGCCACCAACTACATTGCTGTATAATAAAGTCTATCACTCCGCTGTGTGTATTACTGCTGGGAACCAGCCTATCACTACAAGTCCCCACAGGGCTCCGCCCTGGGGGAGGAGTCATTTCTAGTAGTGACCAGGGGTCCACAACTCAATGTCTCAAACACAACAGATTGCTAACTCCATGGACCCGGCTCAGCTCTCAGCCATACAGGCCATTCCTGGCTTGGCCCAGCGGATCACAGAGCAACAAAAGACTTTGGAAACACTAACCGTCGCCTTTAATCAGTTGAACGCCCGACTGAACACACCGACAGCTCTGGAGAAAGAACCCTCTCCACAAGTGTTTGCTGTTCATACCACCGTACCGCTACCAGCTCCTACATGCTTCCCTGGTGATGCCCTGAGGTGTAGGGGCTTTATTAATCAATGCTGTATGCATTTGTCGTTGCAATCAAATTATTTTCCCACTGCTGTTTCCAAGACTACTTAGATCCTATCGCTACTCGATGGAAGAGCCCTGGCCTGGGCTTCACCTCTCTGGGACCGCAACGACCCTATTCTAAATGACCTGCCTAGTTTCCTAACCTATTCAAGTCTGTGTTTGATGACTCCGCTCGTCAGATCATAGCAGCGTCTACTCTTCTACACCTTCAACAAGGAAGCAAGCCTTTACCGGACTACGTTATTGAATTTAAAACACTATCTTTTGAACCTCACTGGGACTTGGGATGCCTATGTGCTATATTCCTAGAGGGTCACAACTCCCGTATAAAAGATGAACTAGCGGCTCGTGACTTACCAGACACCCTGGAATCTCTCATTGATTTAGCTGGGAGAGTTGATCGCCGAATACATGATCGGACCCAGGAGACCAAGAGCCCCAAGAAGCACACCTTGGGAGGTAACCGTCCCAGGATCATGCATACGATTTCTATTCAACCTGCTGCACCCAGTGAAGAGGACGAACCCATGCAGTTAGGCCGAAGCATTTAACCTCTAAGGAGAGACGTTTTCACAAACACATGGGCCTCTGTATGTACTGCAGTCAATCCGGCCATGCTTTCCAGACTTGCCCTATCTGTCTGGGAAACTTGCAGACCTAGGATCCTCTGGAGGACCCTTCCTAGGTCTGACTACACCCTCTCCTCCATTATCTCTCCCTGTCTCTCTCATCTCCGGAAGTCTTGAGTTTCTGTCACTCGCACTCGTAGATTCAGGTGCCGGAGGAAATTTCATCTTAAAAAGGCTAGTGGAACATCTGCGAATTCCCAGTACGCCGATGGCTACTCCACTCCTGCTGTCATCTATACATGGTGAACCTCTACCTGGAGAAGTCTCCCTGATCACGCAGCCCATATGCCTTCGCACTGGGGCCTTACATTCAGAGACCATCTCCTTCCTAGTCCTCGAGAAAGTCATTCACCCCATAGTACTTGGTCTGCCTTGGCTGAAGGAACACACACCCTAGTTCAATTGGACCACTATGGAGCTTTCACAGTGGGGATCTCGCTGCCACGATCGCTGTCTATCAAGAGTTACACCTTTACCATGTATATCAACTACTCCATCGCTACCTGGCCTACCGCCGCAATATGCATCTTTTCAGGATGTCTTTTCCAAGCAAGCAGCGGACGTTTTACCTCCACATAAAACCTTTGTGTGATAAATCTCAAGCCTCACTCAGAACCCTCTCTTATTATCAGCGACTGAGGCCATGTCAGCCTATATTCAAGAAAATTTGCAAAAAGGCTTTATCAGGCCCTCTAAATCCCTGGCAGGAGCGGGGTTTTTTTTTTTGTTGGAAAGAAGGATGGCTCCCTTCGCCCTTGTATTGATTACAGAGGTCTCAAGGAAATTACCATCAAGGATATGTCAGACTTCAGGGTGCTAAAATCTTTACCAAACTGGATTTGAAAGGGGCTTACAACCTGGTCCGAATCCGTCACAGGGATGAGTGGAAAACAGCTTTTAACACCTGTGACGCACACTTTGAGTACTTAGTCATGCCCTTCGGCTTGTGCAATGCACCAGCAGTGTTTCAGAATATGATGAATGAAATTCTGTGAGACTTACTGTACCAGTCCGTGGTGGTAGATGACATCCTGATCTTCTCTCAAGACCTACAGACTCATCAAACAGATGTGGTAAAGGTACTTCAAAGATTACGAGACAACCACCTTCTACGTGAAGCTCGAGAAATGTGCTTTTCATCAGGAATCTGTGCCTTTTCTAGGGTACATTGTGTCCAAAGATGGTTTTCAGATGGATCCCCAAAAGATGAAAAGCATCCAAGAGTGGCCACAGCCTACAGGGTTAAAAGCCTTATGCCACTTTATCGGCTTCACAAACTACTTGTTACGGCTATGGCTGCTGTGCAACCGCCTCACCACCAGGGGTCCCTCTAGAGCTGGATCTCCTGACAGGCCCAGTCCATCTCCCTTCTCCTCTCTATGTTCTGGGCTGTCCCTTATAACCCTGCCTGACAGTTCCCTCAGTGCTTTGGCATCGAGCTCGCCTGGGCTCCCTGCTCTAGCCTTCCTTCCCTGCTTGCTGTGCGTTTGGTCCCAGGACCTTGCCTTGCGCGGCCTTCGGGCCTTATTCCTTGCCTTGCGCGGCCTTCGGGCCTTATTCCTTGCCTTGCCTTGCCTTGCCTTGCGCGGCCTTCAGGCCTTATTCCTTGCCTTGCGTGGCCTATGGGCCTTCTGACCTGCCTTGCCCTGCGTACTGTGTGTGGCCTACGGGCCTTCTGTGTGTGTGTGGCCTACGGGCCTTCTGACCTGCCTTGCCCTGCTTACTGTGTGTGGCCTACGGGCCTTCTGTGTGTGTGTGTGGCCTACGGGCCTTCTGACCTGCCTTGCCCTGCTTACTGTGTGTGGCCTACGGGCCTTCTGTGTGTGTGTGTGGCCTACGGGCCTTCTGACCTGCCTTGCCCTGCTTACTGTGTGTGGCCTACGGGCCTTCTGTGTGTGTGTGGCCTACGGGCCTTCTGACCTGCCTTGCCCTGCTTACTGTGTGTGGCCTATGGGCCTTCTGTGTGTGTGTGGCCTACGGGCCTTCTGACCTGCCTTGCCCTGCTTGCTGTGTGTGTGGCCTACGGGCCTTCTGTGTGTGTGTGGCCTACGGGCCTTCTGACCTGCCTTGCTCTGCCGCCTGCCCTGACCCAGCCTGGACCCAGACACTGCTACTTGCCGCCTGCCCTGACCCAGCCTGGACCCAGACATTGCTACTTGCCGCCTGCCCTGACCCAGCCTGGACCCAGACACTGCTACTTGCCGCCTGCCCTGACCCAGCCTGAACCCAGACACTGCTACTTGCTGCCTGCCCTGACCCAGCCTGGAACCAGACACTGTTTCTAGCCATTCCTGTCTCTCTCCACCTGGAGCCACCCTGCTGGGTGGTGTTCACGACTCCTGACCGGAGCCCAAGCGTAACACTACTACCGTACATTCATCAAACATTATTCCACCTTGATTGCACCACTCACGGCCATGACCAAAAAAAGGGGCCAATCCATCCCAATGGTCCAAAGAAGCCACAGCAGCCTTTCAAACTCTCAAAGAGGCCTTTCAAAAAAAGCCTTGCCTTCGCCACCCTGATCCTCATCGCCCATTCATCATCACGGTTGATGCTTCTGACATCAGCGTGGGAGCAGTACTGAGCCAATACAGCGATAAAAATGTCCTCCATCCCTGCTCATTCTTCTCGCGGCGCTTCTCTCCAGCCGAGAAGAATTATGGAATTGGAGATAAAGAATTGTTAGCTATTGAACTGGCCTTCGAGGAGTGGTGTCCTTGGTTGGAAGGCGCATAACACCAAATAATGGTGTATACGGATCATAAAAACCTGGAATATCTACGACATGCCCATCGCCTTAATCATCGGCAGGCTAGGTGGTTGCTATTTTTCAACCGTTTCGATTTTCTCCTCAAATACCAACCTGCAGAAAAGAACATCAGGGCAGACGCCCTTTCACGCTCCTTTTCTCCTGAGGATGTACCTGACAAACCTCGCCATATCATCAGTCCAGAGAAAGCGATATTGACCACCACCCACACAGTCCCTGAGGGGAAAACAGTGGTGCCTCGAGGAATGAGGAAGAAGCTGTTGCAATGGGCACACGACTCCCATCTGGCCGGTCACTCTGGTCAGAGCCGCACTCTAGCCATGCTCCAACGTTTTTATTGCTGGCCTACTATGAAAACTGATGTTCAAGCCTATGTGGCCTCTTGTGCCATCTGCGCAAGACAGAAGCCCCCTGCTGGACATCCCTGGGGTCTCCTTCAACCTCTGCCTGTACCAGAGGAACCATGGACACACATTGCAACTGACTTCGTGGTAGACTTACCTACTTCCGGTGGAAACAACACAAATAAATAAATAAATAAATAATATGGGTGACTGTTGATCGCTTCTCGAAAATGGCACATTTTGTGGCACTGCCAGGCCTACCATCCGCTGTTGAACTAGCCAAGTTGTTTGTGAAGCACATCTTCCACCTCCATGGCATGCCCAAACACATTTTGTCGGACAGAGGCATTCAGTTTACCGCAAACCTTTGGAGAGCATTGTGCCGGAAGTTCGACATTTCGTTGGACCTAACCTCGGCCTAACACCCGCAACCCAACGGACAAACAGAGAGAATGAATCAGATGCTTCTTATGTGAACTCTAGTCAAAGCGACTAGGCTGAACTACTTCCCTGGGCTGAGTTCGCTCTAAGCTCACATCTTGCTTCTGCTACGGGGTCAACCCCATTTCAAGTGGTATATGGTTGTCAAGCATTACCTCCATTGCCTCTGCCGCTGTCCGTGACTTCCCCAGCAACTCAAGCCACTGCAACTGAACTACAACAACTGTGGAGACAAACCAAGGACCTGATTCTCAAGGCAGGCCAAAGGGCCAAGAAGTCTTATGACGCTCATCACAGGAAGGCACCCCAGTTCCAACCAGGAGACAAGGTATGGCTCAATACGAAGTTTCTTCACCTTAAACTACCTTCTGCACACTTTGCACCACGATATGTCAGACCCTTCTCCGTCCTCCGACATCTTGGGAATCTGACATACAATTTAAAACTACCTCCATCTATGAAGATTCACAATGCCTTTCATGTGGCACTACTAAAACCATTCATCCTTTCCGAGTTCTCCAACAAGACTCTGGAACCCACTCCGCTTGATGCTGAGGAGGATATCGCCTATACAGTCGATGACATCCTGGATGTCTGCAAAAGAGGTAAACGGTGGGAGTATCTTATTCTCCTGGAAAGGATACAGACCGGAGGAGAACTCTTGGGAGCCCATTGTCAATATCCTTGACAAAGACATGATCCGACGCTTCCATCACTCGCATCCTTGGAAACCCAAAGAAGGGGGTACTGTTGCATCTGTTGGTCAAAGACGGCTGCACCCTCTCTGCCTCACCTCTCTTTTCTCTTTCTCTGCTCCATTGGGCAAGATGGCTGCCTCCGCCTCTCCTTGCCGGTCTCTCCGGTGTCTCCGGTCCGGCATGGGCGATTGCGTTTGCCATTTTCCCTCTGAGGTCACCTAGGGCATGCTCGAATTGGCGGGAACCTCGGGGGCGTCCCCACTGCATAATGTCACTACCTCCGGGTATTTAGCCTCTGCTCTCCATTCCAGCTACGAGTTAGCAAGGAATCTCTCTGCTGATCTCTGCCTGCTACCAGACACCTTCACTCCATGTGCCTCACTCCGGAACAACTTAGGTACCCGCTCCTCGGGGATTATGTCTCGCTCCTACCTTCTCTTCAAAATTACCAGCTACCTTCAAGTACTCTGAAGTTACTCACTCCTCGGGGGCCTTGCCTCGCTCCTTCCTACCCTCCGGGGTTACCAGCTACCACAAGGACACCTAAGGTACCCGCTGCTCGGGGACCTTGCTCCATCCCGGACCTCCACCCTCGGAGGGTTTCTCTCCACACCAGCTTCCAGCCTCAGAGTGAGTACCATCAGCTCTTGGTCTATCTCTGCTGTGTCTCACCTCCGCTATTGTAGATTCTCGGCCTACCACGCATTGCAGACCACTACCGGATCTACCCTCTCTGGCATACTACCTGTCATGGGTTCTCAACCTACCCTGCTCTACGGACCACTATTAAATTCATCATCCTCTCAAAGACCTGGTGAGACTTATCTGTGCTGCAGAGTTGTTGCGTTCGTGCCTCTTCTCGCCCCTCACTCCACCCTCTCTACCTGGGATGTGACTCCCTTCAGCTCTGACGGACAGTGCAGCCGTGGCTTCTCTCCGCCTTCTTAGTCCCGGTTCCCCCGGGCTGGCCTGATGCTATGGATCCACCATGTTCCCGATAACGTAAGGGCGCGCGCGCTCCAGACTTTGTACCAGCAAGGGCGCGAACCTCGGGGGCGTCCCCCCTTAGTGATGTCATCCATTTGCACTTTAAAAGGTCTTTGTTTGCTAACCTCTAACGACTTAGCAAGGAACTCCAATGGGACTTGCTTCGGCAGTCCACGATACTTGCAACAACGATCCGAGTCAGTCGGGGAACCCGTCCCCACTGCTCGGCCTTTTCAAACTTACCAGGAGTACCAGCTCCACGGGGCCTCCACTCTCTCTTCTTGATTTCAGATTGCCAGAACACTCGGAAGACTCCTCAATTCCTGGAAGCAATTGCGGACGTGAACATAGGAATCGGTACTCGCTCCACGAGGGCCTACATTCCTATTGCTCTGAAGATTCCCTTCTGTCCAAGACGTCATCGCAGGTACAGAGATCAAGAGTTACATTGGCAAGATTACAAGAATCTTATACAGACTCTCTTCTACTCTAGAAGACATTTCATATACAGCTATTGTAAGTTCTTATTACAGACCGTTTGTGGGAACCAGTGCTCGCCAACGGCTCCTGTTCCTGAATGTACTGAAGACTCTCTGTGGCATAAAGATCATTGCAGACATCTACTATTGTGAGTGTACCATCTTGTATCCAGTATACCCTGTCTACTCACTACTTCTAGTCTCTTTCTACAGCTCAGCGACCCAGAGATTATATTCCAGTATCAGAAGGACTTCAGCCTTGCCGGATACAGCGACTCACTACTGCCACCTCTGGTGGTCCAGCTTCCAGTCTAATAAAGAACTATTGTGTTTATCTCATATTCTAGCCTAGCCTGTGGTTCCTCTCAGGATCTCCTCCTGGGGGCGCTGTCATCTGCCATCGGCCCAGGGATTCACCATTTCCTCCAAGTGGTCATTCCTTACACTACTGTCACCTTGTGGGAGCCAACCACTACAGACCACTGACTCCGCTCACGGAAGTATTATATAGACAGCTACTCCTCTTTCTCTAAGTCTTGCCAGCAGCTTATATATATATATATTTATATATACAGATTGCTACTCCTTAGCGGAAGGCATGATAGATTGCTATCTCAATAGCGAAGTACTATATACCTATTGCCAACTCCTCTTCCTTGGAGAGTTGATCCATAACAGATTGCTACTCCTTAGCAGAGTGATACAGCTTGCTACTTCCTTTCCTTATAGGAGCATCTAACAGCAGTTCGCCAATAGAATTACAGATGGCTAACTCCGCCCCTCTGGAGGAGCAGGTCATGTCATATCGCTACTCCTTCCCCTTTCAGGAGCACAGCAGAACAGTTTGCCAACTCCGCCCTCCTGGTGGAGTGAGCGATGGCAGATTGCCAACTCCTCCCCTCTGGAGGAGGCGAGCGTAACATTGCTAGCTCCTCCCCTTTGGAGAAGGAGAGCATAACAGATTGCTAACTTCCTAGCAAGTCTGCAACAAGAGTACAGACTGGACTACGCCATCAGAGACTCTTCTCCTCTGGTTGGGTTCACAGCCCGTTCCCCGGGCCACCAACTACATTGCTGTATAATAAAGTCTATCACTCCTCTGTGTGTATTACTGCTGGGAACCAGCCTATCCCTACAAGTCCCCACAGGGCGGAGCCCTGTGGGAGGAGTCATCTCTTGTAGTGACCAGGGGTCCACAACTCAATGTCTCAAACACATTTACAAGTAAAATATAACTGTTCAGGAAGGTACTTAAGTTTTTGTGTTATCTTCCACATTAACATATGTACTTTACTGTCTGCCTTAATGCATGCCTCATTTGCATCTCATCAACTTCAACTGACGTGTGTGCTAACAATCAATGTCAAAGCAGTTCAGTACATCGGCCCCATTCATACAAAACACGAAACTCATGAGATGAAAGCAAGATGGAAGCATGACTGTGGTTGCAGGTGAGCTATCTGGAGTTTGCGGTTTCCTTTGATTAGGAATACCTGAATAGATGACTCCAAAGCACAAGCGGAAGGTCAAGGTCTTCCCTCTGAATCCTGACCTGCTTCCTGATCAGCAACAAATCCCCTTTTCTACCTCCCGGGTCTCTGCTTCTATGAGGGAAGATATCCCTGTTGAGGCTGGCAGTGAGGGAGCACCATTGCTGCTAGGGGAAGAAGCCTTCTTCAGTCCTCTTGACCAGTGGCTGTCTTAAGCTGAGAAATGCAAAATTCCCAGCCTGCCAGCTTCATCATGGCCTGATGACCTCAAAGCGACGCCAGCGTACAGGAGGGGGGCGGGGGGAGGGGGAGGCTGAGAACTCAGCATCTCTGCCTGGCTTGCTGCTAGACAAATCAATTAGCTCTGGGGAGTTGACTTAGGACCAGGTCGCTCTCATACATTAAAGCCAAAGGTGGTTACTATGGACTCTATTTGGGAACTTGTGACATGATTTGGAGTCTCTATTAATAACTATGAAAGAAAGACAGACTAATTTCCTCCTTTTTGGAACCAATGGTGTTACAGCATGGTGTGTGTGTGTGTGGGGGGGGGGTGTCTATTAATACAGCAAGCATCCAAAAGTGATGCTATGGAAAGGGACATACAAGAGATTAAATTCTTAAACAGCTCTTTGGTCAAGGACAGATACGTTCTCGCACGACATCTGGAAATCCTGGAAAATAATTTCAGACACCTTTAATCTTCATATACAAATTTTCCTAAAGTTACTGGAGAGCCACCACTGATGACTCTAAGAAAATATTTGTGAAGATATTGCATTGTGATTCAAATGCAATTCCTCTTGTTAATAAGTTGTACTTTTTGCCTGTTTCTTCTCGCAATGTATTGTTACCGAATCCGCCTTTTCATTCCTCACCATTTGATTTGACAAATTATTTAGAGAACTCTGGTCCAGAAATTTTAGAAAGGGGAACTATGTTGGTCTCTTTTGTTTTTGAGGCAGACTTGGGTAAAGTAATGTGGCTTTATTTCTGGAATTTGAATTCCCCCTTTTATGATCAGCCTGTTAGAATATTTCTAGATTTAGCCAGAGTGACCCAGGAAAGGCGTAAAGGTTTTTTCGCACTTAGACTAGCTACATTATTGTTAGGAGCTACTTTCATGTTAAGTAAGATACCTGTGTAAATGTGTAGTCCGATTCAATAATGTTTGTTATATTTTCTTTGCCCTGGAACAACTTCAGTCTTTCCTAGACTCCAAAAAATTAATAACTTCTTCTGTTCCTAATATAAATCAGTTAGGATGATGTATACTTAAGCAGAGAACTTGCTAAGCTGTTTATTTATTTCTTTATTCTCCCTTAATTTCCGCTTCCTTCACCAATGTTGTTTGACCTAGATTTGGAATTGTTTCTTGATCTGCTTGTCTGTTTATCTTTTGACTTCCAAGTGTTTTCGGACTACAAAAAGTGTTTTGCTTTGTATTATGATTACAATTTAATTAATATAAAATAAAATAAAAAAAACATGAAACTCGCCAGAATACATTAATACCTGACACATCTTAATAAAGATAGTAACATAGTAGTAGACAGCAAAAAATGATGAATTTGCCCATCAGGTGCCTGGCTGACCCTGTTCACAGTGCAAAGATATATCCTAGTTGCCAGCTATAGAGCATGACTGCTTGGAGGACATTGCTCCTTTACCAGTTAGATTTTGTTTGCTTCGTCATAGGTTCTCTACTGTCCTGGAAAGAAGACCATACAATATTCTATCTCCAAACCAACATCTGGAATCACTCCCTCCCCAGCCATGCCTAACCATCAAACTCCATGATAATCAAGAAGGCTATAAATCTAAACAACCAGCCTTCTAGGTCTACAATGCTTTGATTTGGTTTATTAAGTTAATATACCGATCTTCAAGAAATAACAAAGAGGGGTACAATTAAAAATACAAAAATCAGCAAAATGCAATAATAAATTTGAAACATCCAGTAAAATTAAATACTGTATACAGACATACTCTTAGCACATAAAATTATACAAATGGTTCAAAACTCAGCTGTACTTAAGATTCAGAAAATCTCTACTTATCAGCTGTCATAACCACATTTTAACTTGTTTTTCTAAAATGAAGATAATTTATTTCTTCCTATAAATCTGGATTAGTAGAATTCCAAATTACTGTAGTATAAGAGCTAAAGGCAGCATGGTGTGTAACATGCAAATATGCCACCAAGACTGATGGAACAGCTAATAATTTCTGTCAGGAAAAGATCAATGATCTTTGATTCTGGAAGAATCTTCAATTGTAATTTCTGTGACAAACATTTGGAATAAACAGCAGTGCTGATTTAGGATAAAGACTCTTTATTTAAAAATTCTTTGAACAGAAAGGATTTTAATTACACATTCCTTTATTATAGTTATCCTGCATGTGTAATTCTTTCTCTACTCCAACCTTTGCTTCTGCAATGATCTTTGAAGTTCATATCAGATTAGTCGGTCTGTTAAATACTGTGGCTTTGCTCTCCAAAGGCATTTAAAACCTAAACTTAACACTTTAAAAGTTAAATAGGATAAAACTGATAACTAGTGGAGACACAGAATATTTTTTGTGCCTACCAATAACTTTGCAGCAGTGTTCTGTAGTAGCTGTAGGCACCTAATAGCTACACTTGGAAGACCTTGATAAATGGAATTACACTATCTGTCTTCGATATTCCTAAGGCCTAAATCAAAATTTTCAAATCAGATTTCTCAAGTTGGCAAAAAACGATCATACATTGGAAATTTGGGAACCTAATGGAAGTAAAGAATCTAACATAGCACCTAGACTGGATACTGTTGATGATAATTCAAGAACAGTACTTGCCATCTGAGGTTGAATTACAAGTGTGTGTGGGGGAGGGGGGGTCCTTGAAATCTAGAACATTGTAGATTTTTCTGGATTCATTTTCAATCCGTTTTTAAATAATCATGACTGGATAATTTCCAGGCATTCATTAAGATTTCCCATTTCTATAACCTGCATTTTCCCAAATATGGTAACAGCTGACTGATGTCACCATACATATGGAAATCAATATCAATTTTTTCTATTTCACCTGTTAGTGGAAATTGATAAAGATTAAATAATAGTGGGGAGAGAAGTGAACTATGTGGAAACTCAAAGGTTAAAGCATACCCTTCAGAACATTTCCTATCCAGTGTACACACTGGTTCTATTACTCAAAAAAGAGGAAAACCAGGCTAAAGGCTTATTTCTGATCTACAGGTGTTCTATCATTTTAACAGGAAGTTATGATCGAAGCTAGCAGATGCTGCTGTTAAATTTAATTGAATCAAGAGAACATTACTCCCTTTATCTAAATTCAAATTTTATCTAATAATGAGCTACATTAATACAAAATTTTTCAAACACTTCTAAATACTTGACAATTTTTAAAGTAGACTTCATGGACAATATTTTCCAACAGCTTTTGCTTGTACATAGAAATTTTGCTGCTGGAACATTCAGGTTTCTTTTTTGATGCCTAGAATAAGCCTGTGCCTGAACTTTTGTGCATTTTTAGTGTGCATGTAACTTGCCTAGGGAAATGGGTGCACCTTGCAAACTTCTTGATAACTTTTAACTAAGAATAGGTGAACCAATTGGAATCCTATGAGAAAGGGATAACTCGATAACCAGAGTCAAACCAGGCATAAGTTAAGTCATTTGTGGTTTGATTCAGATAATAATAATGATTTTTTTAAAGTCACATGCAACTCAGTTTGAAATTCTACATGTATTTGTTTGTAATCTTCCTGACCTGATTTGGATACATATATTTATAGATTTACATTGATATTCACATATAATCAAAGAGTTGCTCTATTTTTGCATTGTTTCAGTCTGAGAATGTTTACCTAAATTCAACCCAATTCAAGGACCTCTGGATTCACTAAATAGGAAAATAAAAAAGTTTGAGTCAATCACAAGCAGTAGGTTCGAGTCAGATATTTACAAATCTCACCCAAATTAAAATGGGAAGGATTTGCCCAAACCTTCATGTGACTTATAAAAATAAAGACTAATTAAAATGAACACATTGCCAGTCTCTATATTACCATGATATTCAGCAGGGGTGATTTTGTAAAAAAAAAAAAAAAGGTACTGTAATGTGGCTGGGATGAGTGTGTGTGTGTGTGTGTGTGGGGGGGGGGGGGGGCACTTCCTTCTACCCCTTCTCATTAGTGGAGCAAGTTTATCTCAAATTCCTCTCTCCTCCCAATTCTCCTGTGATCTTTCTCTGTCTCTTCCCTCAGCCTATTCTCATCACTCTCTCTTCCCAACTCATTCCCACTACTCTCTCTCCCACCAGTCACTATCTCCTCCCCAGCTCATCCCATCCCATCAGCCCCCTCTCTTTTCTCCCCAGCCTGTCCCATTAATTTCAATCTCTTCCTCACCAGTCTCTCTCTCCCCTAGCCCATCAACACTAGTCTCTCATTCTCCAACCACTCTCTCTACCCCCTCTCCCTGCAGCTGATCTCCACCAGTCTCTCCCATCATTTTCTTGTCCCCACCTCCCTAGCCCATCCCCACCAATCTCCCTCCTCCCCAGATGCACACTCCTGGGGGCCGTGATCGGACCTATTCTTACTTTCTGGTGGGGGTGGGGGTAGGCACAGCAGTAATGCACAGTCCCGGGGCTGAAATTGGCCCCACACTTCCTTCCAGTAGAGATAGTGGCAGCACAAAGTCCTGGGAACTGTGATCAGTCTAGCCATACCAAAATGTTTCTGGGTCAGTGACCCAGCTTGGCCTGGCATAAAATCACCACTGCTATTCAGTATTTTTCCATATCTGCAGTAAGGCAGGAACCTAGTTATGAGGCTTAGAATGAGATGTGCTACACAGAAGTGCCCACCTTGACGCCACACCAGTCACAAAAACAAGCACTGGCATGGTTAACACGGCCACATTTTGAGCAGGTCTGCATTTTCCCCAGCTGACTTGGAACAGGGGGTGCAGATTCTCCACTGAAGGTATTCTAGCAAAACCAAAAAAACAAGTTAGCCACAGGAAAGAACTAATTCTCAGCAGACGATAATAGCACTTTGAATAACATTCCAACAAGGCTTTTAGCAATGAATTCCAATGCTTTTTGTTAGATAGTCCAGCATTTTCGCATTTAGAGCTGCCTCAGGGGCTGCTGTATGTAGTGTTCTATTTTCTCAAACTGAACAACGTAGGTCACATCAGAATCTTGTTGCTCCTTTTAAGTAAGGTGGACTGTATATGTGCTTGTTAGCACATATTTCCCTCTTAAATTGTGTGCTTCTTAACAGTTGCCTGGTTGATACATTGTTTTTACTAAAATTGTTGCGGCTAGACTGCTGCGAGAGTAGATGGTGGACCCTTGGGCCGGCCTACTGGAGATGATAGGGCAGGCCGAGAGGCGGAGACACAATCTGGCAAGCTTTCACCCGGAGCCTGGGACCCCCCCGGGAGGAGCCCATAGGGGCCCGGACCCTTGGGACTTAGGCGCTGCTGTGAATGTCCAGAAAGGCTGATGCATAGGGAAGACAGGAGGCCTATCAGCAGCAGAGGCGGCTCGAGTATTGCCAGAGAGTCACAGTGAAAGGCCAGGTCAGGGAGCTGGCCCAGAAGGTACACTGGGGCCAGCGCAGGCAGGCAGAGGTAAGAGTTCGTGGCAACCCGGGTAGGGTTGACGGCAGGCTGTAGCGAGGTCGAAGGTAGACTGGAGACAGGGCAGGCCACAGGCTGCGGCGAAGTCCGAAACAAACCGGAGTCAAGCAGGCTGCGGGCTGAAGCAGAGTCAGAAGCAAACCGGGGTCAAGGCAGGCAGCGAGCTGTAGCGGAGTCAGAAGCAAACCGGAGTCAAGGCAGGCAGCGAGCTGTAGCGGAGTCAGAAGCAAACCGGAGTCAAGGCGGGCAGCGAGCTGAAGCGGAGTCAGAAGCAAACCAGAGTCAAGGCGGGCAGCGAGCTGTAGCAAAGTCAGAAGCAAACCGGAGTCAAGGCGGGCAGCGAGCTGTAGCAAAGTCAGAAGCAAACCGGTGTCAAGGCAGGCAGCGAGCTGTAGCGGAGTCAGAAGCAAACCGGAGTCAAGGCAGGCAGCGAGCTGTAGCGGAGTCAGAAGCAAACCGGAGTCAAGGCGGGCAGCGAGCTGTAGCGGAGTCAGAAGCAAACCGGAGTCAAGGCGGGCAGCGAGCTGTAGCGGAGTCAGAAGCAAACCGGAGTCAAGGCTGGAACCAGGAAGACAACAGGAAACGCAACTGGAAGCAGCTAGATAGCTGGGAACCTCATTGCAAGGCGTTTAGGGAAAGACTGAACGCCAGTTATATCGGGAGCAGAGAGTGACGTCAGCTGAGAGGGCGGGGCCGGGCTTCCGGGAGCTGGGCGCACAAGAAGAGCATCCTCGCGCGAGGCCGGAGAGGAACAGGCCCGCAATGGCGTCTGCCACGTGGGAAGTGCGCGAACAGAGAGCCCACCGGAACCTGGACCAGGCGGCATCCTGCGGCCGTCGGAGCAGAGGTAGGCGGGCCTGAGCCCTATCAGGAGAGGGGCGGTCGGGACCGCAACAGTACCCCCCCCCTTTACGGCCCCTCTTTAGAGGACCGGGTTTTTCTGGGTGTTCAAGATGAAACTGCTGAAGGAGGGATTTGTCCAGGATGTTACGGCTGGTTTCCCAAGTGTTGTCCTCGTCGCCGCAACCCTCCCAGGCGAGGAGATACTCCCATCTTCGGTTGTAGAATCGTACATCTAGTACCTCGTGTACCTGGTATGTAGGATCATCAGCAATGGGAGTAGAAGAAGGGTCCGGAGGTTTACGGTGGTAGCGGGAGAGGACCAAGGGTTTTAGCAGAGAGACATGGAAGACGTTGTGGATCCGAAGCGAGGATGGCAATCTCAACTGGTAGGAGACAAGGCCCACCCTTTCTGCAATCTGGAAGGGACCGCAGAACCTGGGTGCAAACCTCCTCGAGGGAAGCCGGAGATGAACATTCTTTGTACTGAGCCAAACCCGGTATCCTGGCTGATAGGTGGGAGCCGGGCGTCGGTGGCGATCAGCTATTCGCTTGACGGAGGAGGCTGAGAGAGCCAACTTGTCCTGGGTTGTTTGCCAAAGAGTCTGTAATTGCTGAGCCGTCATCTGAGCGGCCGGGGAAACACTAGGCGTGGGAATGGGGAGCGGAGGTTTAAGCTGCTTCCCATATACTAGCTGGAAGGGTGAGAGTCCGGTGGCGGCATGAAACTGGTTATTGTAGGCAAACTCAGCCCAGGGCAGAAGCTCTGTCCAGTCATCCTGCCTTTCATTGATGAAGGCTCGCAGAAAGGTCTTTAGGGAGCGGTTCATCCTTTCGGACTGCCCATTGCTCTGAGGGTGGAAAGCAGTGGAGAAGCTGAGCTGCACCTTGAAGCATTTGCAGAGAGCCCTCCAGTAGCATGCGGTGAACTGTGGCCCTCGATCAGAAACAATGTCCTGGGGAAGCCCATGAATCCGAAATATATGTTGAGCGAAAAGGAGGGCCAGTTCAGGTGCGGATGGTAGCTTGGGCAACGGGACAAAGTGCGCCATTTTGGAGAAACTGTCGACGGTGACCCAGATGACCATCTTTCCATGTGACAGTGGCAGGTTGACCATAAAGTCAGTAGCGAGGTGGGTCCAGGGTTCTGTGGGAACCGGGAGAGGCTGCAGAAGACCACACGGAAGGCCAGGACTGGGCTTTTGTCGAGCACAGGTGGGACACGAGCTCACATAGGTGCGGACGTCCTGTCGAATGTTGGGCCACCAGTAGAACTGGTTGAGGAGTTCCAATGTCCATTCTCGCCCGGCGTGGCCTCCAGTGAGGGAGTCATGGGCCCAGCGCAGGGTCTTAAGACGGTCTCGTCGGGGAACCACGGTCCTATCCTGGGAAAGGACCGTCAGGGCAGATAGGTGGACCTTGCTAGGGTCCAGAATGTATTGCAGAGGCTCAAGGTCATCCTCAGACATGGAGGTCCGTGACAGGGTATCGGCCCGAAGGTTCTTAGCTGCAGGGCGGTATTGTAGGGTAAAGTCAAAGCGGCTGAAGAACATGGACCATCGGGCTTGACGGGGGTTTAATCGCTGGGCTTGGGATAGAAACTCCAAGTTCTTGTGGTCAGTGTATACGGTGATTGGGTGTTTCGCTCCCTCGAGCCACTGCCTCCATTCCTCGAAGGCGAGTTTGATTGCTAAAAGTTCTTTGTCGCCAATGGAGTAATTCGCTTCGGCTGGGGAGAACTTCTTGGAGAAGTACGAGCAGGGTAATAACTGTCCAGAAGCGGAGTGTTGGCTGAGGACTGCCCCAACGGCCACACTGGAGGCGTCGACCTCAACGATGAAGGGTCTTGCCGGGTCCGGATGGCGGAGACAGGTGTCAGCCAGGAATGCCTCCTTCAAATCTGAGAATGCTTCAACTGCGGCGTCGGACCAGTTCTTGGCGTCGGCTCCCTTGCGGGTCATGGCAGTAAGGGGAGCCACCCGATGCGAGTATCTCGGAATAAAATGTCTATAGAAGTTAGCGAACCCCAGGAATCTTTGGAGAGCCTTGAGGCCCAGGGATTGAGGCCATTTGGTTATGGCCGAGACTTTTTCGGGATCCATCTGGAAGCCAGTGGACGAAATGATGTACCCCAGGAAGGGCAAAGACTCCGCCTTGAAGACGCATTTTTCCAACTTGGCATAGAGGCGGTTGACCCGGAGAGCCTGCAGAACTTGTCTGACGTGTTGGTGGTGAGATTCCAGGTCCTTTGAAAAGATAAGCATGTCATTTAAGTACACAATGACGTGAGAGTGCAACATCTCACGTAAGACCTCGTTCATGAGGTTCTGGAAGACGGCCGGGGCGTTGCAGAGTCCAAGGGGCATTACCAAGTACTCGTAATGCCCGTCCCTGGTATTAAAGGCCGTCTTCCATTCATCTCCAGGACGAATACTGACGAGGTTGTAGGCCCCCCGAAGGTCTAGTTTCGTGAATACTTGTGATCCCTGAAGGCGGTCCAACAGTTCAGGGATCAGTGGAAGGGGATAACTATCCCGCTTGGTAATGGCATTCAAGCCTCGATAGTCTCTACAGGGGCGGAGTGAGCCGTCCTTCTTAGCCACAAAGAAGAAGCCGGCTCCAGCGGGGGAACGAGAGGGGCGAATGAAGCCCTTGGCAAGGTTCAAGGTAACGTACTGAGACATGGCGGCAGTCTCTGGCAGGGACGGTGGATACACCCGACCTCTAGGGGATGTGGTGCCCGGTAGCTGATCTATCGGGCAGTCAAATGGCCGGTGTTGAGGGAGAATCTCTGCCATCTCCTTGGAGAAAACGTCGGCGAAAGCTTGATATGGCTCTGGTAAGAGAAGCGAAGAGCACAGCTGTAGTGGCTTCGGAGGATGCGGGACCTGTAGACAGTATGCAAAGCAGAAAGGACTCCACTGGGTCAGCTGGAGGGTATCCCATTGAATTACTGGAGAGTGACATTGTAGCCACGGTAGTCCAAGGACCAGGGGGTGCACTGCCCATTCCAGAACCAGCAGAGAGATTTCTTCCGAGTGGAACAGCCCGGTCTGGAGAGTCAGAGGGGCTGTGCAGCAGGTAATGGTCCCAGGGAGCAGTGTACCTCGGATGGAGGAGATACGCAGTGGGGGAACCTTGGGTTGTGTGGGGAGCGATAGCTGGTTTACCAGGTCAGCTATGATGAAATTACCCTCGGCCCCAGAGTCAATGAAGGCACGGGTCTGGAGTTCCCCACCGGGGTATTTTAGAGTCACTGGTATGGTGCATTGAGGAGCTGAGCCCGCAAAGCCTAGGAGTAGCTCCTCAGGGTAACCTAGGCACGGTCGTTTCCCGGACGCTCCGAGCAGTTGGCGAGGAAGTGCCCCTTGCCCCCACAGTAGAGGCAAAAGCCCTGCGAGCGGCGTCTCTTCCTTTCTTCTGGGGTTAGTGGAGATCTGCCCAACTGCATAGGCTCTCCGAGACTGGCAGAAGCGGATGGTCCCTTGGGTGCTGAGGCTCTGGCGGTACTCGAGGGCAGCGGTGGAGTCCTATGATAGGAGCAGGTCTCCTTATCTCGCTGCTGTAGGCGGTGATCCACCCTTCCGGCGATATCAATTAAGTCATTAAGGTCATCCGGGAGATCTCGGCCCGCTAGCTCATCCTTGATGCGGCTGGCTAGACCTTCCAAGAAGATCCCCCTAAGGCAATCATCCCGCCAGCCAACTTCCATGGATAATGTACGAAAGTCTATAGTATAATCCGCCACTGAGCGCACCCCTTGCCTGAGGTGCAAAAGTTCAGAAGCAGCCGTGGTTTGGCGTGCAGGATCGTCGAAAGCAAGACGGAAGTTGAGAACGAACTCTTGAAAGTTCTGTAACAAGGGATCTTGTCGCTCCCACATGGGAGAAGCCCAGTCGAGTGCTTTGCCATCCAGTAGGGAGAATATGTACGTCACTTTGACTGTGTCCGAGGGGAATTGTGCAGGCAGGAGAGTGAAGCGCACATAGCACTGATTCAAGAAGCCTCGGCATGTTTTGATATCCCCGGCATAGCGGGTCGGTGCAGGCAACTGGGTTACCGATGCGGAGCTGGGCACTGAAGCAAGAGGCGGAGCTGGAGGCGGGTCCGGTGGAGCGGCCTCCAGATGGCTGACCAGCTGTTCTACGGTGGGAGCAAGAGTGTCGATGCAATGCTGTTGTTGTTGGAGGCGTTGTGCCATCCCCGGGATGGGCTGTAGGCCTGGAGACTCCGCCGAGTCCATGGCCTTGCAAACTCTTGCGGCTAGACTGCTGCGAGAGTAGATGGTGGACCCTTGGGCCGGCCTACTGGAGATGATAGGGCAGGCCAGGAGGCGGAGACACAATCTGGCAAGGTTTCACCCGGAGCCTGGGACCCCCCCGGGAAGAGCCCGTAGGGGCCCGGACCCTTGGGACTTAGGCGCTGCTGTGAATGTCCAGAAAGGCTGATGCGTAGGGAAGGCAGGAGGCCTATCAGCAGCAGAAGCGGCTCGAGTATTGCCAGAGAGTCACAGTGAAAGGCCAGGTCAGGGAGCTGGCCCAGAAGGTACACTGGGGCCAGCGCAGGCAGGCAGAGGTAAGAGTTCGTGGCAACCCGGGTAGGGTTGACGGCAGGCTGTAGCGAGGTCGAAGGTAGACTGGAGACAGGGCAGGCCGCAGGTTGCGGCGAAGTCCGAAACAAACCGGAGACAAGCAGGCTGCGGGCTGAAGCGGAGTCAGAAGCATACCGGAGTCAAGCAGGCTGCGGGCTGAAGCGGAGTCAGAAGCAAACCGGAGTCAAGGCAGGCAGCGAGCTGTAGCGGAGTCAGAAGCAAACCGGAGTCAAGGCGGGCAGCGAGCTGTAGCAAAGTCAGAAGCAAACCGGAGTCAAGGCGGGCAGCGAGCTGTAGCGGAGTCAGAAGCAAACCGGAGTCAAGGCTGGAACCAGGAAGACAACAGGAAACGCAACTGGAAGCAGCTAGATAGCTGGGAACCTCATTGCAAGGCGTTTAGGGAAAGACTGAACGCCAGTTATATCGGGAGCAGAGAGTGACGTCAGCCAAGAGGGCGGGGCCGGGCTTCCGGGAGCTGGGCGCACAAGAAGAGCGTCCTCACGCGCGCGCGAGGCCAGAGAGGAACAGGCCCGCAATGGCGTCTGCCACGTGGGAAGTGCGCGAACAGAGAGCCCACCGGAACCTGGGCCAGGCGGTATCCCGCGGCCGCCGGAGCGGAGGTAGGCGGGCATGAGCCCTATCAGGAGAGGGGCGGTCGGGACCGCAACAAAAATTACCAAAAGAGAGCAAAAACTCTGGACGGCGTCAATTAGATTTTTGTGCAAAGGTCAGCCTCGCTTCAGCGTGTTGCTTACTGGTGTGCAGGGGCTTGTTCTAATCGACACCATCCAGAGAGGAAGTAAAGCTATATTTTGATGATTCCGCACTGAACAAGAGCAGCAGGGTGTGGCGCATTCAGTGTTTTTGCTCTCTTTTGGTAATTTTAGTAAAAACAATGCATCAACTAGGCAACTGTTAAGAAGCACACAATTTAAAAAGGGAATATGTGCTAACAAGCACATACACAGTACATCTTACTTAAAAGGAGCAACAAGATTCTGATGTGACCTACGTTGTTCATTTTGAGAAAATAGAACACTACATACAGCAGCCCCTGAGGCAGCTCTATCCATAGAGCGAAACTCGGCCAGAGTCGGGCCCATATACTGTGTGAATAAATATGCAGAAAGGCCTGAAATGCTTGCATTTCTGTGCATTTTGGAGCATTTTATACGGATTTATGAATGTACTCCCATATCTGCAAAAATCTCTTCGGGTTAATGCATAAGCCTCTATGTTTGTAAAGTGGTTTATTTACCTGAGGGACTGTAATATATACAGACCTTTGCACCATTAATTGTTTTTTTTACACAGCTTTGATAGTGCACACTCCTAGCTTACCGTTTGCGTTTCAGGTAGTCTGCTCTCACAGGTAACACAGTTTTTGAGATTAATGGGGTTCCCTGTTCCACAAAACCTGCAGACTGCCTTCTCCTTCAACAAATGGGAAAGAGACCTCATGGTTATCCAAATAAGAGTTATACTGGCAGAGAAGAGTCACTAATATTAAATCACCTGCACGCTATATCAGCCATCAGAAAATTATCTTAAATCTAAACAGAATTACATTAAAAAAAAAACCTGATCAACTACTCTAATATAACAGCAAAGCTGTCAGTAAGGCAGCATGTCAGGGATGCACCCAGGTTCAAGGCATCCCTAAATCATGCAGGCTGAAAGAAGGAAGGGTATGACAGGGCTGGACAAATCTACACATGCCCCATTTCTTATACATTTTCTCTGTGTATCCACGGTTTGCCACAGTTGGAGGCAGGATATTAACTTGGATAGATCTTTGGTCTGACCCAGTGTAGCAATTGTTATGTTCTTCTTGGGTACATAGCGCATTTATATATAAGCAGACTTCCTGCTAGCAGCAGGCTTCTAGTGCCCTTGAAGGTCATAATAAGCAGTGGTTGAACTATGATGTGTGCTTTTAAACACTAAAAATACCAACCATTTGCATCCTGAGAACTGTTTCATAAAATAGATGTGCTGATTTTAAATCAGCTCATACTGTAATTGGCGGCACCCTGGTAAGGCAGATTTGCAGAAATCATGTTGGTTAAGGGTCATATAAAGGACAGCTCTTGTAAAAGTTTGATTAACTTCATCACATACGTAGGCATTATACTCCATTGCAGAGCAAGACTTGCATCTGTGGGATTATATCTCACAATACAACTGTGAGAACACATTTGATTCTGAGACAATTTTACACCACATTCTATAATTCTAGCCCACAGTCTCTAATCCTGTGTAATCCCTTGAGAAGATTACCTTTAGATGGATGCTGGCCTGGGGCTGCAACTGTGAAAACAGAGGGGCCTCACATACAATGCAAGTAGGTGTGTTCATTGGCACCATGGTCCTGCATTCCACACAGAGTCCCATCTGCAGCAATAAAACATGTGTGTTTAATGAATTGCAGAAGTTAAATCATCATAAAAAATGTTCAGGTCACAACTATCCCTATCAAAGAATCATACTCAAAAACCCTCGAATTCTGGGAATCCTGCCACCTAGAAATTAAAAGCCTCCTCAACAGCCTCAATCTGGTACTAAACTCATCTAAAACTGAAGTCCTACTCATAACTCCCGATAACAAACCCACAGTCTGTCTTCCAACCAACCTTCAAACCACTCATGTAAGGGATCTAGGTGTCCTAATCGACAATAAATTGAACTTCAAAGCCCACATCAACAAAACAACCAAAGACTGCTTCTATAAACTGCAAGTCTTAAAAAGGATAAGACCACTCTTCCACGCCAAAGATTTCAGAACCATTCTCCAAGCCCTCATCTTCTCCAAATTAGACTACTGCAACCCAACTCTTCTTGGCCTCCCCTCCTCATATACAAAACCATTCCAAATGGTCCAAAACGCAGCAGCACGTTTACTAACAAACACCAGAAAAAGAGACCACATCTCTCCAGTCCTTCAAGCCCTCCACTGGTTACCAATCCACTTCAGAGTAATTTACAAATCCATCACATTATTATACAAAATCATTCACCAACACACCATAATCGACCTACAAATTCCTCCCCGTGTTCACAAATCAACAAGACCGACTAGGGAAGCCTACACAGGATGCCTCCTTGTTCCACCCGTAAAAACTACTAATCACAGAACCTTGAGAGACCGAGCCCTTTCAACAGCAGGCCCTCCGCTATGGAACTCTATCCCACCAGATCTAAGAAACGAACCGTGCCTCTTAACGTTTAGGAAAAGACTGAAGACATGGCTTTTCAGGCAAGCCTTCCCGAACTCCACCTAACAAGATCCATCAATGACTCCTATGCTAAGTAGCTGTATATAGTGGACTCCATATTTATTTTGTTCTCTTGTATTTATAGAGGACTCCTTATTTACATTGTACACTTGTATATAATTATCCTCATCTATCTCTTTTATTTCTTATAGTCCCAGTTCATGAACCCTTGTTAATTGTAACTGCTTCTCTTCTCCATGTTTATCTATGTTTTTGGTTATATTTTTGCACCCCCGTTTTCTGTAAACCGACATGATGAGAACGAGTTCTTGAATGCCGGTATAAAAAAACCTTAAATAAATAAATAAATAAATAAATAAACAAACTACTTAATAGTTATTTGGTCACTAGGAGGTGCTGCTCCCACCGCTACCCGCGTCAATTTTTTCAACACTGCATGAGCCCAGAGCCTCTAGCACAAGGTTGACCAACTCCGGTCCTCAAGACCCAGAAGTAGGCTTTATTGTCAAGCTAGCCACAATTAATATGCATCAGATTATTCACATGTACTGCCTTCACTGTATACAGATCTATCTCATGCACATTCATGATGGTTATCCTGAAAACCAGACCTGTTTGTGGCTTTTGAGAACCAGAGTTGGCCACCCCTGTTCTAGGACTCTGTCCATGCCAAATACCATTAAGCTTCTGTTCTGAAGCCCCCGCTATCAGCCACAGAGAAAAGCAGAGCAAGTCTCTCATACAATGCTTCGTCCTACCAAAGCACCAGGATCTGGTCACTTTGACTTTGTGTCACTTTGACACTTTCCAGTATGCCTTGGAAGAAGGAGCTGTGATACATGGAAGAGAAAGAAGTTTATGTTCGAGAGGGATTGGAGAAGAACAAGCCAAATAATAATGGGCAAAGAGCCAAAATATGGTGAAAGTTAAACTTGCTTGTTAATTTCCTTCCTTTAATCCTGCCAAACCAGTTCAGACCGGTAGGTTATTTCTCTCTGGGTAGACAGAGAAAAAAACCTCAAAACTGACCACTCCCCATAGGGAAGGCAATTGTTTTGGTTTTAAAATCACCACCACAAACAAAGCCTGATGCAACCAAGAAACTTAATTCCATGGTCATTAATTCTGGAATTAGATAATCGTAACACCAAGGTCATGAATAAGCCAATTACCTTCACAATGGGTAGCAAAATACTCGCCATTAGTTTTCTTAATTTGTCAAACTGAGAGCCCTTGATTGCTGTGGCTTCCCTGGGTGGATTCTGGACTGGTCTGACAGGACTAAAGGAAAGGAAATTAAAAGGTAAGTGTAAATTTTACATTCCTTACTGTACATGCCACACCAGTCCAGACAAATACTAAACCTCCACCTAGACTGAATGGGAGGAAGCCACAGTAGCTCTCAAGACTCCTGTGTCTAAGACATAGACTCTTCCAACCTGCACACTCAACACTGAGGTGGTTAGAGCAGGAATGCAAGGGAGACAAGGATGCTGCCCTGCCATTATCCTCTGGAAAGACAGTTTCTGATTCCACCCACAAGGAGTCCTGCACCCTCATCAAACGGGCTTGCCAGCCCTCTGGGACCTGCCTAACACTTGCTGGAGCAACCTGAACCCCTCATTTCATTGATTCCTCTTGAAATCAATGACTGAGAAACCAGTGTGCTTTAATAGGATACATCAAAAACTTATCCAAGAAGAACATGGTCACCTACAAACATCTCAAAGGTGACCTACAATGGTCTTGAGAATGGCCATCTGTCCTGGGCAGCATTACCCAACTTTCTTACCTTCATTCGTGAGAAAAGTATGATTCTGACAGAAGTAAAACACTACCCTTAAAAGAGGGGAAGTACTGGGAACAGAGATATCTTTTCCTTAAAATTACCACAGACCACCAAGGAGACCAACTTCAACAACACAGCTCCAAAAGATGCCAACACAGCTCCAAAAGATGCTACAATATGAGACTTAAGAATAAGGGAGGCCAGATCCATTCAAAACTAAGCTCAGGTTCCCAATTGTGAAGATCTTCCACAGCAGAGGACTTGTGCTCTTGACTCCATGGAAAAAAGTATCCCACTCGAGAGATTAGCAAGAGAGCTTCCATGACTGAGCCACTTTCAGCAAGCTTGAGCCTGTCCTTGTCCTCTGTGAGAGTTTCAGGTTCTGCCTTTCTCTCCATCTCCAGTGGCAGAGGACAAAATTGGATCTCTCCAAGGAAAATATTACTTCCTTCATAAACCGACTTCACAGAGGTTCCATGCTCTAATTCAGGTTGGCTACATGGTCTTCTTTTGTGCAACTGAAGGTTGTAGTCCCCTACACTATGCATCCTCACTACGTTTTCTGATTCCTTCAACAGACAAGGTTATAAAAGAGAATGGAAGAGATATTCTAAGGAAGAATGTATTTATTTATTTAAAAAATATTTATATACCGTTTTATAAAAATAAATTTTGTCAAAACGGTTTACATTGAATAAAAATAAAATTTTTAAAGGAACAATCAAATCAAATAAGTTTAAAATGTGCATAAAAATTAATAAATAGCTAGAACAAATTCTAGCTTAAAATAAAATCAATCATTTACTCAAAATAAAGGAAACTAAAAAATTGTTGCCATGGGACTTACTATTGCAGAGGGAAGGGGAAGGAGGGGAGGGGAAGGGAATGGAATGAAAAAATAATGATATAACTAACAGGGAGGGGGGGGAGAGAGAAAGGGTGGAAGTGTAATGAGATGAGTGGGATGTAGAGGAGCTATGGATGGGTCAATGTACTATGTTAGGTGTTGCTTTTGATCTTGGGTGGGTATATTAAATGCGAGTTGGAAAAGATAGGTTTTAAGTGATTTTTTGAAATGAGAAGAGTTTGATATTAACCGGAGGGGATTTGGGAGTGAATTCCAAAGTATTGGACCGGCTACCGAGAATATGCTGACCAGGAGAAAGGGTGAAGAGGTACCCCTGCTTGCACTTTAAGAACTTGGTCCAGGGAATGTTCCTCCTCCTGGTGGGAACCCAAGCAGGAGAATGGATATCCCGGTCATACCAGGATATCCAAAACACGTTGTCAGACATCACGCAAACCGCTTGATTCCGCAGCCTGTGGCTGAACTGCAAGCATGCCAGCCGTACTGCCCGGGCCTCCAGGCAATTGATGTTCCAGCAGGACTCTTCTACATTCCAGCACCCCTGGGCCATTAACTCCTGACAGAGAGCCCCCCAAACGTGGAGACCCACATATGTCGTGAGTACCAACCAGGCCGGAGAGGACAAGGGAACTCCCTTTCTCAGATGATCCTGCGTTCCAGCTTTGCCTTCCTGATCCTGTGTTCCAGCCTTGCCTTCCTGATCCTGAGTTCCGGTCCAGTCTCCTGTTCCTGTGCTCCTGCCTTGGTTCCGTTCCTGCTCCTGCCCTTGAACTGACTCCCCAGTTTTGAACTTCTGCCTGGCACTTCGACTATGCTTGACCTCCACCTGCCCTGTCCTCCAACTTGTCTCTTCATCCTGCCTGCCTGTTGCCTGTCCTGATATCTTGCCTGTTCCTAGTTTCGCCTGTCTGCCACCTGCCTCGACCTTGCCTGCCCAACACTGTGTTGTCTTCTATTTGGACTCCTCGACATGAGAGACCCGCACCTAAGTCCTGCTGACCCTGGCACCCAAGGCTCAACCTGCGGGGAACGTGGGCTGGTAAAGGT
Source organism: Rhinatrema bivittatum (assembly GCF_901001135.1). Classification (NCBI taxonomy): domain Eukaryota; kingdom Metazoa; phylum Chordata; class Amphibia; order Gymnophiona; family Rhinatrematidae; genus Rhinatrema; species Rhinatrema bivittatum. The sequence goes on along the minus strand of NC_042617.1, from coordinate 251,985,867 downwards.
GAAGCTCCAGTTGGGTCTTCTCCACCTGCACCGCTTCCCGATGATGAGGACCTCTAGGGGGCCCTCTCTTGGTAGCGGTATCAACCTTGTCTCGGCTCAAGGGTAAACAAATGCAACAGCAAGGGAGTCAGTTGGACCATTAGGTGATCGAGGGGTTAAAGGAGCACTTAGAGAAGATAAGGCCATTGCGGAAAGATTAAATGTCCGACCCCCTTTAAAATTTGCCTCTGGGGCATCCCATTCCAGATAAATCAATTCCTGAATGGCATCCATCACAGGGAAAAACAATAAGCTTTATGTAAGGAAACCAAAATGGGATTCTTGTTCGGCTCTAACACAGCTCTGAACCAGGGACACGCAGCTTTTTCAAGGTCTAGGAAATCAGGGCCGGCAGTTCATCTCTATGAAAGAACCGCAACATGGTTCGATATGGTTCCAGCCCTGGAGGAATTTCCCCATCTTCCAGGGAAACAAGATCAACCTCAGTATCAGTGCCATCCAGATTCCTGTCAGGAACACCCACAGGGAGCCGAGGCAAGCCCTGGTGCTTAAGCATAGGAATAGAAGAAGGAGGAACCACTGGCTGAGGATCCGACCGGACAGAAATGACAGAAATGGGGGAAGCAGAGGACTGTGCCTGAAGAAAGGCTTGTAAGCCTTGAAAAAATTCTACCAAAGAAAAAGCAGCCGGGTCCAGACCAAGCCCAAAAAGAACTGGAGCTGGCCCCACAGAACTGCCCTCACCAGTGGAGAAGCCTGTTGTTGCGTCCGTCAGTCCTCGACGGCTTCGCCACATTTGCCTCACCTTATTCACGGCTCCTCCCACTTACCTGGGCAAGATGGCTACTGTTGCGTCTACAAGCCGACCTCTCCGGTGTCCCCGGAACGGATATAGTGCAGCCTCCCACCATTGCTCCTCCCAGGTACCTACTAGGGTACGCGTGCAACCCACATCTTTGTACCACCCTTGGCGCGAACTTCAAGGGCATTCCCTCATGCTGACGTCACGCCATCCGGATATATTACCTTCACTCATTTGCTAGCTCCCCGAGATAGCAAGGACTTGAATCCATTCTTGTCTACGCTACTCTGCTGCTTCCGTGCTGCCGCAGGAAGCTCTCTCTATGCCCTTCGGGGTATATGCTAAGCTGGGTACCCGCTCCTCGGGGGCCCTCTGCTTTATTTCAGGTGCCTTACAGGGAACAGGTACTCGCTCCTCAAGGGCCTGCTCGCCCTGCCTTGGTGCCTGTACCTTCTACATCAGACCTGGTGGAATCGCATATCAACAGCAAACACCTAGTGAGTACTCTAACTCTCAGTCTATCTCATCCACAGTATCTCCTCGCTGGGAGACCTGCTGCAGAACTTCCTGACATCATCAAGGAGAGAAGGGCTCCCTCTGCCGAGGTCCCTAAGACTGCAAATACTAGACTGCCTCACTACTGCCACCTCTGGTGGTTCACTTCAAGCTGTGTAATAAAAGAACTCTTCTGTTTGTGAAGTACGAGTCTAGCCCAGTGCTGTGGCTCCTCACGGCCCTCCTTCCCGTGGGCATGGTCACCTCCACAGCACCCAAGGATCCACAAACACACATAATTACAACACCTGTCAAGAGAGAACCAAGATCTGGTGTCCAACCAGTCAAGGCAGTGACCAACCCATAATCAGAACAGGAAGAGCTAGGCTTAGCAAAATCTGAGGAAGATAACTCTCCCTGAGCGTCTAAGCAGCACTGACACAGGTTAGAAGCCAGATCAGGCTGAGAAGCCCTAATATGACAGGCAACACAAATAGTAAGATGCTTAGGGGTCTTGCTTACCAGTGCCATTGCTGCGGTAAACATGCATCAGAACAGCTCGTGCTAAAAAATGAAATGCGCCCAAAAAATAAGCGCCTAGAAGAAAGCGCGGCAAGGAGCATGCACAGCTTGTGCGCCAAGTTAAGCACGTAAAAAGGTTTGTGCCCGTAAAAAGCGTGCCCAAAATCCAAGCGCACTGCGCACACCGACGGCCTATAGAGCAGCAGAACATGCGTAAGAGTGGGTAAAAATGGCTGCCGTGGTCTACCACGCAGCATGCAAGAAAAATTCCTAAGTGCGAGACCTAGCCCACCAGGCTACCCAGTTCCCTGACCCTAACAGGAGCGGAAACGAACATCAGTATGGCGTGCCAAGAACAGAGACCGCAGGAAGTCCTGAAACCTCTCTAATTGCCTCTGATTCAGGGTAGAACTTTCTCCTTTTTTTTTTTTTTAAACCTTACCTGAGCTCAGTGATTACCAGCTGAGTGCAGAGACGGTCTCTGGCAGCAGGAGGAGAGGGCATCTGCCATCACCGCCGTGCTCGGCCTCTTGTACCTGCTGCCTTTCAGCTGAACTAGCAGCTATGTCTATGCCAGGGAACCCAGCTACCAAACCAAGGCACCACGGAAATCGCCTCAGGAATTCTTAACTGGGGGAGGGAGCTTTAGGTATCACCACAGGAGAACGGGGCTTTTTTTTCCTGAATTTAGAATTTCTCCTTCCAAAAAGGTTGAAGCAATCCCCATAGGGAGATGCAATCTACCATCTGCTGGAGATGGTGAATACTGGCAGGCTGGGGTCACTGCAGGGCTAAATATAATGTGACCTCAGCTTGCTTTGTCTCCATCTGCTGGCACTGGTTCTGAGTCCATCTGCATACACGCTAGGAAAAGTACATTTTGACTCTGCACACAATTCAACTGTGGAATTTGTTGCTAGGGGATGTGGTCAAGGTAACTAGCAGCACAGAGGTGTTTAAAAGAGGTTTGGACAAGTTCCTAGAGGAAAAGTCCATAGCATATTGGGGCTGATGCAATATCATGCAAGCAAAAAACGTGTGTCCAACCTGGAGCATGTTTCTGAATGTGCACACATCCCCTCTCTTGGGCACTCAATATAATACTCAAATGAGCTGGCATGCTAAAAGGGACGTACAATGGATAAATTGTGCGTCCCTAGCTCATCCATGGTATCGAGCGTCCAGGAGAAGCAGCTATGCGCAGGTAAGGAAACTGGACACTCAGCTTCCGAGCATCCATTTTCATAACCTGTGCACAGCCACAGGTTAAGAAAATGGACGCTTGTAAATTGAACTTCCCTTTTCCTAATCTGACCACTGTCAAGATTTTTTTAATCCATGTTGCAGCTTTCTGTGGTTCCTCCTACTTAGTATTGCAATGATATTAAGTAAAAGGAACCACAGAAAAGCTGTATTTTTTGCTTTTCTGAGCATGGCTTGGGATGCCTCAAAACTTAACACCAGCTCTGGGTTGGTTTTAACTTTTGAGGGTTAAAATGTGTGCGTCGAGAGGAAAATTAGTTCTTACCTGTTAATTTTCGTTCCTGTAGTACCACGGATCAGTCCAGACTGTGGGTTGAGCCTCTTTTCCAGCAGGTGGAGACAGACTAAAACTGAAAGGAGATCCTATATGAGGACAGAGCCTATCCTGTAACTCTTCAGTATAACCATTGTCAAAGCAGAAAATAACAAAAACCAGAACAGGATCAAGCAAGTAACCATAAAGCTCAATTGAGCAACTGTAGAACAATGGAAGAAACATAGTATGACTATACGCTCTTGCATACCCTTGGTACTTGAACAACCAAGGCTTCCGCTGTAATTGCTCAGTATTCTTGCACAAAAATGAAGTATTAGAATCTGCGAATCTGCAAGAGACAAGCTTCGAGAGGACAGAAAGAAAGACAGACAGGGAAGGGCATCTGGACTGATCCGTGGTACTACAGGAACGAAAATTAACAGGTAAGAACTAATTTTCCTTTCCCTGTATGTACCCGGATCAGTCCAGACTGTGGGATGTACCAAAGCTTCCCTAAACCGGGTGGGACCGAGACAGTCCCGCTCGAAGCACTTGCCGCCCAAAGGAACCAAAAACCGGAGCTTGCACATCCAGACGATAGTGCCGAGCAAAAGTATGCAAAGACGTCCATGTGGCGGCCCTACAAATCTCCTGTGGGGAGACTGATTGGCTCTCCGCCCAGAAAGTAGCTTGAGAACATAGCGAATGAGCCTTTAGGTCCTCGGGAACCGCCCGACCTTGGCAAAGATAGGCCAAGGAGATCACTTCTTTCAACCACCGCGCAATAGTGGTCTTAGACGCCGGCTTACCCCGATTGGGTCCACTCCAGAGGACAAAAAGTTGGTCCGAGACCGAAAGTCATTGGTAACCTGGAGATAGCAAAGTAGAACTCGTTTGGCATCCAGCTTATGGAGGTCGCCCCCAGTCGTACCCGCAATCTCCTCTGGGGAAAATGCAGGGAGTTCTACCGACTGTTTGACATGGAAGTTAGAAACCACCTTTCGCGAGAAGGAAGGGACCGTCTTGAGGGATACCCCTGAATCAGAAAAGCGCAGAAAAGGTTCCCGACAGGACAACGCTTGGATTTCGGAGATCCGTCGAGTGGAGGAGATAGAGACAAGAAAGACAGTCTTGAGCGTAAGATCCTTTAACGTGGTGCGACGGAGAGGTTCGAATGGAGCAGCGCAGAGGGCCCGAAGGATCAGGTTAAGACTCCACGACGGGCAAGTAGTATGAGAAGGCAGACGTAGGTGTTTGACGCCTTTCAAGAACCGGATCACGTCCGGGTGGCCCGCTAAGGGATGACCTTCTACCCGACCCAGGAGGGAGCCGAGAGCGGAGACTTGCATGCGCAGAGAACTGAAGGAAAGACCCTTGGAAAGACCCTTCTGAAGGAAAGAAAGTACCAATGAGACCAGGCGGAGCGCGCTGAGACACCAGACTCCGCATAAACAGATTCAAAGACCTTCCAGATACGCACGTAAGCCAGAGAAGTTGACTGTTTTCGGGCCCGCAGTAAGGTGGAGATGACCTCCTCCTTATAGCCCTTACGCCTCAGGCATCGCCGTTCAAAAGCCAGGCCGCTAGACAGAAGCAATCGGCCTGGTCGAAAAATACAGGTCCCTGCCGAAGTAGACGAGGGAGATGACCAAGCCGGAGGGGTCCGTCCGTCGCCAGGTTGATGAGATCTGCGAACCACGGCCTTCATGGCCACTCGGGCGCTACCAGAACCATGGATCCCCGGTGGAGCTCTATTCTTCTGAGAACTTTTCCCAACAGGGGCCACGGGTGGAACACGTACAGAAGGACGTCCACCGGCCAAGGGAGAGCCAGAGCATCCACGCCCTCCGAGCCGTGCTCCCTCCAGTGGCTGAAGAACCGATTTGCCTTGGTGTTGCGCAAGATCGCCATGAGGTCCAGGTGGGGGGGACCCCACCTGTCCACTATCAGAGCCATGGCCGCATCCAAGAGCTCCCACTCCCCCGGATCGAGCGATTGACGACTGAGGAAATCGGCCTGAACATTCTCCTTGCCCGCGATGTGGGAGGCCGCCAGGCACATCAGATGCCGTTCTGCCCATGCGAAGAGACGGCTGGCTTCTAGGGCCACCAGGGGACTGCGGGTGCCCCCTTGGCAATTGATGTAAGCCACGGTGGTGGAGTTGTCGGACAGCACCCTTACTGCTTTGCCGCGGATCAGGAGGAGAAACTCCTGAAGAGCTAAGCGTACCGCCGGGGTCTCCAACCGATTGATGTGCCAGCGAGACTGAGTTGGCAACCAGGTCCCCTGGGTGGACTGGGAGAGATAGACCGCACCCCAGCCTGACAGACTGGCGTCCGTGGTTACTATCGTCCACTGTGGAGCTTGGAGAGGCATTCCCTGAAGGAGATGAGGGAGCGACAGCCACCACTGCAAGTCGGTGACTGTAGAGTCCAAGAACGGAAGGACCATGTGAAACTGTTCTGACACCGGCTGCCAACGGGATAGCAAAGCTTTCTGTAGCGGACGCATATGAGCAAAAGCCCAGGGGACTAGATCGATGCTGGAAGCCATGGATCCCAAGACCTGCAGATAGTCCCGGGCCATTGGGGAAGGTAGTGAAATCAGATTCTGAATCTGCTCGATCAGCTTCAGAGCTAGCACACGAGGTAAGAAGACCTTGCCCACTTGGGTGTCAAAGTGGGCTCCCAGGAACTCTAACTCCTGGGAGGGCTGAAGTTTGCTTTTGGAGAAATTCACTATCCACCCGAGAGACGCGAGGAGAGCTAACACGCGATCCACCGCCTGTTGGCAAAGAGCCGCCAACTTGGCCCTGATGAGCCAGTCGTCCAGGTAGGGGTGAACAAGGATCCCCTCCCGACGAAGAGCCGCCGCAACCACCACCATGATCTTGGTGAAGGTGCGAGGCGCGGTCGCGAGGCCGAAGGGAAGCGCCCGAAACTGGAAGTCCTGGTTGAGGACGTGGAAGCGAAGATACTTCTGATAGTCACGGTGAATCGGAATATTTAGTTTAGTTTAGTTTAAGAACATAAGAACATAAGAAAATGCCATACTGGGTCAGACCAAGGGTCCATCAAGCCCAGCATCCTGTTTCCAACAGTGGCCAATCCAGGCCACAAGAACCTGGCAAGTAACCAAAAACTAAGTCTATTCCATGTAACCATTGCTAATGGCAGTGGCTATTCTCTAAGTGAACTTAATAGCAGGTAATGGACTTCTCCTCCAAGAACTTATCCAATCCTTTTTTAAACACAGCTATACTAACTGCACGAACCACATTCTCTGGCAACAAATTCCAGAGTTTAATTGTGCGTTGAGTAAAAAAGAACTTTCTCCGATTAGTTTTAAATGTGCCCCATGCTAACTTCATGGAGTGCCCCCTAGTCTTTCTACTATCCGAAAGAGTAAATAACCGATTCACATCTACCCGTTCTAGACCTCTCATGATTTTAAACACCTCTATCATATCCCCCCTCAGTCGTCTCTTCTCCAAGCTGAAAAGTCCTAACCTCTTTAGTCTTTCCTCATAGGGGAGTTGTTCCATTCCCTTTATCATTTTGGTAGCCCTTCTCTGTACCTTCTCCATCGCAATTATATCTTTTTTGAGATGCGGCGACCAGAATTGTACACAGTATTCAAGGTGCGGTCTCACCATGGAGCGATACAGAGGCATTATGACATTTTCCGTTTTATTCATCATTCCTTTTCTAATAATTCCCAACATTCTGTTTGCTTTTTTGACTGCCGCAGCACACTGCACCGACGATTTCAATGTGTTGTCCACTATTGTATTTCTATACCGTCGCATCAGACGTACCTTCACAATGGTTTACAAAATATAAAACATATAATAAATACAATACATTTATAAAATAGTGATAACTAACTCTGTTAAAAGTATGAAACAAGTTAGTTATTAAAAGCAGTAAAAGTAAAATAGATCAAATAAAATATAAGATTAAAACAAATACTCAAAAAACAAAACAAACAGCAGACAAACCATATACAGACTCAGCCTAGTGATATAACTGGTGTTTCTTATTTGTATCTTACTCCGATCTTCCTTATTTGGTGTTCGATGTTAAAAGCTCATATTCAGTAAAAGCACATTTAAAAAGCCAAGTCTTGAGGTCAGTTTTAAATTGTTTTTTTTCGGTACATAACCTCAAGGATGATGGTAAAGAGTTCCACAATTTAGCTCCAGCAACAGACAGTACGCGTTCCCTCACCTGTGTAAGCCTTGCCGATTTAATATTGGGAATTGATAACAAGCCCTTATTAGCCGATCTCAGGTCTCTCTGAGGTATGTGCAGGCGTAAAGATGTATTCAGCCATTCCGTTCGCTCCCCGTGTACAACATTTTGAATTAAACAGGCCACTTTATATTGTATGCGATATTGGATTGGAAGCCAATGAAACTTGATCAATGTGGGGGTAATATGGTCACATTTCCGTTTACCAGACAGAACACGTGCTGCTGCGTTCTGCAAGACCTGCAATGGTCTAATATTTGAAACAGGTAAGCCAAGTAATAAAGAATTACAGTAATCTAAATTCGCAAAAATCAAGGTCTGTAAAACAGATCTAAAATCCTTAAAATTTAAGAACGGCTTTAACTTTCTTAAAGTTAATAGTTTAAAATAACCATCTTTCAATTTGGCGGCAATATGCTTTTTAAAAGAGAATTCAGTGTCTATAATAATTCCTAAGTCACGGGTATAAAAAACAGGACTTATTTTAGTGTTAGCATTTAACATCAAATCTGGAATATTTTTGACATGACATATGGAAGTAAGCCTCTGCAAGATCGAGTGAAGCAAGGAACTCTCCGAGGCGAACCGCTGCGATGACCGCTCGCAGGGTTTCCATGCGGAAATGTGGAATCTTGAGGGCCCGGTTGACCCTCTTGAGGTCTAAGATCGGGTGATAAGACCCAACCTTCTTGGGAACGATGAAGTAAATAGAATACTGTCCGGCGCCAAGCTCCTTCTCTGGGACCGGGACCACCGTGCCCAGTTTCAGGAGCCTGGTGAGGGTTTGTTCCACCGTGTCCCTTTTGGACCGCCCGCATGGGTAGGTCGCGAACAATCTCGAAGGCATACCCGTCCCTGATAATGTCGAGGACCCACTGGTCTGACGTGATTTTGACCCATTCCTCGAAAAACAGAGAGAGGCGGCCGCCTAGGGAGGGGACCGAGGAATGAGTCAACTGAACTTCATTGCGTGGCAGGCTTAGGGGCAGAGCGTATGGGCTGGCCCTCACGAAAGGGCCGACGCCCACAAAAGGCTGCGACCAAGACTGAGACCGAGAAGAATAACCCCTCGAGGAACCACCCCGTCTGCGCGGGGTATACCGTCTGACCCTGAAAGCGAGGACGAGAGGGTGTAAAGGAGCGGGACAGTTTTGGATGGTCCTCCGGGAGCTTATGGACCTTATTTTCCGCCAAGGAATCCATAAGCTTCTCAAGGTCCTCATCAAAAAGCAACTTACCTTCGAAAGGCAACGTGCCCAGCCGGGCTTTGGAAGACGGATCAGCCGACCAATTGCGCAGCCAGAGGAGTCGTCTGGCGGACACCACTGAGGCCATCGCCTTTGCCTGGACGTGGAGGAAGTCGTAAAGCGCATCAGTCCCATAAGCGACGACGGCCTCGAGGCGCTCAGCCTGCTCCACCTCTGCCGACGGGAGGTCTCAGGTGCAGAGTAACTGTTGAACCCACCTGAGGCCTGCCCGTAACATGAAACTGCTGCAGATAGTCGCACGAACCCCCAGCGCCAGGACATAAAAAATACGATTCATATGTGCCTCGAGCTTGCGGTCCTGGGTGTCCTTCAGATCCGTGGACCGCAGAGATGGAGGAGTCCACGGAGGGACTTTTCAAAATTTCCAAACATTCCTCCGGGATGGAGTAAAGCTTATCCATAGCCCGCCCCACCCGGACTCCCGCCTCGGGAGCCTCCCATTCCTGCAAGAGCAACAGCTTGTGCATGGGATGAAAGGGGAAGGCACTTGTTGGGGCCCTGATTCCTGCCAGGACCGGGTCCATATCCTTGGGCAAAGAGGCCGTAAGGGTGTCCGCGGGGGGGCCCCTCCAACCCCAATTCCTGGAGGACAAAGGGGATGAGGGGCTCCAGCTCCTCCCTGCGGAACATCCGTAGGACTCTGGGATCGTCCCCCTCCAGGGGAGGAAGGGTACCCTCTACATCAGGGATGGCGTCAGGATCCGGGAGTACCGGGTCCACCGGGGGATCAGGGAGATGGGGGGCACTCCCAGGACCACCCGCACGTGAATCGACCCCGGGGGCTCCGCAACCGGGCCAGCAGTCAACAGCGCGGAGCAGGGAATTTTTGCCGGGGGGGGGTGTCTGGTGGGGAACCTTCCTCCTCCTCCTGCAGGCTAGCTAAATAGGACTTATGCAGGAGGAGGACAAATTCTGTGGAAAAACGGGTCCTAGAATTCCCAGGGGGGGGAGGGGGGTCAGGGATCCCCTCCTGGGGGTCCGCAGGGCTCAAATTGGGGGGAGAATCTGAAAAATTCGGCCCCCCAGCCCCAGGCAGCTCTGAAAACGAAGCCGCTGAAAAATCCAAAATGACCACCGTTCCCGGGCTTTGCCGAGCCGGGAACGGCCTGGGTCATGCTGTGGGGACTCGATCCCCGGACTAAATTTGCCTGCCCTGCCGAGGAGGGACCTTCCCCACCCGGAAGGCAAGCAGAACAGAGGCCCTCTCACGAAAATCGCAACGAGGGCTGACCACAAGAGAGGCAGGCTGCCTGCCGTGGCATAGGGAGAGCTGCACTGAAGAAAAAACTGAAGAAAAAAAAGTTTTAATTGGCAGCCTGCAGGCCCGGAGTGAAGCAGAGGAGAATCCTGCTGACTCCTGCCTTTCTGGCTGCCGGTTCAAGCCCTCTGAAGACCAAAATGAAAAATGGGTCTACTGCTGTAAGGTAAGATAAAAAAGCACTTTGAATACTTTAAACTGTCTTATTTTTTTTTACAGACTGAGCAGAGCAGTGGGGAACTAAGCCCCCTCATCAGCCAGAGGAAGGGGAGACGAGACCTGGACCACCAGACAATCCCCACACCTGGAAGCGGCTACGGACTCAGGCTATGCTCTGCACAAGGGGCAAAGCCCCCCTGAGTCCGGCAAGAGCCAGGAGATGGAACCGTCTGCTGCAAAAAAAGAAAAGCTACAACTCCCTTTCTAGATTTTTTTTTTTTTTTACAGGAAGAAGATCACGCTAGATCCCTAAGGAATAAGTACTTGCTTGATCCACGAAGAAAGGAAGAAAAGGAAGGCTGACTAGCCTAGAGCAGGAAACCAAAGGGTGAGCTGCTACACCTGCTGGAGACAGACGAATACTGGAGGGTTACAGGATAGCTCTGTCCTCATATAGGATATCCTTTCAGTTTTAGTCTATCTCCATCTGCTGGAAAGGAGGCGCAACCCACAGTCTGGACTGTGGGTTGCGGGTATGTACAGGGAACGCACATTTTATTTTTACAGCGGGGGGTACAGCTAATAGCATCATCAGCATGGCATTTGCATCAGTGGCATAGCCAGAATTGATTTTTTGGGTGGGTACAAGGTTAACATGGGTGGGCTGTAGGCATGCAGGTCTGAGACCTACTAGTTTTTTTCTTATTGATAAATAGTGCAATATACTGCACCCTACAATGGTTTAAGTAATTTGCAACATCCATTATGTGTCATGTATGAAACTTTAAAATAATTTACTTCAATTATTTCAAGTATAGAAAACAATCAGATCATGTAATAAAACAAAAATTAATGTATTCTTTCATGAACTGTCTTTGCAAAAACGCAGAAATCTTCATAAATACAATAAATTATAATTAATCATCAGAATAGGTGCAGCGCAGAACTAGGGCAATTCACATTACAGCTAACATGAAAAAAAAAATTCAAATTCTGGTGTCATCTCAGCAAAAAGTTACCCTCCACTGCTATTTTGTGAAGTGACACAAACTCTTGCAAAGAAGGAGGCATCTAGAACCCTGCCATACAGTCACAGCACTGACTCTCAGGATTCAAACAGCAACCTTATGAAAAAGCAGCAATACAAATACTACACCAGGCCCTAGAACATTAATACATCACCTACTGGAATAACAGAACAAACTGGACTACTATTACAGAGAAATTATATGCTAGAAATACTGCATTTCTGTCACACACAGGCAAAACTGAGACCAACCCTTACCTAATATAGAAATAAGAGACTATAAATTAGAAACAGAAACATGCAGATAAAGCCAAAATAGAAAGCCTGAGAAACTAAAATGTCTGAATGGTGGAATACTTAAGAAAGAGCAAAATTCAGAAATATAAGAAATGCACATTCCTAAAGATGACATATTTAAATTGCTAACATCTCAAAATATATATATATTTTTTTTTTACCTTTGTTGTCTGATCTTTGTATTTATTTAATCAGTTGGTCCTGGTCTCTTTTTCCCATTTTTTCCCTTGTCGCTCATTTCCTAATTCCTTTTGTCTTTCTTCTACTACTGTCTTCTTCCCTTACACACACACACACACACACACACACACACACACACTCACACTTCTCTCACAGACTCCCTCACACATTCAAGCTCTCACTCTCATATGCTCTCCCCCAGCCCCAAGCTCACATTCTCTGCAGACATACATACAAGCTCTCACTTTCTCACCCCTCCCCAGGCTTATATTCTTATGCACACACAGACGCACATCCAAGCACCCATTGTCACCCAAACACACAAACCCAGACTCCCATTCTCACCCACACATACACATATTCAAGCTCCCATTCTCACCCACACATATTCAAGCTTCCATTCTCACCCACATATTCAAGCTTCCATTCTCCCCACAAATTCAAGCTTCCAATCTCACCCACATATTCAAGCTTCCATTCTCACCCACAAATTCAAGCTTCCAATCTCACCCACATATTCAAGCTTCCATTTTCACCCACACACATTCAAGACTCCATTCTCACTCCCATACACACCCAGGCTCCGATTTTCACCCCCACACACACCAAGGCACCCAATCTCATCCACACATACTCATTCAAGCCTGTGCACAGTTTCTGCTTCCTCCCCCCAGAGCAGGAAGATCAACTGGCCTCTCCTGCTGCCACCGGCCTCCTGCTATCTTCGGGCTGTTCGGCCGACCAATCTTTCTGCTGGGGGGGAGAAGAAGCTGTGCGCGGCGCTTCCACTCTCCTGCTACCCCCCCCCCCAAGCAGGAAGATCGGTCAGCCGTATGGCCCGAAGATAGCAGGAGGCCGGTAGCAGCAGGAGAGGCCAGCTGATCTTCCTGCTCTGGGGGGAGGAAGTGGAAGCTGTGTGCGGCGCTTCCGCTCTCCCCCCCCCCCCCAAACAGGAAGATCGGTCGGCCATATGGCTACAGGACCGCTTCCCCATGTGTGCCGTGATGGTGCACCAGGCCTGGGTCCTCCTCTTCACTGTCGTGGGGATGGGATCCCGCGATAGCCTTGCAGTTCCAGTGCCAGTTGGGTGGCCCTGGGTCTAAATTGGGTGGGCAGCTGCCCACCCAGGCCCACCTGTAGCTAAACCACTGATTTGCATGTAATGAGTGCTATTAGCTATGCGCCGGTATGGATGCGCGTTTTGGATACACTAATCTAGATATTGCATTGGGCATATGTCTAGCACATCCAAAACGTGCGTCCAACCGTGCATTTAGCGGCGCATTGAGGTCAGCGTCCGATATTGCATCGGTCCCATTATTAGCCAGAAAGACTGATATTCCTGGGAATGAGCAACAAGAAACAGATCTACTTTATGGAATCTGACAGGTACTTGCAACCTGGATTGGCCACTGTTGGAGACAGGATCCTGGGTTTGAAGAACCTTGGTTTGATCCAGCATGACATTTCTTACGTTCTTATGTAAGAGCATGCTGGACTCAGGCCATGGAGGAAGAGGGAATCGGAGTGTGCTGAGGACAGGCTGGATGGGAGGGGGGGTCAGATAGTATTCAGGGGTAGGCTGGGGAGGTTTGCTGTATCTGAGCTTAGGAGGGGGGAGATAGACAGTGCTGGGATGGGGGGAGCGGCCAGGAAGTGCCAATGTCAGGCTGGGAAGGGGGAAGGTGAAGGAAATGTTGGGTTGGGCTGGAGCAAGAAGGGACAGAGTGTGTTGGGATTGGAAAGCACTGGAGAAGAGTATCAAGTACTGGGGACCGGCTGGGGAGGAGGGTATAAGAGCACTGGGTCCAGATGAGGGGTGGAAGAGTATGCCGAGCACCTCCATTCCAATGTAACCTCTGTTGAATTTTCAACGGGTACCAGCTACTTTACTTAATATTTTAACAAAGAAAAACAGCTTTAATCTAGGGTATTTTGCAAATTCTAAATATGAGGAAGAGGTAGGAAGAGGGAAGAAATGAAACTCAAGATAGGAATTTGTAGGTGTTTTTCTTTGTACTATTGTGCAAACTTATTTCTTGAAAAGCTTGTTCTGTGATGACATGCATGCTTGTAACGTCCCTTCTACTTCTGATAAATACTAAAATGAAAGAAAAAAAACCATGCAATGGTATATACCTGTGCTCCTTCGGGAGGTGGAAGGCGATATCCTGGCACAGGCGGAAGAGCAGAACCACATTCCTGACAGAAGCGAGCAAAAGGGTCAGAGGGGCGAGGAGCTAAACAGTGCGCACACCTGCAATCCAACACAAATTGATTGAAAGTATTTAAAATGTTACTGTTGGATGTCAGAACTACAAAGCACATTTCTTCAAACAGAAACCCTAAAGGAGGTCTCCTGGCGCTGGCTGGCCATATCCAGTGGCATACCTAAAGTATATGGCTCCCGGGGCAGATACAATCTTTGGCGCCCCCCCCCCCCCCACACACACACACACACAGCAACCCCCAGTTCACTCCCTTTGTCTCCTCTGGATTCCCTCACTAAAAACTAGAATAATAATAACATTTCCAATGAGATGATGACTAGAATAACATCCAATATTTAAGAGCTCATACAAAATTTAAATTTTTTCTAAACAGCAATAAAATATTTCTAAATGGCAGACACATCAGACACCCAATAATTAAAACATAAGGGTGGGAAAATTCCCTGCTCACCATACCTGAAATCTTTTGAGTTCCAGTCACCCTGAGATTGTCTTGGATTAGTGTGGCAGCACAAAATGTCTTCACACATGCACACAACGCAAGCAGAATCCCATTCACACACACACACACACACACACACACACACACACACACCCAAACAACCCAGGCAAGTTTCCATTCTCTCCTGCTCTCTCTTTATCACACACACACACAGACACACACAAAAATTGTGGACAAGTTAGAAGAGGTCACTGCTATGCTCAACACTTATGATCAGCGTTTTGAGGCAATGGAACAGCGGGTCTCGGACCAACAAGATTCCCTGGTCACAGTACAAAAGGAGATGGGCGAAATGCAGCGTTAAATTAAGAAGCAAGAGGACCAATTCGAGGATTTTGAAAATAGGTCCTGGAGGAACAATTTAAGACTAGTTGGCTTACCCAAGACCACTGAGGAGAGAGAGTTGCCAAGCTTTCTGGAATCTTGGCTAACGCAGGAGCTAGGTGTTATGGTTAATGGTGTTTGGGTGGATCCTTGGACACTGTGGCAGCTGACCACGCCCATGGGGGGGGGGGGGGGAAAGAGTCCTGTGAGGGACCACAGTGTGAGGATAAACTCCGGACAGACAAACACAGATTTGAATCTTTTATTAAACAGTTTATGGAACCACCAGAGGTGGCAGTAATGAGCAGTGATTGTAGAGCCCGGCTGGGCGCATCTTTGACAGAATGCTGGAACAGCGGATCCTCTGTAGAGCAGTGCTGTAGTGGAAAGAGACTGAGAGTTATGAGCACAAAATAAGATTAGCATTCAGAGTCCCAAATAGAATAGGAGAGCTCCGAGACAGGGAGAGTAGGCCCTTGAGGAGCAAGTACCTGATCCCATAGAGCAGAGAGACTCGGTGTACTCACTAGCAGTAGCAGAGATTCCACTAGACGAGAGATCTGGCACCGGAGCAGAGAGCAGGCCCACGAGGAGCGAGTACCTGATTCTGGTGAAGCAGTACTGTAGAAAGAGATGTTTTCTGTACTCACTGATGGTGACTGTAAGTTAGTTCTTCCAAGTAGAAGGGTAGAGGTTGCAGGCAGTGACACAGGGAACATGGGCCCTCGAGGAGCGAGTACCTGATTCCGGCGAAGCAGTACTGTAGAGAGAGATGTTTTCTGTACTCATTGATGGTGACTGTAAGTTAGTACTTCCAAGTAGAAGGGTAGAGGTTGCAGGCAGTGAAACAGGGAACATGGGCCCTTGAGGAGCGAATACCGGTTTCCTGATAGCACCTGAAAGAAGCAGAGAGGCCCCCGAGGAGCGGGTACCCCATTAGCAACCCCGAAGGGTAGTAAGAATTCCAGAAAGAGCTGGAGTGGCAGAGTAGCTTAGGAATGGAGAGCGAATCCCATCCGTAAGAATCCTGTTGCTAACTCAACGAGCTAGCAAATACTGTAGGTAGATATACCCTGGAGTCGTGACGTCAGGACAGGGGGACGCCTCTGAGGTTTGCGCCAACGTGAAGTTAAAGATGAGTGCGGCATGCGCGCGCACGCCCAAGAGGTACCTTGAAGGAGAATGGCGGGAGGCAGCACCAAAGCCGGTCCGGGGACGCCGGAGAGATCGGAAAGCAGACGCCGCCGCGGCCATCAGTCCAAGGTGAGCGGGAGAAGCCACAAGTAAAGAGAGGTAGTCCTGGCGAAGCCTGACGGACGCAACACTAGGCCTGTCTAACACCCATGGCCTGTTGCATATTGAGCACGCACACAGATTGGGACAATGGAAAGGAACAGAGGACAGACCCAGGGTGGTAATTATGAAAATCCTAGACTTTGCACACAAAACTGAAATTTTACAAAGATGCGCACTGGGAAAAAACTTGCTTATAATAACAAGTCAGTGCTGATTTTCCAGGACTATTTGGTGCTCTTAGCTGCGCAGCAGTGCAAATTCGCTCCCTTATGTTCCCATCGTCATGTCCTGGTTGTTAAATTTGCTCTTATTTATCCTGCAAAGCTGTGAATTATCCAACCTGATGGTGTGACTTGGTGTTAATTGATTGCGGACAGTAAAAAATTTGTGGAGGCCTTGGAAGCGAAGTGAGATTAAGGGTTAGCAGTTTTCAAGTTATTGTGGTTTCATCATAACCTGGAGCCCTATACTTCACAGCATGGAATTATTTTGGATTCCAGCTTTCAATGGTTGAAGATATTGTGAGCATGCAGTGAACCTCCTAATTCGGAGCGGGCCACCCAAGTTTGTCATTTTGATACAGATTAAGTAAATCCAGTCCTAATAGCGAAGGAAATAATTTTGTGAGGAAGAGGCTTCAATGGGATTGCATCTATAAAGTTTAGTAATGTTTTCTAGGTCTGGTTTATATTATGGTTAATTGCCTGAGATATGAATTAAGGAAGGAGGGAGAACCTATTACATTGTTACGTGATCTTGCCTTATTATGGGTATGACTAGGGTTGAGGTTTGGTTGGTTGGGGAAGAGGAGGGACAGGGTGGGGGGATGGGCAAGGGATCTAATTTTGCTTTTGTGATTATCAGGTGGGAGATGAATGGATTGCCTGGAGGAAAGTTGCAGTGTGGGGCTGTTTATGGGATCTTAGGCTGGGAAAGATCTCATAATTCAATCACGTGGAACTGGGAATTTGATCAAGCACTAGGTGGGAATGGGTAGGAACATGGTTAAAATGGTCTCTTGGAATATTTGTGGTATTCACTTGGCAATAAAGTGCTCCAAGATTTTGTCAGCTTTAAATAAAATGAATGCGGAAATGTCACTGTTACAGGAAACACACCTGAATGCTCTGGAGCATTTAAAACGCAGAAGAGGTTGGGTGGGAGAAGTACATTTTGCTTCAGCAGACAGTAGATCCACTGGTGTAGCAATTCTTATACGGGAAAGTACACCCATTGAGATCCTAAACACAATCATGGTCCCTTTGGGAAGATATGTGATCCTGGTGGCTAAACTGAATACGAAACCAATTGTAATTGGTAATCTTTATGCTCCCAATAAATATGTCCATTCCTTTTTTCAGGGGTTGACCAATCATTTGTTACTCTTTGTTGATAGTGATATCTGGTTGGGGGGGAGATTTTAATATAGTACCTGATCCACAATGGGACAAATCTCACCCAAAAGGGGGGGGGGGGAGAATGAATAATAAGAAAGGTATCCAGTTTTTGCTTGATAATTTACACCTTATTGATTCATGGCGTACCTTACACTCTACATCTAAAAAATTCACCCATTTATCGAGAGCTCATTCCACATTCTCCTGGATAGACTACATCCTTACTCCTAAACATGCGGTTTTGCAGATTGGTGATACAGAAATTGGTGTAATTAAAATATCAGATCATGCACCCATTTGGGTGAATGTGGAATGTGCTATGGGTAAGCATTCACTTTTTACATGGTGTTTCCCTGAGATTTTAGTCAAGGATACTGTATTTCAGGAATTTCTAAGGCTAAAGTGGAAGGAATATTGTCAAAATAATGCAGTGCACTCTGAAGAACCCATTCTTTTTTTGGCAGACCACAAAGGTGATCTTGAGGGGAGACATAATTTCATTAGTGGCCAAAAGGAAGAAATATGTAGACAGAAGGATACTGCATTTAGAAGGCCTCCTAAAACATCAGAAGACCATATGGTTACACCATAAAACTGCTGTGAATAAGGCTAAATATTTGGAAACATAGGTGATCTAAATTCGCTTTTACATCAAAGAGCAAAGAAGAGTCTTCTGTATAATAAATATAAATTATACACTTTTGGGAAGAAGACAGGACGGCTAATGTTGAGTTTAATCAAAACATCCTCCGGATCCAAATTTATTTTAACGCTACGTTCTTAGGGAGGCCAGTTAGTGAACACCAATAAAGAAATCTTACATACTTTTGAGGTCTTCTATAAAGATTTTTACTCTACGGAGGGTTCAGATCCCATCAAGTGTAAAAATGTTTTGGAGATGTCTAATTTAAAGGTGTTTAACAGATAACACCTGGCTTGACTGAATAGACAAATTAGCAATAAGGAAATTATGGTAGGAATCCAACAAGCAAAATTACTGTAAGCACCAGGACTGGATGCGTTCAATGCAGAATTTTATAAAACTTTAATTGACCAGGTTATTGATCCACATAGGGATGTATATTCTGCCCTAATAAAGAAAGGAGAATTCAAATTCGAACCTAATAAAACATTAATTACAGTTATTCCAAAACCAAGGAAAGACCCTTTATTACTGGGCTCATATCGGCCAATTTCATTGCTCAATTTTGATCATAAATTATTAACAAAAATAATGGCTGATCGATTAGCGGTGGTGTTGCCAGACATGTTGCCGAAGGTCAAGTAGGTTTTGTATGGAGGAAATGTGCGCTTAAGAATGTGCGTGCTCTGCTGACAGCAATCTCTTTATGCCAGAAGAGCGGGAAACCTCTACTAATTGTCAGTTTTGATGCTGAAAAAGCGTTTGATAGAGTGGAATAGCCATACTTATTTTGTGTTTTGGAAAAAATGGGACTAGAGGGATTCTTCTTGAATGTGATCAAACTACTCTATACAAACCTTGTGGCGGTGATTACTGCAAATGGGGAATATTCCTCAGATTTTGGGATCAATAGGAGCACAAGGCAAGGATGCCCACTTTCCCCCTTGCTGTTTCTGTTGGCTTTAGAACCTCTACTGATGAAAGTCCAACGGGACATGCATACTAGGGGAGTGAGGTTGGGAGGTAAAGAACTTAAGTAAGCAGCATTTGCAGATGACATTTTGATGTTACCCAAACCTCACTAGAGTGCCTCATGAATCTTTGGGGAGTTTGGTGGGCTCTTTGGTTTTAAGTCAAACACTGACAAATCCAAAGCTTTAGTATCCCCAGTCAGAATAGAAAATCAGTGGGAAGGTCCATTCCCATTGAAATGGGCTAATGGGTCCTTTAGATATTTAGGTTTTGAAATATCTATGGACTTCGGGTGGATATATCAGCTTAATGTCTCCAGCTTACTTTCTACTACGAAAGATAAATTAGAAACTTGGATTAATTTACCTCTTTCCTTTCTCGGTCGAATAAATATTTTTAAGATGGTCATCTATTCGAATTAAGAAAAAGATATCAGATTATTAGACAAATTGCTGCGAGATTTTATTTGGAAACGAAAGAAACCCCAAATTGCTCTGTGTTGGCTGAAAAGAGAGTAGTCTCAGGGAGGTGTGTCTCTCAGGACTTGGAGAGATACAATTTAGCTAGTCTTTTAAGAATTGTTAGAGAGTGGTTTATGGGAAGTCTATTTATGTGTTGCAGGGAGGAGAAAAGGATTTAGCAGTCCCACTAGATGTGCGTTACTTGTTACATGTGTCAGCTTCCTCCTTACAAAAGGGTACTTGCCAGGTTCTTATGACCTGGATTGGCCACTGTTGGAAACAGGATGCTGGGCTTGATGGACCCTTGGTCTGACCCAGTATGGCATGTTTTTATATGTTAATCTCACCAATTCGGTGGGCATGGAAAAAAATAGCCAAGTTGTGGAACTTTTCCCCTGAAATGTCGTTACCTACCATTAGGGGAAATGCCAATTTTATCCCAGGTTCTCAAGGAGTAAACTTTTGTTTTTGGGAATGGAGAGGTTTTGTTGCACGTCCCGGCCGTGTTGGTGCTGCGACCGGGCCTGCTCACCTCGCGCTTCCCTCCACGAGCTCTGGCTCCTCTTCCCTTGCTGTGGCTGCCAGCTCCCGATATCCTTGACGCTCTCCTCGGACCTCCTCGGCTTCCTCCATGCCGCAGGCCTCTCAGCGGATCTCCCATAGGGGCTCCGCATCTTCAGCCTCCTCGGCCCTGCCCCTAGGTGCGAGCGCGGCTGACATCTCCATATTTAAAGGGCCGAGGGTGGGAACCTTGGTCCAGACGTCTCCCGATAACGTCACATAGTAGGACTATAAATAGCGAGGCCCTGTCCCCAGGACCTCGCCTTGGCAATTGGGTCGACACCTTCGGTGTAGCTATTTTGCTGTCCTACGTTCCTGTGTTCTCCTGCTTCCTAGATCCAGTCTCTGTTCCAGTGATCCTGCGTTCCTGTATTCCTGTCTTGTTCCAGTGCTCCTGTGTTCCAGCATCGGTCCTGATTCCTGTTCCATGTTCCTCCTTGTCGTACCTTCTCGGACTGATTCACGGTACTGACCCTTGCTTGCTTGACTACGTTTGACCGCTGCCTGGAACTGACCTCTGCCTACCTGACCATGTTGACTGCCACCTGGAACTGACCTTTGCTCGTCTTGACTACGCATGGACTGATCTCGGAACTGACCCTTCCTTTGGCTGACTACCCTCGGACGGATACCCTGGCTTTGACCCTTGCGCTACACTCGGATACTCTGTTCGCTCCTGTGACCACCAGACCAGCCTGCTGGGACGCTGCCCTCATCCTACATCAGACTAGACCAATAGGCGCTGCCTATCTCGCCTGGAGGACTTTCAATTCCTGTTTCCTTCCTGAGGTCTCCGGTGATCCTGGTTCAGGTCTAGCCTTGTGGGATAATTTGACAACAGGTCATATTATCTTTACATCGTAACAGCAACAGAATCTTATTATCATAACAATATAACAGAATAACATTAATAAACAGTTTGTAAATTCGTTTGGAATATTATGTAGCAATGTAACTGCGTTAGATCATTGAGGTGTTTGTGAGCTCTAAGGTTGAGGTAAACAGATATTCTGGGGGGCAAGGGGACTTATTTAGATCAATCGGAAACTGGGTTTGAGATTTACTGTGGTATTAATAGGAAATTCTCTTAGTAAGTTATGGGTCGTGTTGGTTTTCTGGTTGTTTTACAGAATCGCAGGGTTAACTTGTCGGTTGGAAGGCTTTCTGGAATAGCCAGGTTTTTAGTGATTTCTTGAAAATCTGTGTTGAGGGTTCCGTTCTGAGTTTTGAAGGTAGTTTATTCCACAGTGCAGGACCTGCTATTGAGACTGCGCGTTCTCGTGTTGAGGTGAGGTGGGCCTGTTTGTTGGAGGGGATAGTAAGTAGTCCGGTGTTTTTGGATCAAAGGTTTCTTTGTGAGTTGTATGGGTGGAGAGTGTCCTATGTCTTTTCATTGTTGATGGATTTGTATTGAATTCTGTGGGTTATGGGGAGCCAGTGGAGGTCTTCAGTATAGGGGTGATGTGTGTGGAGCGTTTTCTGTTTGTGAGGGATCTGGCTGCCACATTTTGCAGTAGTTGGAGAGGCTTGAGGGTGGAGGTTGGGAGCCCTAGGAGAATGGAGTTGCAATAATCAAGTTTAGAGATTATGAGGACCTGGAGCACTGACTAGTAATATTGATTGAGTAGCAGGGGTTTGAGTTTTTTGAGGACTTGTAGTTTGAAGTAGCCCTCTTTTATTATTGTATTGATGTGTGTTTTTAGGTTGAGTTCGGAGTCTAAGGTGACGCCTAGGTCTCTTACAGTTGTGACGAGTAGGATCTTATGTTGTGTGAATGAGAGGTCTTGAATATTCCTTGCTGGGGGTTTGTTAGTAATGCATAGGATTTCTGTTTTTGTGTGGTTAAGGGTGAGCGATATCTGGGTTAGGAGTTTTTGTATTTGAGATGAGATGGAATTCCATTGTAGTAGGGTGTTCTGTATGTTTTCTTTCATGGGGAGGAGGATCTGGACGTCATCTGCATAGACGTAGTATTGGAGGCCCAGGTCGGTGAGGAGTTTACAAAGTGGGAGCAAGTAAATGTTGAAGAGGGGGGAGTAGAGTGATGATCCTTGCGGGACGCCGTGTGAGAGGGGGAATTGCTTTGATTCATTGTTGTTGGGTGTTACTTTGTACGTTCTGTTCGATAGCTAAGAGCCGAACCATTGTATGGTGGTGCCACCCAAGCCAATCTCGTATAGTCTGGTTAACAGGATATTGTGGTTGATAGTGACAAATGCAGCAGATATATCTAGTAGTATCAGAAGGTAGGATTGGACTGCGACCCTCTGAGTGCTGTATCGGTGAGGGGTAGAAAGAGTGTCTCCATGCTGAGTCTTTTCCTGAATCCGTGTTGCAATGGGTATAGTATTTTCTGGGTTTCCAGGTGTTCAGAGAGTTGAAGGGTTACAGTTTTTTCTAGGATTTTCGATATGAAAGGGAGGTTAGATATGGGTCTAAAGTTGGTGGGGTCGGCGGCATCAAGGAGTGGTTTTTTGAGTATGGGTTTGATGACAGCGCATTTCAGGGAAGTTACCTTGCTCTAGAGATGTGGTGATAATGGGGCGGATTTTAAGAGCCCTACTCGCCTAAATCCGCCCAAATCCAGGGGGATTTAGGCGAGCAGGGCCCTGCGCGCCGGTGAGCCTATTTTACATAGGCCTACCGGCGCGCGCAGAGCCCCGGGACTCGCGTAAGTCCCGGGGTTCTCCGAGGGGGGCGTGTCGGGGGCGGGCCCGGTCGTCGCGGCGTTTAGGGGGCGTGCCGGGAGCGTTTCGGGGGCGGGCGGGGGGGCGTGGTTACGGCCCGGGGCGGCCCGGGGGCGTGGCCGCGCCCTCCGGACCCGCCCCCAGGTTGCGTCCCGGCGCGCTAGCGACCCGCTGGCGAGCGGGGATTTACGCCTCCCTCTGGGAGGCGTAAATCCCCCGACAAAGGTAAGGGGAGGGCTTAGACAGGGCCGGGTGGGTGGGTTAGGGAGGGGAAGGGAGGGGAAGGTGAGGGGAGGGCAAAAGGAAATTCCCTCCGAGGCCGCTCCGATTTCGGAGCGGCCTCGGAGGGAACGGGGGTAGGCTGCGCGGCTCGGCGCGCGCCGGCTATACAGAATTCATAGCCTTGCGCGCGCCGATCCAGGATTTTAGCGGATATGCGCGGCTCCGCGCGTATCTACTAAAATCCAGCGTACTTTTGCTTGCGCCTGATGCGCCAGCAAAAGTACGCCTATTCGCGTTTTTTGAAAATCTACCCCAATATCTGCTATAGGTTTGGCAATGATTTCTGGAATTAGCTTCAGGGTTTTAATTGGTATGGGGTCGAGGGGGTGGGTGATTGGGTTTATTTTTTTATGATGTTTTTTACCTCAGTAGAGGAGGTGGGTTCGAAGTTGGTCCATGTGGGGACTTGTCATGGGTTGGGGGTTCAGTATTTCCTTGGTTGCTTGGGGGGTGAATGTTATTAGTTTGGTGATTTTGTCCAAGAAGAACTGGGCTAGTTTGTTACATGTTTTTGAGGTGTTTTCTGTTGTGGATGGGGCTTATATTGGTTTTGTCAGTTTGATGACGAAGTTGAAGAGGGCTCTTGGGTTGTATTGGTGATCGTGGATTTTCTTTGCATAGTATTCACGTTTGACCTTGTCTGTGTTGGTTTTGTAGATGTGGAGTATTGTTCTGTATTTGTCCAGGTGGGGTGAGGTTGGGTCTTTTCTCCATTTTTTTTCGGCTTGTCTGAGTGATCTCTTGATATTTTTCAGTTCACGTTTGTACCAAGGCACTTTCTGGGGGTTCTCAGTTCTGATTTCTTTAGTGATTGGACATTTCGATTTTGCAATTTCAGCATTAATCGTGAGCCATGAGTTTATGGCTGTGTTGAGCTTAAGAGCTTTTAAGGCGGTGGGGAGGGCTTCTGTGAGGTCTTTGCTGGAGCATGGTTTGAGGAATTTGATATATTTTTTGTTGCTGTTGGTTTCTGTGTGGTTGGTTTCCAGTTGATAAGACAGGCTAAGAGAGAACTTGAAAAGAAGTTGACAATAGAGGGCAAAAACTCACAGTAAAACCTTTTTTAAATACATCCGAAACAGAAAGCCTGTGAGGGAGTCAGTTGGACCGTTAGCATATTGAGGGGTTAAAGGGGCACTTGGAGAAGATAAGGCCATCGCGGAAAGATTAAATGATTTCTTTGCTTTGGTGTTTACTGAAGAGGATGTTGGGGAGGTACCTATATCGTGTCTCTAGCGGCTGTGGGCTGCCGGCTCCATCCTCGGGCCGCCCCTGGGGTCTCTGGTTCTGCTTCAGCTCCTGATGTTCTGCGTTGGGCCTCTCCGCATGGCCCCCGGAGAGACGTCATCCCGACTAGCGCCGCGCCCCTCCCTAAGCGCGCTTGCGCACACAGCTAGTCCTTAAATAGGACACTCGGCGAGAACCTGGCCGCGACCCCAGATGATAACATCAGCAGAGCTTCGGTATATAAGCCCGGGCTCTGCTCTTTCAAATTGCCTTTGCAACATGTCCCCTCGCTAGTCGAGTACTCGTTGCCTCTTCAGTTCCTGGTTCCCGATCCTGATTGCCTTTGTTCCTGTTTCATCATTCCTGTGTTCCTGTTCCTTCGTCTCTCCTTCGGATTGCTAACCTGGTTTGACCTCTGCATTACATGACTACTCCTTTGTCTCTCTCCAGCCCCAGACCTCTGTATTGCGTGACTACGCCGTTGCTTCTCTCCAGCCCTGGACCTCTGCTTCGTCTGACCATTCTTTTGACTCTCTCCTTGACTAGATCTCAGCCTTGCTTGGCACTGCTTCCAGACTGCCACCAGCCCTGATCCCAGCTTGCTTAAAGATGCCTCTTCAGCTTTGTCCTGGACTTGGTTCATTCAGGCTTTGGCCTGCTCTTGCTCGGGCACCCTCTCAGACTGTGTTCCTATTTGGCACCCGGGTCTCCAGGACTCTGCCTTGTCAAGTACAGACTGATACCTATATTAGTTGCTGCCTCCTGGCTGACCTCGATCCATCCATCAACTACTGACGGAGGCCACCTAAGTCCAGCTGGCCCCGGCACACAAAGGCTCAACCCACGGGGAATGAAGGTTGGTATTGGTGAAGCGCCAGCCAGCCTCTGTCCATCATCCCTCTCTGCCTGCCATCGGTGGGGACCCATAGGATCCCTCCTACAGGTAGCATCAACCCCACCTCGGTCCAAGGGTCCACCTCCGGCACAACAGAAGGTTTTCATGGGTAATGATTCAGATGGACTGAACCAAATCACGGTGAACCAAGAAGATGTGGTAGGCCTGATTGACAAACTGAAATCACCTGGACTGGATGGTATACACCCCAGGGTTCTGAAGGAACTCAAAAATGAAATTTCAGACCTATTAGTAAAAATTCGTAACCTAACATTAAAATCATCCATTGTACATCAATCATATAAGTTACTAATCTTATAACTATTTCCTTATTTCCTTGTTACAAAACAATATAGGGAGTCAAATACAAGAGCAAATTCCTGTTCCACTATTATTTTAAACCATTACTTAATGAGGTTTAGCAGAGTTTGTATTTATTCTATTTGAACTGTAATTGGATTGGGAGTCCTAACCTCCTCCCTTTGGTTCCAACGCACTTCCAAGAACCTTTCTAAATGCTCTGGTTCATAATACACATATCTTATCCCTTCTATACGCATTATACATTTACAGGGAAATCTTATCACAATTTGTATACCAAAAGTTCTTGCTTGATTTGCCAAGGTTAGAAATTTTTTCCGTCTTAATTGACTTTCTTTAGCAACGTCCGGATAGGTCCATACCTTTTGTCCCAGATATAGAGAGGTTCTATTTAACAAAAACACTTTTAAAACGTTATCCCTGGGGCAAGATGGCGGCGTAGCCAGACACGTATTTGTTGAGCTCAGTTTGTTTCTATGATTTCCTTACTATGCTGGCAAAAAGAAAAGGCAAACTCCGAATTTTTCCTTCAGATTCGGAGGTTATGGCCACTCAATGATTAATAACTTCATACGTACCTGGAAGGACTATCGAAATGGGAGGTGAAGGCTCCGCTGTGGAGTTTGGTGAGGAAGCACTGGCTCTACCTGGAGAAGTTTCTCTCTCTCCCCCGGATCTGCGTAAGCCCGGAATAACTCCACTTCCCGAGAGCCCCCTGGCAGTCGAGTCGCAGGGCCGTGATGCGGCAGACGCGACTCGTTCAGGAGGAGGTCAGAGGGCAGAAGACGCCAGCACTCTGGAGCGAGTCTCATCGGGCTCTGAGACAGCACGAGCCGATGAGTCGACGGCGGTGGCCCCGGCGTCTACTCCGATTTCGGAGGAGGTGATGGAGGAAACCGGAGGAGTGCTGAATTCTCTTGGAAGGGAAGTCTTGCTGGCGGGACTATCTCCAGTGCAGGGAACGGGTGAGTCAATTTTGAGACCCCGTTTTCAGATGCCTGGTAGGCCAGACAAAATAACTTTGGAGGCGATTTGGGACATTATGGTGGCTTTGGTAAAATCAATAGGGGATTTTCAAGATAACTTAGATGGAATGGAACAAAAATTGGTGGTCTGTGACACACAGATTAAAGAGATGAAGCCAAGACTGGAAAAAGTGGAAATTGAGGCGGGAAAAATTCAAGATTGTAATGTGAAGATCATAAAGGACTTAAATATAATTTCCAGGAGAGTAGAGTTTATGGAGAACTATTCGAGACATTTGAATTTAAGATTTTTAAATTTTCCGAAAATGGTGGGAGAATTACCTTATGTTACACTTAAGAATTATTTTAAAGAGGTGTTAAAATTTAAGGAAGGTGAAATACCATCTGTTAATAAATTATATTTTTTGCCTATATCTACCAAAAACAAAGAAAAACAGCAAATTGATACAGAAAAAGGTAATTTGACAAAGTTTCTGGAAGATTCAGCCTCGGAGTATTATGAATGTGCTACACTTCTAGTATCATTCATAATAGAGAAAGACATAACGGAAATTATGAAAAGATATTTCAAAAATATTGATCTCCAATTTAGGGGAACTAAGATTCGTGCATTCCCAGATTTCGCTCCCGTTACTCAAGATAAGAGACGGGCATTTCTCGCTATGAGATCTCAAGTAATTGCTCTTGGCTTCTCATATGTATTAAAATATCCCTGTAAATGTGTTATAAAATCATCAAAAGATTGTTACATTTTTATTTATCCTGAGCAATTAAAATCCTTCTTGAATGCAAGACAGGTGACAGTTATCCCCGGATCAAAGCCCTAAATTAGGATCCTATAAGAAGGATGGTCATTTATCTACGTTATGGCCTGTTTCTGCAAATGTTTAGTTGTATTAGTATCTTCCTACATTCTGTCCCCCTGATTCAGATTTCTAAATAAGGGGAATGCTTTATACTGTAAAGGATAAGATATAATTTGTTGTTATTAGGTTTATTTCCTTTTGATTTAGATGTATAAAAGCATTTCTATTTTTCTCTGTAAGTGAGTTGGTTGACTTGCTCTGTAATTATAAATGATTAAAACTTTATCCCTATCAGAAGAAAGGGTAAATTTAACCAAAAGAGTTCCTCTCTTTTCAATCTGAGAACTAAAGGATGTCTCTAATAAATCTGTTACATTTAATGAGGCTTCTTTTGCTACTTAGTCAGATGCTACTCCTTCATTTTTCCAGCTTATAAAATAAAGCACTTGAAATTGAAGGAAGATTCTCCGGAGGTAATAACACCTCCAGAAAATAATTCTTCAATTATTCCTTCGGGGAAACTAACTTACATTTTGGAAAATTTATAATCCTTAAGTTAACATATCTCATACAATTTTCTATATTTTCAACTTTTCTAGACAACATTGATTCTCCTTGTATAATAGATGCTTGAAATTTTTTAATTTGAGCTACATCTTCCTCTGCTTTCGCCAAGGCCTCCACATGATTAGTCACTAAAGGATTTAAATTAAACAAAGCTGTTTGCATTTCCTTTATATTTATATTTAAATTAGTAATATTATTTTGCAGTGAAAATATTGCTTGCCATATCATATCCATAGTCACATTTTTAGATTTCCCTGTTGGTGTAATAGGTAAAAAGGTTACAGGTTGAAGCATAGAAAGTTCTTGCCTGTCGTGTTTCCCCAGGGGGGAGGTGGACTCTCTTCCTCCGGCAGATGCCGTTCTTCCGCCGACACTTGCTCGGATATCCCCGAGAAAGGACCCCACCTGTGGAGAGGGAGGTTCCAAACCTCCTACCTCTTCTAGCGTTGCTAAACCCATCCCTTGTACCTCCTCGGATGGACTCGGCTCCATAGACGCTTTCCATCGCGGAGTAGAGCCTGGTTCAATGGTGGTTGCACTGCTCTTAAGTGGGGAAGGTGTTGTTGGGGCCTCGGGACTGAGATTAACTTCTACCAAAAGCGGTGATGCTTGCTCCTCATCAATCGCTATTGCGGGATACTGCGGGGTCATGATCTCTGCAGGTGGATAGAAGCCAGTTAACGTTGTCTGTATCGACAAGGGTCTTGCAGGGGTCGAGGCTTCCTGTCTGACCCTGTCCTTTCATTTAGTATGTGGCATTCTTAAAAAGAAAAAACGCCACTCCAATAAGAATATGTAAAAGACAATGCTGGTTTCCAATCACCAACACCTCTCTTATCACCAATATTTGTATTAAAGGAGGAGATAATTGAGTGAGGAAATCCCAAAGTCTCAAAAATTCAGCCTTCCGGCCTTTGCCGACCTAAGCCGGTCCAAGCCACGCAGCTTAGGCAGTGGTAATTAATAGGTAGCATGAAAGTCATGGATAGCTGGGCCGCACTTTGTACAGCTCACACAGCCCCTCCTAATCTTCCCCCCTCCTGAGCCTTCTTCCTTTGACTCCTTCCAGCCTCTGTCTTATCCCCAGGGGATAAGACAGAGGCTGGAAGGAATGGGGAGAATGTGCACTGAACACTCTGGGAGTGCTGGGAGCAGCAACAGTGAAGAAGCTCTGGCAGCCACTTATGGTAGATAAGGTAACTAACTGAGCTGGCTGCCTGCACCATACCAACTTCTCCCTTCTCTTACACTTGTATATAGAGTGTACTGGTCTATCTTGACAAGTTCATGTGTGTCTCTGCCCCCTCTCTCCCTTTGTTTTAAAATTTGGAAGAGAGACTGGTGGGGCTCTTGTAGCTCTTCTTTTGGCCATATAAGTTCTCTCCATGTCCTCACTGCCTGCTCAGGGGAATTTGCACAATACTTTTGTTAAGGTAGGTATGCCCTGGGCTTGAAAATATTGGGAAACACTGAAATGTTTATTAGCAGGCTGCTGAGAAGCCATGGCCCCCTTTTTATGCAAGTAGTTTTTAAACAAGTTTAGAAAACATAGGGAAGGTTAAAGGAAGGTATTTTGAGGAGGTGGGATTTTGACATGTGGGGAAAGGCATATTGTCCTTTTATGATCCACATCTGTTTGCCAATCAAGAACAACCTTGTAGAGACACCTCACATCTGTTCATGGCTTCTAAAAAACAGCAAGTGGGACCTACGCTTCCAAGACGGACATGCAACGTTTGTGCTAAGTGTGCTGCTTTTCTGTTTCTGTAATCTGCTCCTGATACTGCTCTCGGTTGGCAGATCTACTCCTACTGCACCATTTCGCTCATTTCACTTCTTTGCTCGGCCTGGTTGGGTTCAGCACTGAATGGGGATGTGCCAGTAGCAGTTTGTTAACTTTACAGCCTGAAATTTATTCAAAAGGCAACAGGAGGAGATGCAACCATTTTTCAGTTAAGCAGGGTGCTGAAATGTTAGGGGCACAATGGGTCTTTGGATCTGTACCACTCCGGCTGTTCTAACATTATAGCTTTCAGCTTCAATAGCAACAATATAAGAATACCACCAAAATAGGACAGGAAGGAATCAAAATTAAAAATTAATAAGCAAGGAAGAAAAACTCAACCAGAGCCATCTAGGCTGGAATGGGGCACATGAATGGTCCCAGCAGCTTCCCCCGTTCTGGGTGAGAGCAGGTGTGAGGAGGAGGTGGGGCCAGTACAGTCATCCTGGGTCCCTCCTTCAGCCACTGGGCAGAGGTCAGCAACTCCTGTCCTTGAGTGCCATAAGCTGGTTGGGATGTCAAGATATCCACACTCAGAGGCGGCTCAAGGAAATCTGCTGCCTAAGCAAGGGATGAGATAGCGCTCTTCTGCCCCCCACCCAAGGCACGGCACAGGTCAAATCATCAAAATGGCAAGGGGAGTCTCTTTGAAGACTAGCTCTTTCAGTGATTTGAAATGCTGCAGTATGGGGAAAGCAGGGATCAGAGTTCCCAGAGGAGAGGCAGATAGAGTGTTAGTGATAATGTTTCTAGGAAGCTGGCAACCCTGCCACATGCCCTGTCACTTGCCTCACAACTTTTCCCCAGCATTTGCCCCTGGAGAAGTAGGAGATGGGTGAATGGTGGGGGTCTTTGTGTAGCATAATCTTTCCAGGCTGATGCAAGGGCATTAGGCACCCTAGATGAACTTTACAGCCTTGTGCTTGTGCCCCCCTGCCCTTTCCACACACAATTATAGAAACATAGAAACGACGGCAGAAGAAGACCAAACGGCCCATCCAGTCTGCCCAGCAAGCTTCACACATTTTTTTTCTCATACTTATCTGTTTCTCTTAGCTCTTTGGTTCTATTTCCCTTCCACCCCCACCATTAATGTAGAGAGCAGTGATGGAGCTGCATCCAAGTGAAATATCAAGCTTGATTAGTTAGGGGTAGTAACCGCCGCAATAAGCAAGCTACACCCATGCTTATTTGTTTTACCCAGACTATGTTATTCAGCCCTTATTGGTTGTTTTTCTTCTCCCCTGCCGTTGAAGCAGAGAGCTATGCTGGATATGCGTGAAGTATCAGTTTTTCTTCTCCCCTGCCGTTGAAGCAGAGAGCTATGCTGGATATGCGTGAAGTATCAGTTTTTCTTCTCCCCTGCCGTTGAAGCAGGGAGCTATGCTGGATATGCGTGAAGTATCAGTTTTTCTTCTCCCCTGCCGTTGAAGCAGAGAGCTATGCTGGATATGCGTGAAATATCAGTTTTTCTTCTCCCCTGCCGTTGAAGCAGAGAGCTATGCTGGATATGCATTGAAAGTGAAGTATCAGGCTTATTTGGTTTGGGGTAGTAACCGCCGTAACAAGCCAGCTACTCCCCGCTTTGTGAGTGCAAATCCTTTTTTCCACATTTCCTCTTGCTGTTGAAGCTTAGAGCGATGCTGGAGTCACAGTAACCATGTGTATGTTTATTGAATAAGGGTATTATCTCCAGACAGTAGCCGTCATTCTGGCGAGCCACCCACTCTTCATTGACGGCTTCTTGACTTTATGGATCCACAGTGTTTATCCCACGCCCCTTTGAAGTCCTTCACAGTTCTGGTCTTCACCACTTCCTCCAGAAGGGCATTCCAGGCATCTACCACCCTCTCCGTGAAGAAATACCCAAATCAAATTATAAAAATCTGTATTTATAATAACTAATTTTACATCAAAAAGACATTGAAAGTATAATCTTCTGAGATAAAAATATCACAACCCATCAAAAAAAGTAAAACTCACAGTTGGAATGAATACAGTATTAGGCCTATTGTAAAGCAGAGTTGCTTACCTGTAACAGCTATTCTTCAAGGACAGCAGAATGTTAGTCCTCACACATGGGTGACATCATCAGATGGAGCCCCGACACAGAAACTTATGTCAAAATTTCTAGAACTTTGACTTAGCACATTGAGCATGCCCAGCATGCCCTATACCACGCGTCCATGCGGGGTCCCTCTCCAGTCTTATAACATAGAATTAGAGATATAACAAAAAATAGGTGAAACCCAACACAACGGGATAGCAGGCAGGTTTTGTGAGGACTAACATCCTGCTGTCCTCAGAGAACACCTGTTACAGGTAAGCAATTCTGCTTTCTCCGAGGACAAGCAGGATGGTGGTCCTCACATATGGATGAATCCTTAGCTACAGGGTGCTCCTCAACATAAAAGGGGACTAACAGACACCTAACCAGGTGCCAAAGGGCAAAAAAACAATGGTGCTGTTGGTAACAGATGGGGAGACAGCTTGAACCCAAACGGGCCCTAGGCAGGAGAAAGTTGGGTTCTACACCTCAAACAGTTTCCGAAGGACAAATTGGCCAAACCTATTGTCACGTCAGCCATCCCTATCCAAGCAATAGTGAAATGTGAATGTGTGAAGAGAACTCCACATTGCACCTTGCACATCTCCTCCACGGGAACTGCTCAAAAGTGGGCCACCAACGCTGCCATGGCTCTGACAGAATAAGTCTTGACATGACCTCCTTGATGTAATTCCGCCTGGGCACAACAAAAGGAGATTCAATCTGCTAGCCAACTGGATAGTTTCTATTTGGCACCGCAATGCCCAAGCTATTCCTATCAAAAGAAACAAAAAGTTGGGTGGACTGTCTATGGGCTTCTGTCTGCTCCAGATAGAAGGCTAAGGCTCACTTGCAGTTTAAACTGTGCAGTGCTCATTCACCTTGGTGCGAATGGGGACTGGGAAAGAATGCTGGCAGGATGATGGACTGGTTAACATGGAAGTCCATCACCAACTTAGGCAGGAACTTAGGGTGCATGCACAAGACCACTCTGTCATGAAAAAACTTAGTGTAAGTTGGATAAGTTACTAAGGCCTGGAGCTCGCTGACTCTGCATGCTGAGATGACTGCCACTAAGATTATGAATTTCCAGATCAGATACTTCAGGTCACAGGAGCGCAGCAATTCAAAAGGAGCTTTCATCAGCTAAGCTAATACCACGTTGAGGTCCCAAGACACAGTGGGAGACCTTAGGGGCGGCTTCATTTGAAGCAGGCCACTCATGAATCATACAACTATAGGCTGTTCAGAGATGGGCGTACCATCTACACCATAGTGGTATGTGCCAATTGCACTGAGATGAACTCTAACGTAGTTGGTCTTTAAGCCAGCTTCCAATAGGTGTAGAAGGTAATCAAACAGTTTTTGCATGGGATAGGACAACAGATCTAGGGTCTTCTGCTCATATTACACAGAAAATCTGCTCCACTTCAGTCCATAGGGCTTTCTAGCGGAAGGCTTTCTAGAAGCCACCAGGATCCGAGACACATCCTCTGAGAGATCGAATGGTTGCAGAATTAACCTCTCAACATCCAGGCTGTGAGCGACAGGGCCTAGAGATTGGGATGTCACAACCTGCCTCAATTTTGTGTGATAAGATCTAGGGAAGTCCCCAGACTGATCGATCTCCAGATGGACAACTCCTGTAGGAGAGGAAACTAGGCCTATCTCGCCAATAAGTGCTATGAGGATCATAGCCCCTTTGCCCTCGCAAAGATTAAAGAGAGTCTTCACCACTAAGGGAATCTGAGGATATAAATACAGAAGACCCTTGCCCTAATGATAGGCAACTGCGTCCGAGGCTGGTTTGCTGTCTGAGCAAAACCAAGGCACTTTCTGTTGTAAGGGGACGTGAATAGATCCACGTTCGGGTTTCCCAAAGGCGGAATATCTTATTTGCAACCCCCGGTCCAGGGATTACTTGCGAGGTTTGAAGGCACAACTCAGTCTGTCCGCTATCATGTTCTCCTTCCCGCCCAGGTACATGGCCCTGAGGACCATCCCTTGGGACAGGGCCCATGACCAGATATGGACCACTTCCTGACATAGAAGGTACGATCCCGTACCTCCCTGCTTGTTGACATACCACATTGCTACCTGGCTGTCAGTTTGGATCAGGACAACTTTGTGGGACAGCCGATCTCTGAAAGCCCATAGCATGTGCCTGATTGCCCGAAGCTCCAGGAAGTTGATTTGATAACAGCTTTGCTGAGCAAACCAGAGACCCTGGATGCTCAGCCCATTTACATGAGCTCCCCAGTCCAGGGTGGATGCATCTGTGGTTAGGACAATTTTGATAGAAGGACTTTGAAAAGATTTCCCCGTTCCAAATTTGAAAGTACCCGCCACCAGGACAACGAGTTCTGGAGGGGTGAGGTGACTCGTATGCAATCCTGGAGGTTCTGTGTGGCATGGCCACTGCGACCTCAGGGTCCATTGGGCTCTGCGCATGTGTAATCATGCCAAGGGAGTGCCATATAGCTCAACAACTTCAACATGTGTCAGGCTGACACCTCCTGGCTCTGCTGAATCTCTGCCGCGAAGGTCGTCAGAGTGATGGCCCTTTAATGAGGCAGGAAGGCCTTGGCCTGACCCGTGTCTAACAGGGCTCCTATGAAGTCCAATTGAGGTGATGGGCCAAATTGGGACTTCGGGTAGTTGATGATGAACCCTAGCAACTCCAACAGCTGGATGGTCAAATGCATGGACCTAACGGCCCCTGCCTGACAAAAGAAGAAAGTTTTCTAAAATAGGCCGAAAAGGCCAAAAAGAGATCACCAACCGCAATGCTGCAGCTCTGTGGAAAAAGAGAGATTGGAAAGGGTCCCCGAGTGGACATGTGGTATAGGCATGCTGGGCATGCTCAATGTGCTAAGTCAAAGTTCTAAAAACTTTGACATAATTTTTCCGAGTAGGGCACCCATGTGTTAGGACCACCATCCTGCTTGTCCTCAGAGAATGCATGTTGGGTGTGGGCTTTGCCCTCAGAAATCCCAGAGTAAACTGAATTACTGTATCATAAACCTCCCATACTAAAACAGTAAAAACCCTAACTATGAAAAGGTAACACGGCAAATATTACACCAGGCCTTAAACACCAAAACATCTCCTATTAGGAAAACAGAACAAGCCAGCCTGTTATAGATCCCTACAGAGAAAGTACATGCTAACAGAAAACCTCATCTCAGTCACTCATGCAGAACACAGACAGACTCTCATCAAATACAGAACAAAAAGACCATAAAGTAAAAACAGAAACACGTAGACAAAAACCAAACTGGTAACCGCAACAAGCCAGAATGTATGCAGTGCTACAATGAAAAATTGAAATACCATTCCTCAAAACAATAAAATCAAGGAATATAAAACATTAATCATAATAAATAAAAACATACTAAGATAAAGAATAAATCTTTCAAAACAGCTGATGAATAGAATAACATCCAATAACTAAAAACTTGTATAAAAATTTGAAAACATTTCCCAAAATAGCAGATACATCAAATAAGAGTATAAGATTTGCCATACTGGGTCAGACCAAAGGTCCATCAAGCCCAGTATGGCAGAATCTTGGCAGGATCCCAAGGGATAGATAGATTCCATGCTGCTTATCTCAAGAATAAGCAGTAGATTTCTGCAACTGTACCTTAATAATGGTTAATTTTCCTACAGGAAATTGTCCAAACCTTTTTAAACACAGCTACACTAATAGCTTTCACCATATCCTCTGGCAATGTATTCCAGAGCTTAATTATGCTTGAGTAAAAGAATATTTTCTCTCATTAGTTTTAAATGTATTACTTAGTAACTTAATTGTGTGTCCCCTGATCTTTGTACTTTTCAAAAGAGTAAACAACTGATTAACATTTAATTGTTCCATTCCACTCATTATTTTATAGACCTCTATCATATCTCCCCTCAGCCATCTTTTCTCCAAGCTGAAGAGTCCTTTTTAAGCCTTTCTTCATAGGGGAATTGTTCCATCCCCTTTATCATCTTCCTACCTGAGACAGCCCCCTCACCCTGCCTCTCTCCACACTGAATATGTATGATACGTATTTTCATGCCCTCCCTCCACTGCATGTAAATGCATCTTATGCATATTCATTGTGAATATCCTGAAAACATGACCGGCTTGTGGCACTTGAGAACCAGGATTGCCTACTCATGTTGTTGTAGGTCTATAGGTTGTGCATGTAGCCCCTCCAGCAACGAAGCCTGATGTGGTCTCCTGATTTGAACCTGCTTAAAGACAACACTGAATAAAACTATATTATATAACTCCTGGCAACAATGCATTAATCTGAGTAAATAAAACATATCCACCCTCAGTCATAGCATTAATCTGTCAATCTTTTCTAATTAATGGTACAGATACATCAGCTATCATGCTGCTGTGTTAAGAACAGCTGGTTAGAACCCATCTTTCTAATACTTTCCAGTGAAGTATTTTTAGCAAAAGCAGACTTCTTAGAAATTGCAAGTTCTTACAGAAACAAACACGTGACATGTTTCTTTCTTTAGCCAAACTCAGGGAATCAGCCAAACTGAGTACATCAGACAGGTATACTACGCTAGTGAGAAGTGCAATACAACTTTACTTGCAAAATCATTTTAAATGATGGAAAATCAATATTTGTATAGTATTTAATAATTTCTGAACCACTTTCAGAGGTTTATAGGGGGCAACAGTCAAACCATCCACCTTGCTGTAAAGTCCACAGATACTTTTCCTTTGCAAACTGCCTGAGCCACAGAGTCTTCCACCTGCTTATTCTGAGGCTATTTTTCCGAACAGAGTTATCCAAGCAGTTTTCTCCTCACATCTCACTCCAGGAATGCCTCCACTTCAATGTGGGAAAAAGTACATGCCTTACGTTACTATATACAGACTTTTATTGCATTCAGGGTGGGCAATTTTCTGACAGGCGGTCTGCACGGGTAAAATGCTTTTTTTACCCAGAGAAATCCCTTTGAAAATGGCCTTCTGTGAGGCAAAACTCCTCATCCCAATATGCCAGTAAGCTTAAGTATGTCCTGTTCGTGTGTGAGCGCAGGCCTTCCTGGGGGTAGGGGTGGGAAGAGGTTTCCATTTAAGAACACCTCTTTGCATTTTCAAATGTGCGTGCGTAAAATGGTCCAAATCATTTCTGAGCGCAATTTAGCTGGTGTAATTGTGTGCGTGTAGTTTCAGCGGGATAATTTGCCAAAGGGAAAGTACATGTATACTTTCCCTTTTGAAAACTGGTGCAGCTTAGGCACATGTTTTACATATTTGCAGGCAGTTACAAAATTACCCTTATAAAGTATATATAAAGAGCGCAATGCTGCCCACTTTACAGAGAACAGTCAATAATAGCCAAAAAATGCTGAGCAAAATGAACAAGCAGTGCTTTTCCTCTCTTCCTGCGCCCCCTGGTGGATATTTCTCTATCCTTTGCACCAACCACACAACATGAGAAGGATATTGAAAATATCTAGCTCCATGCTATGCCCTTTGCATTTGCTACTCTTTTCACAAATTGTCAATTAAAAGCCTACAGGCAAGCCATTTTAAAATGGCTCTTATATGCATCTGTTCTCCCCCCCTAGGCTGATGTAGGGTAAGTAAAAATATGATGTGTGCGGTTCTGGTCTCCGCATCTCAAAAGGGATATAGCTGCACTGGAGAAAATGCAGAGAAGGGCGACCAAAATGATTAAGGGGCATGGAACAGCTCCCCTATGAGGAAAGACTAAAGACGTTAGGGCTGTTCAGTTTGGAGAAGAGACGACTGAGGGGGGATATGATAGAAGTCTACAAAATCATGAAAGGTCTTGAACAAGTTAATGTAAATTGGTTATTTACTCTCTCAGATAATAGAAGGACCAGGGGGCACTCCATGAAGTTAGCAAGTAGCTCATTTAAAACAAATAGAAGAAAATTCTTTTTCACTCAGTGCATAGTTAAGCTCTGGTATTCATTGCCAGAGGATGTGGTTACAGCAGTTAGTGTAACTAGGTTTAAAAAAGGTTTGGATAAGTTCCTAGAGGATAAATCCATAAACTGCTATGACGGTAATTAATAAGCAATAATAGCTTGTGATCTATCTAATGTTTAGGTACTTGCCAATACTTGTGACTTGGATTGGCCACTGTTGGAAACAGGATACTGGGCTTGATGAACCCTTGGTCTGACCCAATATGGCATATCTTAGGTTCTTTTATGTTCTTATGTGGAACCTAACATTGTGTAACTACAACAAGGATTATTTTTCCCTATATGCAACACCTGGCACTTGTCCACATTTAATTTCATCTGCTATTTGGACGCCCAGTCTTCCAGTCTCACAAGACCCTCCTGCAATTTAACACAATCCGCTTAAGATTTAATTACTCTGTATAATTTTGTGTCATCCGCAATTTTAAGTACCTCACTCATCGTGTCCCTTTCCAGATCATTTATAAATATATTAAAAAGCACCTGCCTAAGTACAGATCCCTGAGGTACTCCACTGTTTACCTTTTTCCACTGTGAAAACAGACCATTTAATCCTACTCTCTATTTCCTGTCTTTTAACCAGTTTGCAATCCACAAAAGGATATCCTCCTATCCCATGTCTTTAGTTTTCTCAGAAGCCTCTCATGAGGGACTTTGTCAAAAGCCTTCTGAAAATCCAAATACACCAATTTTACTGGTTTACCTTTGTCCACATGTTTATTCACCCCTTAATAAAAATGTAGGAGATTTGTGAGGCAAGATGTCCCTTGGGTAAATCCATGCTGGTTGTGGGAAGTCTTGCCTCACAAATATCCTGCATTGCCCTCCTAAAATGTCTCAACTCTGTTATGGAGAGCCCACCTCTAGAACTGAAAAGATAGGTCACTTTCAGATCCAGTTCAGTTTTTAGCCTCTCTGCTGAGACTTGACTGCAGGATGATCCCTTCACTTGCTCTGTTCTGGTGGCGTACCTTTTAGTGGCCTGGTTTGGCCTCTGTTGGAAACAGGATACTGGGCTTGATGGACCCTTGGTCTGACCCAGCCTGGCAATTTCTTATGTTCTTAAGATTTGCTTAGCAGTTAATCAGATGAACAGGATGAGCCATTCAAATGCTCTGCTCATCACTGGACATCACATTTTTACTTACCCTACATCAGGCTAGGGGGGAGAACAGATGCATTTTAAAAATGGCTTACCTGTAAGGCTTTTAACTGACAATTTGTGAAGAGAGTAGCAAATGCAAAGGGCATAGCATGGAGCTAGATATTTTCAATATCCTTCTCATGTTGTGTGGTTGGTGCAGAGGTCTCACCATGGAGTGAAACAGAGGCATTTTGATATTCTCCATTGTATTTTCCATTCCCTTCTTAATAATTCCTAAAATTCTGTTTGCTTTTTTGATTGCCACAGCACACTGAGCCAACAATTTCAATGTATTATTCACTATGACGCCTAGATTTCTTTCTTGGGTGGTAACTCCTAAGACAGAACCTAACATTGTGTAACTACAGCAAGGATTATTTTTCCCTACATGCATCACTTTGCACTTGTCCACATTAAACTTCATCTGCCATTTGGATGCCCAATCTTTCAGTCTCACAAGGTCCTCCTGCAATTCATCACAATCCGCTTGAAATTTAACAACTGCATAATTTTGTGCCTCAGCAAATTTGATCACCTCACTCATTGTACCTCTTTCCAGCTCATTTATAAATATATTAAAAAGCACTGGTCCAAGTACAGATCCCTGAGGGACTCCACTGTTTACCTTTTTCCACTGTGAAAACAGACGATTTAATCCTACTCTCTGTTTCTTGTCTTTTAACCAACTTGCAATCGACAAAAGGATATCACCTCCTATCCCATGACTTTTTAGTTTTCTTAGCAGCGGGACTTTGTTGAACGCCTTCTGAAAATCCAAATACACCACTTCTACAAGTTCACCTTTGTATACCTATTATTCACCCCTTCACAAAAATGTAGGAGATTTGTGAGGCAAGACGTCCCTTGGGTAAATCCATGCTGGCTATGTCCCATCAAACCATGTCTATCTAAATGTTGTGATTTTATTCTTTATAACAGTTTCCATAAACAGTCCAGATAGTGGGTTATGTCCCCGTTCCAGCAGAGGGAGTCAGAGGAAAAACTTGAAGGGCGCTCTCCCAGACACAGGTGCGCCCTCTGGGTCCCTTCAGTATTGCTCTGAATACAGCAGAGGACGGTCAAGAACCTGCGGTTCCCTACTAGTCTCCCTACAGGGTTTGAATTATCCTTTTTATCTCTTCTTTCACTAATTTTCTCTTGGATGGATCATTTCTATATTAAAAAAAAATTAAGAAATTTTTGCTCTGAGGAAGTTTCAGAGACCTTTTCCTGGCTTTCTCACTTTATGTTCTTGCAGGCTGAACCTGCAGCAGTCTAATTTAGTTTTAATCTTGTGCTAAGTTTTGCTGTAATATTTTTCTTCACAGATTTAATTTTGGCTGTTTGGGGTGCACGTTGGTGGTCCAACCTCTCCCCCCACAATGACCCGCTGCCTTGAGAAGCCGTTTACCTCAGGGCAGCACTTGCAGAGACACGACATTCCTCTGCTTTATTATTTAAAAAAAAAAAGAAAAAAAAGTAAAAGGATTTTAAATACATTCTGAACAATTACTGGGTCATTGTTGCTTTATTTGAGTGGAGGTTCACGCTCTTTCCCGCTCTTTCCAGCCTTCGGGGGAAGTTGTTTTATTTTTCCTTACCTTCCCTTCCATGCCGCGACCTTCATGGAAAACTGGGGACCTGGCTCTCCCGCCATGGTCTTTGTTTGAGTTGCCTCCCTGGTGGGGAGGGTACCTCAGGGTCAGCGGGGCGTTCCTCAGTGCGTTTTTCAGCGCGACGGATTGAGGGCGGGCCGGCTCCTCTCCCGTCTCAAGCAGGAGCGGCGGCCATTTTGTTGCCTGTTCCGACTTCTCCACAGCAGCCCCCAGAGGATTGAAATGTTTCTGCTCCACCGCTATTGACCGGAGGACCCCCCCCGATCAAGAGCCTCCTTCGGAAGCCCCCTCGGATGCCCCTACCCCGGGACCTCTCCCTTCCATTTTTTCTGCAGACTTTATTTTGTCTATCCATAGGGCTTACCTAGCCAGTTTAGAGCAGCAGCAGCATCCAGCTCCTGCACCTACTCCTCCCAAAGTGGCCAGGATTGTGGATCTCCTCGATCCTCCAACAGCTCCTCAAGGTACCCCTAAGGTTAGGGTGGTTCCTCAGACTGATTCTACTCCTCAGGATCCCGGTACTCTTCAAGATATTTTTCAAGATATGCTGGATGATTATGTTCAAGTGGAAGGTGATGACCCGAGGGTCCTGCGTTTATTCCAAAGGGATGAGTTGGATCCCCTAATTTCTCATGTTCTGGCGGAATTAGATATTGATACTCCTCAGGAAGCTCCAGTTACCCCCAAGGGAACTAAAAAGGGTGACCCTGTCTTAGCTGGACTGTGTCCTCCAGCAAGCACTTTTCCTTTTCATCCAATGTTATTGCAATTGTTGTCCAGGGAATGGGACTCTCCAGAGGCTAGTCTGAGGGTTGGCAGAGCCATGGACAATCTCTACCCTCTCCCTGAGGAGTATTTGGAACTTCTCAAAGTCCCTAAAGTTAACGCTTCAGTCTCGGCGGTCACTAAAAGAACTACTATTCCTCTGACAGGTGCAGCTGCCCTTCATGACGTACAGGATTGGAAACTAGAGGTTTATCTTACGAGGATCTTTGAAGTTTCAGCCTTAGGTGTTAGAGCTACAGTCTGTAGCTCCCTGATGCAGCGTGCTGGTCTCCGTTGGGTACAACAGCTGTTTGGCACTCAAGACCTGCCTCCGGAGGAAGCGCAACAAGCTGAGCGGCTAGAAGCGGTAATTGCTTATGGAGCAGACGCTTTATATGATCTTCTCTGTGACTTGTCCAGATCGATGGTATCTGCAGTTTCTGCTAGAAATCTTCTCCGGCTACGCAACTGGTCAGCAGATGCTGCTTCTAAGACTCAGTTGGGATCTCTTCCCTTCAAGGGTAAATTGTTATTTGGTGAAGAACTAGAGCAAATCATTAAATCTCTCGGTGAGAATAAAGTACATAAGTTACCGGAGGATCTTCCTCGGCCCTTTAGGACCTTCAGCTCTAACAGAAACCGATTCCGGGGTCAGCATCGTTTCAGTCAGTCAAGGCCTCCTCAGAAGCTTCCCTCATCACGATCACAGTCCTGGTATTCCTTTCAGGGCCGCAGACCAGCTAGAGATGGCTTCTCCCAAGGAGGCTCCTCTAAGCCAACCCAATGAAGTCTTGCCGATCCACTCCTCAACTCTCAGAATAGGGGGACGTCTTTCCCTCTTCTTAGAGGAGTGGGTCAAAATTACCTCAGACAAATGGGTTCTGGATATTCTACAGCACGGCTACGCTTTAGAATTTATTCGCCCCTTAAGAGACAGATTTCTCTTTTCTCCTTGCGGATCCCTGCAAAAACAACAGGTGGTTCAACTAACACTAGACTGCCTTCTCCATCTGGGGGCCATCCTCCTGGTGCCTTCGTCGGAACAAGGATCAGACCATTATTCCGTCTACTTCGTTGTCCCCAAGAAGGAAGGCACTTTCCGTCCAATCCTGGACCTCAAAATGGTCAACAAGGCCCTCAAAATTCCTCACTTCCGAATGGAAACATTGAGGTCAGTGATAGCAGCTGTTCACTGCGGAAAATTACTAGCCTCCTTGGATCTCCTGGAGGCTTACCTTCACATTCCCATCTTGAAGCAACATCAACGTTTTCTTCGGTTCAAGATTATCGGACAACACTTTCAATTTCAGGCCTTACCATTCGGTCTTGCGACCGCTCCCCGCACTTTCACCAAGGTTATGGTGGAAGTAGCAGCAGCCCTACGAAGAGAAGGGATTCTGGTCCACCCTTACCTGGACGATTGGCTCATCCGAGCAAAGACTCTGGATCTTTGTCATCAGGCAGTCAACACCTTCTGCGTTCTCTGGGATGGGTCATCAATCTTGCCAAAAGCAACCATTCGCCCTCTCAGTCGATCTATTTCTTGGGAGCTCACTTTGATACCAGCATGGGCAAAGTCTTCCTCAGTCACGATCGTGCTCAATCTCTAATTTCTCAGGTACAGCAATTCCGATGTCTCCCTCTCCCTACAGCGTGGGATTATCTTCAGGTCCTGGGCTCGATGGCTTCTACCATAGATCTAGTTCCTTGGGCCTTTGCTCATTTGAGACCATTACAGAGGGCA
Source organism: Rhinatrema bivittatum (assembly GCF_901001135.1). Classification (NCBI taxonomy): domain Eukaryota; kingdom Metazoa; phylum Chordata; class Amphibia; order Gymnophiona; family Rhinatrematidae; genus Rhinatrema; species Rhinatrema bivittatum. Next base: position 251,942,851 of record NC_042617.1, on the reverse strand, counting down.
TTACTCTCCCGCTGGAAGCCTGTGTCTCAAGAGTTCCAAGCCCTCCTGCCCCTGCCAGAGTTTGCCCTCGACAGTCTAAGCTGGTGGCTCTCTCCGGACCACCTGCTCCGGGGAGTGGACTTGGAGATTCCTCAGTGGGTGATCATCACGGATGCCAGTCTCTCCGGCTGGGGAGCAGTATGTCAATCGCAGTCTGCTCAAGGACAATGGACGTCACTGCAGGCGACATGGCCAATCGTCTGGAGACAACAGCTGTTCATCTCGGGCTATGACATTTCCTTCCTCTAGTTCTTCACAAAGCGGTAGGAATCCTCTCAGACAATGCCACTACAGTAGCGTACATCAATCGTCAAGGAGGAACAAAGAGCCTACATGTTTCTCGAGAAATGGACAAGCTAATGGCTTGGGCGGAGATCCATCTCTCCCACCTGGCGGCCTCCCACATAGCAGGGGTCGACAATGTTCAAGCGGACTTTTTAAGCCGCCAGCACATAGATCCCGGGGAATGGGAACTCTCCGACGAAGCAATGGCACTGCTCATCAGACGCTGGGGGTCCCCTCATCTGGATCTGATGGCCACTCAGCACAATGCAAAAGCTCCGCGCTTCTTCAGTTGCAGAAGGGAACATGGCGCAGAAGGCGTGGATGTTCTGGTCCTCCCGTGGCCAACACATCTTCTGCTTTATGTGTTCCCACCATGGCCTCTGGTGGGAAAGGTGCTTCGACGGATAGAACTTCACCAGGGGTTAGTAATTCTGGTGGCTCCAGAGTGGCCTCGGAGACCATGGTTCATGGACCTCGTCAACCTTGCGGTGGATGGTCCTCTTCGACTGACACATTTACGGAATCTGTTGCATCAGGATCCTCTATTTTTTGACCAGGCAGATCGCTTCTGTCTTGCGGCCTGGCTTTTGAGAGGTGCAGATTAAGGAGACGGGGCTACCCGGAGCAGGTTATCTCAACTGCTCCTGAGAGCCAGAAAGACTTCCACTTCCATTTCCTATGTACGGGTCTGGAAAGTTTTCAAGGTTTGGTGTGATTCCATCCACGTATCGCCTCATAACGCTTCTATTGTCCAAATCCTCTCCTTTCTGCAGAGAGGTCTTGAGAAGGGTTGGGAGTAGTATAATGGGTACACGATCAATCAAACTGATTGACAGGCGAGATAAGGATGACAGCAGCCAATCAGCGTTCACTTCCGGTCTAAGCCCCGCCCACTCCCCATAGAAGTGAATGGGGGCATAGCCACACCCCTCCCGCCTCATCCCACCCTCGACCACGCCCACAGGCCCCACCCCTTCCGCCACAGGCCCCGCCCCAGACCCCGCCCAGACCCCATCGATGCTCCTCCCCTCCCAATAGAAGTGAATGGGGAGCCCCTCCCACACCCCACCCCCAAACCGCCCCCCCATGATGTCACGGATGACCCCACCCACACCCCACCCCCAAGCCACACCCCCCTGTGACGTAGCGGGTATGGCATCACCAGAAGTCCACCCCACACCGCCCCCCAAAAACACACCCCCTAAAACGTCATCAGAAAGGGTCCTGTCGCTTTTTTAATGATGTCAGTATTAATGGACTCTGGCTGTTTTTGATGATTTCACCGGAAGTACAATACAAAAGTCCCGAAATATGCGCTCCTAGAACCTCCTGATGCCTTTTAATGATGTCGGAGCCGGTAGTATGCTTTTAGGAGGCAGGAAAACTGCAGGAAATATGCTTTTTTTCTAGCCACTCTGTTTTTAAAAAAACAAACAAAATACAAGCTGTTAGGAGGCAGAAAAACTGTGGCTCATTCTGTTGACAAGGATTTGGTTTTTTTAAAACAAGTGATTGAAGCTACCGGAGGTGAATTGCATGAACTGCAGGATCAAACTTTGCAAAAGACAGGTTTGGTTTTTTTTCCAAAAGACTAGGGACCGGGTAGTATAATGGGTACGCTGTCACTCAAACCCCCAAGCCAAACCCCCCCAGTGATGTCACCAGAAGCCCAAGCCCACCCCTCCAAGCCCTTGCTGTAGATAGGCATGCCCCAATAAAAAAAGTTACCAGAGAGCAGGCAGGAAGCCGTGACTCATTCTATACACAGAGACAGGGAGAATCCAACAACACCCCTTCCCCCCGCCCCTCTCTGCCTCAATCCGCCCTTCCCCCAGACCTAAATCTGAGCAGAGGATAATTGAAAGCAGTGGGGGGTGTAGGTTTGCAATGGTGAAACACAAGGCTTTAGTTTTGTTTTAAAAAAAACAGACTTCTGTATTCTCCCCCACAACCCTTCCCTCCTCCCCTCTCTGTTAGACACGCCCAAACTTGCAAGACCGGATATAGAAGTAAGCATGTGATAGTGATCACGTGAGAACAATCTTCAAGCAGAGTTGTTGTAATTGTTCCTGAAAATGGCCGTATATGAAACACCTAAGCGTCTTGAAATGAAAATCGTTCAACAGCCAAAACTAAAGAGGAGCCATAAACGAAGTTGGAAACACTGACCCAGATTTTGATGAACTACCGTTGGGACAAAAGCTTTTTGATTCGCAGGATCCTAACTTGATCAATGAAAACAACTCTGAAGATTTAGAGCTGCACAAAGCTGCTCTGGATGCCGAAGCAGATTATTTGTTGGAAAAGCTTGAGTGTAAGGTAAGAAAAAATCTCTTTCCTTCTAATGATGCATTTTAGGGGTGGCGTGTTTGGGAGCTATCTATAATAGAGAGTTTGTTTAGAAGAGGTTTTAATTTAATGTTTACATTATGTTTTATAGGAAAATGAAGGATCTTTACAAACAGAAGAATATGGAGACACACCAGGTATCAAAATGAACTGTATTTGCTGCTTCTGTCCAAGTATAAAAGAACCAGATACATGTGATCAAAAGAAAAAAAACAACAATCCTGAAGATGTGCACGATTTCAGCTGGTGGAGCTATATAGGATTCCCAAAACCACCGCCGGTGCATGGAGTTTTTCGAAAAACAACATTTAGATCAATCGTAAGGGTGGCTGTCTATAGTATTCTTAAAAAATGTCTGTCTGGCATACGGTATGAAAATTGCGAAGGCTGTGTTCTCGACGATCCGAGTCAGGATGATCATAGTTGCGTTTATTGGACTGCCTCTGACACACAGGAACAATTAAGGACCGCTTGTAACAGGTTGTGCCTAGAACGTGTTTTGAATCTTGTGGTATTAGCAGCATATAAACGAGGTGTATTAAGCCTAAACAATGACGATATGAATCTGATCATATATCTTATACACAGCGTGAAAACTGCTGAAAATCCTGTTCAAAAACTAAACAGTTTGCTTAAACCTACAGATGAGATTTTAATGATAAAATATATAAATGCCATCATCTATGGGAGAAAACACCAGTCCTTTTTTAAAAATGTATAATAAAGCAGTCTTTGTTTTTTCTTGTCTGTATTTCAGAAGTATGTATTGACAATGAAATACTTTGTAATATTTTAACAAATTTTGCCATGTGTATAAATTAGTTAATAAAAACAACTAATAAATATATCAGAATTAACAAAATGTGTCAATTGTGCTTTAAGGTGATATGGAAGTTTTTAGGGGGGGATATCTTATGGTTTTTATTAAGTCTCTTTGATATCAATGCACAGGCTGTAAAATGTTTGATACAGCAACTATTTCATTAACTAAGGAATGTATATTGCTATGAGCTATGTGTGGGGGGGAAGTTGTCTGGATCCAAGATCTGTAAATGGTTAATCTAATCAGAATGAGACAATGTTTGGAAGGGAAAAAAAAAGACCAGAATGACAAGACATTCAAGAGAGGCCAATTTTTTTTTTTGTAAAGTGCCCCAAGACCTAAGAGGGCGCTGGTAACACACTACCTTTCATGAACAAAAGGGGGGATGTATATTGTAATGAGGTAGGTGCGGATAGCTGTCTGGGACACATGATCTAATCAGGGAGAAACAATGATCAGCAAACATTAAATCACAAAAAAAAAAAAAAAGGTTCAACATACTATAGTTTTGTGAATGGGCTTCAGATCTAAAGAGATATTGATAATACATACAAAAAGCCCTGTAAATGATAACCCAAGCAAGAGAACTATCTTATTCTATAAGATGTCCATCACATGACAGAGAGGCCAGGTAGCTTTTTTTTTTTTTTTTTTTTGTTTCAATACACAGGTTTTGAGGTTTGTTGGTGGTTACGCCCCACCTAATGCTGGTGATAAAAGGGTATAGCCGGTGACCAGAAAAGATTCAGCAGTCTGGAGTTTGAAACAGAAATGGATTCTTCAAACAAAGAAAGGCAGAAGTCTGTGTTTATTAATAAAATGTCACTTACTAAAAGAAGAAAACAAAGAAAATTAAAAGGTGAGTTAATAGTTTTAATGTATATTTTTAGATATGATTTTAAAAAAAACAGTAGTAAAAACAGTGTTTGTCTGTTTTATCATTAGAACAGGAAAATATTGCAAAATCAGACACACATTTGAACATAGAAGAAGAAGAACAGCCTGGATGCAGTAATGCCTTAGAGAAAAAAAAATAGATCAACAAGGCATTTCTGACAGCAATACAAATAATGGTGAGAAATAGGTTTTCCTTAATGTCTATGACCCCCCAAATGTCTCTCTTTTTTTCCTTCATAACAGTCAACGAAGCAGAGATCTATTTACAAAGACATCAAAAGTGTGTGTGTGACCCTGTGTTTTTTTTATTTTATTTTGTAATTTTTAGAATGTGAAAATGATGCAAACAAAACTATTTCCAAAAGAAAGAGAAAAGAGTCTGAAGATGCAGTTGAAGGTAAGAAGTATTTTTTTATATCTGTACGGGTAAAACAACAATTAGTTCACAGCTGTGTAAAAGAAAAGGTATTACCATTTTTTGTTTTTTTTTACATAACAGACCATGAGCAGCATATGCCAAAGAAATCTGACAAAAGACCATACAAAAAACCGAGAGATAAACAAAAAAGTAAGAATCTATACTGTTATAGTTTAAGAAAAATTCTTCTTAAAATATTGCAAAAAAAAAGTATGAGCCCACCCGTGTTAATTATTATTATTATTTTTAATTTTAGACCGTGAAAAGACTGCAAAAAAGCCTATTTCCGAAAGAAAAGATGAGAGAGACAGCAACAGACCTGTGCACAGGGAGGAAGTAGAGAAAGAATGTGAAAGCATGTTCTTAGATAATTGTACCGATGACAATGTTTCAGGGGGGTTGGTAAATAATTGTATACCAGAGACCTTTGAAAATGCAGCTGTAGAAAATGAACCGGTTAATTTTGTGCAATTTGTGAGAAGGTGGAACCGTGATTTAGAAAAATTTAATGGCGTGCTTTATTCAGAGGAATTTCGTTTTATTAATTTAGATAGAATAGATTCTTTCATAGATGCGCAAAATGTTGTGAGACAAGGCATACAGCATGTTCTAAATGAAATAAGCCATAACGTGTCCCCCCATGATTATATACAGATTTACATTCTACAGGTTTTCATAATTCTTTGTATTCGGGAAAGTTAAACCCTCAGGATTTGAATGCTGATGATTTCTTAGATCAAGTTAGTAAACTCCTGCAGAGTTATAGAGAGATACAGTTTGGTGAGACATTCCGCATAGTCATTCTTGTTATAAGGAACAGAGGGGGCGGGTCACGAAGGGTTTTAAGGTCTATTCTGTACAGTCAAATCATACATAAAAAGAGAAGGCATTTAATAGACTTGAATAACACAGATAATAACCTGTGTTTTGCAGGGAGCGTTACAGCGCTCATGTCACCAACAAAGCTCACAGATGCAGAGCTATTAGACCGTGCTAAAAAACTGCACACAGAGCTAGGGTGGTCAGAACATAAAAAGGTCATGCTAGATGATGTCTCAACATTTGAACAACATTTAGGTATAAACATAAGAGTTGTGCTTTATACAAAAGAATGGGGGTGTTTTAAGACAAAGGACAGACCTGAATTCCAGAAAACTGTATTTATATTGCTACATGATGACCATTTTTATGGAATCTTAGATGTAAAAAAGCTCTATGGGGAGCGAAACTTCTGTCATTTTTGCCAGAAACCATATAGTCACGATCATAATTGTACATTATGGTGTCGCCTCTGTTTAACAGCAATGTGTGTAGATAATGTTGGTTTACAGCTGAGATGTCCGAAATGCAGGCTGTATTGTCGTTCTCAAGAGTGTTTAGAAAGGCATACGGTTCTGGCTTTAAAAAAAGAAGTTGAGTGTTTGCTTAAAATACTGTGTGAAAAATGTGAATCGTATGTTGATAAAAAACATAAATGCCGGGTCAGACAATGTAAGCTTTGTTCTGAACCCTTGATCGCTGGCGACAAGCATTTGTGTTTTATGCCCCCTATTGATCATGCACAAATATCTGAAAAATATATATTTTATGATTGTGAATGTGTTCAGGAAACAGGCTTTCATGTTCCGAATTATATATATGCAACAGATTTAAACAACACAAGAAACTGGGAGTTCAAAGGTCTTGAGAGTATTTCTAAGTTTGTTAAGATTTTTTGTGACAAAAAGTTCAAAGGATACACCTTCATAGCGCATAATTCTAAAGGCTATGATGGTTATTTTGTAGTTAGAGAGCTGCTAAAGGAAAAGATGGATGTGCGCTTATTAGCTCAGGGTGCTAAGCTCTTAGAAATCACGATAGAACCCCTGGGTATACGGTTTAAAGACTCTTTAAATTTCCTGCCCATGAAGCTTAGCAAGCTTCCGTAAGCCCTGGGGTTTCAAGGCTGTAAGGGTTATTTCCCGCATTTTTTTAACACCAGGGTTAATCAAAATTATGTGGGACCTATGCCCGGTATTGAGTATTATGGAGATGGGTATATGATGTCTGGAGAAAGAGAGGAGTTTTTAAAATGGTAGAGGGACAATCAAAATAACACCTTTGATTTACAAAAGGAGCTGGCCTATTATTGCCAACAGGATGTGAACATTCTGAGGCAAGCTTGTGTCTTATACAGAAATGAAATCATGGATTTGACAGAGAGAGAGATGGTTGTAGAGCAGGATGGTGGATCTAAAACTGTGAAAAGGTGTATAGACCCCTTCCAATATATAACACTGGCATCTGTGTGCATGGCTATGTACAGGTTTATGTTCTTAGAACCCAAGACTGTGGCACTCGTCCCTCCAGACAACTATCACAGACACACAAAGAGATATTCAACACCCTCTATACAGTGGCTGATGTATACAGAGGCCACAGAGCAAATACAGATCAACCATGCTCTAAAGGGGGGTGAAAAGCAGGTGGGTCCCTATTTTCTTGACGGTTATGCACTTATTGATGGGGTACCAACAGCTTTTGAATTTAACGGCTGTTTTTTCCACGGTTGTCCGAGCTGTTATAACGATAAAGACCAGAACCCCTTAACGGCTACAACCTTTGGTTTTCTCAATTACAAAACACAAATCAAAGCAGATTTCCTGAAAAGAAGAGGGTTTAAGGTCATAAGCTTGTGGGAACACGAATGGAAGAGAATGGTGAAAGAAAATATCAGGGGTTGTGCAGACTTTCTGGTTAAATCAGGCCTGCCGCAGCAGCTAGTACCCAGAGATGCCCTCTTTGGTGGTAGAACCAATGCTACATGTTTGTACTATAAAGCCAGGGCTGATGAAAAAATACATTACTATGATTTTACCAGCCTCTACCCCTTTGTCAATAAAACCAAGGAATACCCTGTTGGCCACCCGCAAATCATTTATGACAGCTTTGGTCCCCTCTCAGACTATTTTGGGCTTGTTAAAGCCAAAGTGTATCCACCACGAAAGATCTTTTTCCCAGTATTACCGGTCCGTGTGAGTGGTAAACTCATGTTCCCACTGTGCCGCACATGCGCTGACAACAGTCTGCAGGATATGTGCAACCACACGGATGAGGAGAGAGCCCTCGTAGGGACTTGGTGCACTGTGGAGATGAATGAGGCTGTTGCAAAAGGGTATGTTGTTGCTGAAATATGTGAAATATGGCACTTTGAATGTAAATCTGTCAGCCTGTTTTCTGAATACATAAAAATGCATCTCCGTCAAAAACAGGAGGCCTCTGGTTACCCTCAGTGGTGTACCGATGTAGAAAAACAAAACATGTATATATCTGATTTTTACAAAAAAGAAGGTGTAGTTTTAAGGCCTGAACAGGTTAGTATAAACCCCGCAAAGCGTCAAATTGCCAAGCTTTTCTTAAACTCTTTGTGGGGGAAGTTTGGTCAAAGAACAAACCTACCTGTTACAAGTATTGTGAGAGATCCTGACGATCTGTATAAGTATTTGTTTTCACCCGAATATGATGTTTCATCATGCGATTTTATTGATGATGAAACAGCCTGTGTGACATGGAAGCATTCAAAAGACCGCAGCATATTGTCAGGTAATACAAACATCTTCATTGCCTGTTTCACAACTGCTTATGCTCGTTTAGAACTGTACAAACTGCTTGACAGTTTGCAAGAACGTTGTCTGTACCACGATACAGACTCTGTGATATTTGTGAGTCGTGAGGGTGCCAGCGATCCCCCTTTGGGAGATTATTTAGGACAGTTGACGAGCGAGATACCCGCAGACGAGCATATCACAGAGTTTGTATCGGCTGGACCCAAAACATATGGCTACAAACTATCCAGCGGAAAGACCTGTATGAAAGTGAAGGGGTTTACGTTAAATGTAGAAAATTGTAAAAAGATCAATTTCACTAATTTGAAAGACCTCGTCTTTGACTATAAAACTGACGCCGTGGACAAGAGTCCTAAAAAGATACAGGTACAACAATCTGGGATCATTAGAAACAAAAAGACCTGGGCGATAGAGACCAGCCTACTTAAGAAAACACAAAGGGTCGTATACGATAAAAGGGTGATAAAAGAGGGTTTTAACACGCTGCCTTATGGATACTGAATTTGTGGATGTGCGCTGGAGGCACCCATTTTCATGTATTTTAGCCGGACCGTCAAATAGCGGCAAAAGCTTCTTTGTTAAAAACCTGCTAGATCACGCTGGACGTGTGTTGACTGACATGCCTGATAATATTGTATGGTGTTATAGTTGCTGGCAACCTTTGTATAAAGAAATGCTGTGTAAATATCCTTTTATTACCTTTATGGATTCTTTGCCTGATACTTTTAATGATGATCAACTGTTTCCAACCAATAAAATAAATATGGTTATTATAGACGATTTGATGGCTTCTGCTTGTAAAAGTGGTGAAATCGAGAAAGCCTTCACACAATACGTGCATCACAGAAATCTGAGTATTATATATATTGTACAAAATGTCTTCTGTCAAGGCAAAACAAGCAGAACTATAGCCTTAAATACCAAATATATGGTGCTCTTTAAGAATCCTAGAGACAAGTTGCAAATCGCTATTTTAGCCAGACAGATGTACCCCGGTAAGTCACGCTTCTTTTTAGAAGCCTTTGAGGATGCCACCAGAAAGCCATATGGATATCTCATCGTGGATTTAAATGCTATGACCCCTGAGCGTTACAGATTGAGGACAAACATCTTTCCACCAGAATGGACCACGGTATATTGTGAAAAAACACAACCCCTCCATAAAAAGAAGTGAATATATATTCTCCCCCACATATTTGTTTTGTGTGTGTCCCAGAGATCATGTCTGCTCGCTTAAAGCGGAACCTAGCCCTTTTAAAACTTTTAGCTCAAGCCTCTCCGCAACGGAGAAAAGCTATCCTAAAGGCCGCTTCTAACGATTTAGTGGGGGCCATAGCGGAGATCGCACTAAACACTCTGAGAGGTAATGTTCCTTTATCACAACAGCAGGATAAACATCTTGAAAAGGAAACGTCAAGCCATAAGGATTTTGGGTGATAAAAGAATAACACTTAAGAAAAAAAAGAAGCTGGTCAAACAGTCAGGGGGGTTTATCGGGCCTCTGCTAGGATTCGCGCTACCACTCATCACGGGGCTTTTGAGCTAAAATACTAATGCAGCACACAGAAAAAATGTATTTAGTGTCTAGTCAACAACTTGACCGTTTGAGAAGCCCTTCAGTTCATGAGGAAAATATTAGAACCACAGCTGTTCAAAGACTCGATGAAGAAATGAAAGGTATACTTCAAAGTTCTGATATGTCTGAATATGAGAAAGCCAAACGCTATTCAGAAGTGCTACAGCGCTATCTGGTGCTTAACAGACACGGAGAAATGGAAAAAGAAAGAATAAATCTGTATCTACCCCCACAGGATGATACAGCAACCTCTGCATTTCTAGAGCACAAAAGCCCCCCAGACCCCATCCTGCAGGAAGTGTTAAACAGCATCAGCATGCACCGTAGAAAAAATGCAGAAATACTGCTCAATAAACTGTCAAAGAATAAGGACATTGCATCCTGGGAGAGTAATGGGACTTTTGTATACAAGGGAAGACCTGTAAGTGGCTCTAACCTATTAGACCTGATTCGTGGAGCTACACAGACCCGTGCTCTTTCACATCGGAGGATACCCAAAGGTTGGGGAGAGTTCATGCAAACCCTGGCAGAATTAAACATGCCCTCCACCGTCATGGGTAATCCAGCCAACAGGGATCTGCTGGTACAGCTCAAGGAAAATCCTTCAGCGACAACTGCTGAAATGTACACAAAGACTGTAAAGTGCAAAGACCCCCCTCCCCCGTAAAAGACGTAAAGTACTTGACACAAACAGATGGTTGAAGGTGTAATTATATCTTTTCAAATAAAAAAAAAGGCTTTTTTAAAATATAGACTATAGACGTTTGGTTTGTTTTTCAAAAACTCTCAAGAGAGATTGTTTTTATTTAGGATTAGTACAATATTCTTGGTACGGTACACACACCTGGGGGGTATGAAACAGACAGCGAAAAGATTTAGACATACAACATGTTCTCTGTTTGTTGTTTTTTACAAATTGTAAAACCATTTTGTCATTTTGCAATGGTTCTTCGGAATACAGTTTTAAAATATTTTCAAAAGACAGCCCTTTACAGCGTTGATGTAGGAAAAACACACAGTGGTTACCGCAGGTTGTAGATACAGGGTGTTGCAGTTGTTTGCTGCTGTATAAAACATCCTCACAATGTTTATTGAAAAAGTTCATAATATTGTTAGGGAAGAACAAACTATCAGGCTGTTGCCCGTAGGAATCAAAAAATTCTCCTGTGCCGTTTTCAGTCACGTATATTGCTAGCCAGTGTTCTCCAGGAAGGTCGTGGGGGTGGGTATTTACCACCAAGCTTGCAGGTTTCCTTTCTATTTGTACATCAGACAGCCAGTCACTGGGTAGGACGTCTACAAAAGATTTTGTAACATACGGATCCTTCTTTAAAATACGGTAGATCTGTACGGTGTTCATCATCATAGATAATCAAAAAGGACGTTCCTTCTGTGGTTAATTTCTATCACGTTGTCAAAGACACCATACACAATCATATTCACCGTGTGTGGCAAAGCGATGGCAAAACGGATTTCAGCCCGCAGATTACCGGTTTTAATCAAAGAGTAGTGGTCCGTGCACTCTTGGTCGGGTGATAGGTCAAAGGCCAGCAAGGTATAACCTTGGTAAAACTCTTGACGATCAATCAAGAGAGCACTGTCTTTCAAATGTTTACCCGTTGCTTGAACCAGCTGCATGTATTCTCTGATACAACAGCCATTATCGAAATCCGGCTGGAGAGGTTTCCCTGGGACTTGCTCACCATCCACATACAGCGCAGCAAAGTTAATATCGTAATGTTTAAAATTGAAGGGGTTTTTAGAGTAATTACCGCTGAAAGCGTCATTATCCACAAAGCCCAATACGATAATTTTGGGTAATTGTCCCAAAAAGAGGTTTTCCTGGTTAGTCACAGGGGCGCCAGCTGGTATGCTAAAGACTTTCAGACTTACACGGTCCACGGCGTACTTGACATTAGCTCTCAGCAGCGCTTCTGCATGCCCCAAGCGCACTCCCGGTGACACTTTCACTCTCCTTACAAAGAGGGCTGCAGATAAAATAAGGAGTTTGTACCTCTCGTTGGTATCTCCGCTCATTAAGCAGAACGTATCTTTGTTCCGCGTTAGTTTAATTTTCACATCCACACCATTTATGAGCAGCTTTTCTTGAAAAAACAGATCGCTATGTAAATGTCCCAGAAGCTCTACTTTATGGCTAGCGGCTGTAAAAACAGCTCTTTCGGTAAAACCTTTATTACGGGATCCCACGTCTCTCACTTCATGGTTTCCGGCTGTGTCTTTATAAAATAGGCCGCTTGTAAACTGTGTTTTGAGAGGACCCTCGCCGTAATTGAGAAACAGTTCTATGAGGGCTCTGTAAGGGTAACAGTTGTTGCTCTGACTAATGAGTCTATCTCCGAGAGTGACATCCAGCTGGCTAAAAATAGAGGCTATTGGATAGTTCACGAGAGCTACTCTGGCCCCTACTTCAAGATCGGACCCATCTTCGTTCACGATTTTGCAGGTCAGGTACAGCAATGTGTTGTTCAAATCCAGGTAATCCTCGCCATGTCCGGCTATATAAAAATCTAAAGGGGCTGTTTCTGACAAGGCAGATAATGGCGGAATCTCCACATAAACACTTTTTTCTATGCTGGTTTGTGTGGGGGCCAGTTGAAACAGATCCAGTTCTGATTTCAAACATTCTTCAGACCCCTGATGTACAAAAGCCATAGTTTTTAGAATATATCTTGCTTCTTGGCGGAGAGGTTTCTCTTCTTCCCCTTGCGGTTAGTCTTTTGAGACTTGACACGTTTGGTCTTCTTTGTTTTAAAAGGTTCAGGAGGCCCCTGTTGATTGGTTCTCTTTCTTTTAACAGCTCTTCTAATAACCACTAATCCTGACCCCTCCTGCTCTGTGTTATTGTTCATTTTATGCAGAACCGCCGTTGTGACATGGCCCATAACATCTTTGGCGATGTTTTTTGCTGCACTTTTCACATGAGGTTTAACAATCTCAAAACCCCTTCTCAAAAGAGGTATTGCTTTTCTAAAGAGACTACGAAAAATTCCGCCTATCCCAGCCCCGTACATGACCAGAGCACCGTAATACCCCGAAAGGCCTTCACCGGCCTGTGCTGCATAGTAATTTCTGTATGCGCCAGGGTCCCCATAGTATTTAACCACAACCATTTTAAAAAATAGTTTTCCGGGGTCGCAGGTGTAGCTTAAGGATCACTTTCCCATAGCGAAATGAGACGTGTTGGTTCTGGTCCGTCTTTATTTCAAATGTTATGGTGTCTATGTGCTGCTTGTTCACAGTAACATAATGCGGTTTATCATAAGTGAAGGTGATAAACTCGTCCTTACCCCCTTTAGTGGGAACACAACGAAGTAGCTGCACAAAATGGTCTCCCACCAGCTGGTGCTCTATGATATCCGTATACAGGTATAGGGTATTAAACCCTCCTGTGATATCCGTTGGAAATAGCGAGCGGTTCGTATTCGTTTTAGCTTCTAGCCCCAAAATGGTCGCTAAGTCACCCCCTGCAGAAATTACTGCTTTGTCCTCTGATTTTAATTTGATTCTTCGGATATTGGGGTCATAGATGATTCGTGGTGCCATGGCTTTGAGGACACTGTTCATGTCGTGGTTCATTTGATCCGTCAGGTTTTGAACGGTTGCATAATACCCTCTTCGTACAACAAAGTGATGCTCTGTGCTTCCTTCACCAGTGGTGACAACATATTTATGGTCTTCTTTAATATTATCCCATGTGTTCGGGTACTGTATTTCCACCAGACCCACTTCCCACGGGCCCTGTAGGTCCAAAGGTCTAGCTAATTGTGTGGTGAAATTAGAGCTGTTGTTTTGAGGAAATATTCTCACAGAGGCGTTACTAGGCAGCGTTACGTAAAATCCCCCTTCATTCATTTTTTTCTTTTTATGAGACAAGGCCTTTTCAAATCAAATGTTTTGAATCTCTGATGCTTTTATCCAGCTGTTAAATTTTTCAGGCCATCCTCGCCATTTCACAAAGCACTGCTTGTTCTTACCTCTCCCTTTTACCTTTAGAACCTTATCAACGCGGTATATTCTGTCCTGTTGAGGGCTGACTTTCTGTAATTCTTCAGGATAAAAAGAACCTTGAATGGTTTCCTCACCATAATCTTGTATCTTGTACACCGTTTTCTGTCCCCTGCTTAGGACGTCAGTTATTATAAATATCTCATCTGTCCATGTTTGTTCATAACCTTTTTCAAATTTCCCTTTAGTTTTTGACAGTCTAACATGATCCCCCTTTTTTAAAAAAGGCTTAGCAGTTTCATGTTTGTTGTTATTGCCGTAGATTACTTTCCAGAACTGCAGTGAGTTTGAGGTTGTTACATCGATGGGGCGGGCCTGTATTGTTCTGTGAAAACTGCGATTGTAACTGTTCATAAAAGCCGGAAGCACATCTTCATAGCGAAAAGTGTTGCGCGCTGTAAAGTATCGCCACATTTTGGATTTTAAAGTCCTGTTAAATCTCTCCACAACTGCTGCCTTAACATCGTTGTTGGTCACAAAATGCTGAATGCCCCTGTATTTTAACAAACTCTTCACAGATCTGTTTAAAAACTCTTTACCTCTGTCTGTTTGTATTTTGTTGGGAACACGACCACCTTTAAATATATTTTCAAAGGCCTCGGCCACTTCACGACCTGTTTTTGTTTTTAGGGTCACAGCCCATGCGTATTTTGACAAAATATCTATCACCGTCAAAATGTATTTGTAGCCTCTGTTATAACCAGACAAGGCTGTCATGTCAACAAGATCTGCTTGCCATTGCCAATCCATATCTGGCACTATGGTTTTATTTCTTTTAAATCGTACCCTAGCAGGTTTGTGTAAAGAATAAGCATCTTGTTCTGTAAGCCAATCAATCACTTGTTTCTTGGTCACAGACGGCATACATGCTTTAGCTGTCTGCAAAAGAGGTGTTATACCGCCAAAACTGCCGGTATTTCCTGGCTCATTATAAATTTTCTTTAAGATCCGCTGGTGCATTCTTGTTTTTTTTATATGGCTGTAAAATACAGAAGTCTGTTTTTTTTAAAACAAAACTAAAGCCTTGTGTTTCACCATTGCAAACCTACACCCCCCACTGCTTTCAATTATCCTCTGCTCAGATTTAGGTCTGGGGGAAGGGCGGATTGAGGCAGAGAGGAGCGGGGGGAAGGGGTGTTGTTGGATTCTCCCTGTCTCTGTGTATAGAATGAGTCACGGCTTCCTGCCTGCTCTCTGGTAACTTTTTTTATTGGGGCATGCCTATCTACAGCAAGGGCTTGGAGGGGTGGGCTTGGGGGTTTGAGTGACAGCGTACCCATTATACTACCCTGTCCCTAGCCTTTTGGAAAAAAAACAAACCTGTCTTTTGCAAAGTTTGATCCTGCAGTTCATGCAATTCACCACCGGTAGCTTCAATCACTTGTTTTAAAAAAACCAAATCCTTGTCAACAGAATGAGCCACAGTTTTTCTGCCTCCTAACAGCTTGTATTTTGTTTGTTTTTTTAAAAACAGAGTGGCTAGAAAAAAAGCATATTTCCTGCAGTTTTCCTGCCTCCTAAAAGCATACTACCGGCTCCGACATCATTAAAAGGCATCAGGAGGTTCTAGGAGCGCATATTTCGGGACTTTTGTATTGTACTTCCGGTGAAATCATCAAAAACAGCCAGAGTCCATTAATACTGACATCATTAAAAAAGCGACAGGACCCTTTCTGATGACGTTTTAGGGGGTGTGTTTTTGGGGGGCGGTGTGGGGTGGACTTCTGGTGATGTCATACCCGCTACGTCACAGGGGTGTGTGGCTTGGGGTTGGGGTGTGGGCGGGGTCATCCGTGACATCATGGGGGGGCGGTTTGGGGGTGGGGTGTGGGAGGGGCTCCCCATTCACTTCTATTGGGAGGGGAGGAGCATCGATGGGGTCTGGGCGGGGTCTGGGGCGGGGCCAGGGGCAGAAGGGGTGGGGCCTGTGGCGGAAGGGGTGGGGCCTGGGGGCGTGGGAGGGGTGGGATGAGGCGGGAGGGGCGTGGCTATGCCCCCATTCACTTCTATGGGGAGTGGGCGGGGCTTAGACCGGAAGTGAACGCTGATTGGCTGCTGTCATCCTTATCTCACCTGTCAATCAGTTTGATTGATCGTGTACCCATTATACTTCTGTTGGGCTTACAATTCTCTGAGGGTTCAGGTAGCTGCACTTGGTTCTCTCATCCATCGTCTGGATGGAGCTCCTCTTTCATCTCATCCGGATATAGTCCGTTTTTTTAAGGGGAGTAAAGCATTTACATCCTCCGGTTCGCCGCCTATGTCCCTCTTGGAGCTTAAATTTGGTCCTTCAGATCTTGGGCGGACCTCCCTTTGAGCCGTTGCGCAGAGCTACACTCAAAGATTTAACTCTCAAGACAGTCTTCTTGGTATCTATCTGTTCTGCCCGTAGGATATCCGAGATCCAAGTGTTGTCGTGCAGAGAACCTTTCCTCCACTTTTCGGACTCGGGAGTTTCTTTGAATACAGTGCCTTCTTTCCTGCAGAAGGTGGTTTCAGCTTTTCATCTAAACCAATCAGTTGAGCTTCCATCTTTCTCTGATGAAGATTCCAAGGAACTTAGAAGACTTGATGTTAAACGATCTCTTCTTCGCTACTTGGAACTTACCAATAATTTCCAACTTTCGGATCATCTCTTTGTCCTACACAGCGCCCCCAGGAAGGGAAATCCAGCATCCAAAACTACTATTGCTCACTGGCTGAAGGCAGCTATTTCTGCAGCTTATATTGCTGCCGGGAAGCCTCCTCCGGAAGGCATTAAAGCTCACTCTCTTCAGGCTCAAGCCACTTCTTGGGCGGAAACTCAAGCAGTCTCTCCACAAGAGATGTGCAGGGCTGCTTCCTGGAAGTCGCTGCACATCTTTGCCCGTCATTATCGTTTGAATCTACAATTGCCGGTTTTTGGCTCCTTTGGCCATCAGGTCATTCGAGCAGGGCTATCCGGGGCCCACCCTACGTAGGGAAGCTTTGGTACATCCCACTGTCTGGACTGATCCGGGTATGTACAGGGAAAAGAAAATTATTCCTTACCTGCTAATTTTCGTTCCTGTAGTACCACAGATCAGTCCAGATGCCCACCCTCAGCTTTTCATGGGTTTTATTGGGATTAGCTTCCTGCTCGATTATTTAGTACATTTCAGACTATTTTGTACCTGTTTAATGGTTCAGTTTGCAAGTTGTTCTTCTGGTTGTTGAACTTAAGTTTTTGGCACATTTTATACATGTTTTATTGTTGCTTGTTTGATTTTCCATGATCCATCCTCCATTTTCTTTCCTCTGGCTTTGATATTCTTAATACTGAAGGGACGCAGAGGGCCACCTGTGTCTGGGAGAGCGCCCTTCAAGTTTTTCCTCTGACTCCCTCCGCTGGAACGGGGACATAACTCACTGTCTGGACTGATCCGTGGTACTAAAGGAATGAAAATTAGCAGGTAAGGAATAATTTTCTTATTTTTCCCAGCACTGAAGTCAGGCTGAGCAGTCTATAGTTTCCCGGATCACCCCAGATCCCTTTTTAAATATAAGGGTTACATTGGCCATCTTCCAATCTTCAGGTACATTGGATGATTTTAATGATAGGTTGCAAATTTTTACTAATAGGTCTGAAATTTCATTCTTTAGCTCTTTCAGAACCCTGGGGTGTATAATACATTAGGAGTTACCACCTAGGAGAGAGAGCTAGGTTTTATAGTGGATAGTACATTGAAATTGTTGGCTCAGTGTGCTGTGGCAGTCAAAAAAACAAACAGAATGTTAGGAAGGGAATGGTGAATAAAATGGTGGATGTCATAAAGCCTCTATATCGCTCCTTGGTGAGACTGCACCTTGAATACTGTGTGCAGTTCTGGTCACCGCATCTGAAAAAAGATATAGTTGCACTCGAGAAAGTACAGAGAAGGCGACCAAAGGGGGATGGAATAGCTCCCCTATCAGGGAAGGCTAAAGACGTCAGGGCTGTTCAGCTTGGAGAAGAGATGGCTGAGGGGGGATATGATAGAGGTATACAAAACCATGAGAGGACTTGAAAGGGTAAATGTGAATCGGTTATTTTTTTTATTTTTTATTTATCAGAATTTTCAATTATAACATAGAAGAATACTTCTTGAACAAGAAAAGTATCTAAATATACACAAAAATTAATTTATATTAGATATTCAAACAATTTACTTATCAATATACTTTAGTCCACAATCATAAGGAGTCAATAGTAGAAAAAAAGAAAAACATTTCATAGTATTTACTTAACACAATATATTACCCAACGTATAATTATTCTTTAATAGGGCTCACTGATTCAATGGTATCTAGTTGAGGTCTTTCTCCAGAACCAGCCACATTTGTTTTATCACTCAGAAAATTTTTCAATTGGGAGGGAATATAAAACATATAAGAATTACCTTTATATGCAACACAACATTTGCATGGATATTTAAGGAAAAAGGTTCCTCCTACCTGGAGAACTTTCATTTTTAACAAGAGAAATTCTCTCCTCTTTTTTTGAGTAATCTTTGAATAGTCTGGGTACACTCTTATAGATAATTTTAAAAATTTCTCCAATCTATGTTTAAAGAAAAGGCGAAAAACCCAGTCTCTGTCTGTCTCAAAAACAAATGTGACTAATAAAGTTGCAGTCTGTGCCAATTCACTATCAGAGGTTTCCAACAATTTGGATACATCCGATATACCTTCTAATACATCCATTACCTGTGCTCCATCCTGATCTAACTTTTGTTCTTTCTTTTTATACATTGGAATGTAATAGCTCTTAGCAACTGGAGGTATTGCATTTTCTGGTATTTTAAAAATTTCCAACAAGTATCTTTTCAACATGTCTTTAGGTAAAACATGTGATAACATTGGAAAATTAACAAATCTCAAATTTCTTTTTCTGTTAACATTTTCCAAATTTTCCATTTTCATCTGTAATATTTGATTTTCTCTTATTACACTATTTTGAACCATTCTAAAACTCTCCTGGTCTTTCTTAATCTGCTCTAGATCCTCTAATTCTTTAACTTTGCCAGTTTCCAAATCTAATATTTTTTCTTGCATAATGTTTACTTTATCTACTATAGGATTAACTTGCGCTATCATAGAATTTTGCAGAGTCACTATTGCATCCATTATTACTTCCAATGTTACCACTTCTGGTTTAATTATTTGTGGTACAGATAATTTCAGTAGAAAATCAGAGTCAGCCACTTTTGGTTTTGGTTGAGATCTTCCTTGTACCGATTCCAGTGAGGTAGTCTGTCCTTCCAGGACTTCCGTCCGGCTTAATATCCCAGACAATTCCAGGGGATTGGGACCTGCTTGGGAGTCCCCTAATACTGCAACTTTGGCAGACAGGTCACCCCCTTCCAAGCCCTGGGCTCTGGATATGGCCGGATTCACAGGTGGTACCCTTTGGATCGGGGATAATGATAGTGAAAGGTCTATTGGGGAAACCACCAGAGCCGCCCCTGGGGATTTTTCCCCTTGCGCCTCATCCGATCGCTGAGTACGTTGGACATGAGTATCCATAGAACCCTTGAAACAAGAACCAGGGGTAGAAGCAGGTTCCACTCTTTCCCTGGCCCTTCTTTTCCTTGCTGAATGAGGCATTACAATGCTAAATTAAGCGGGCCAGTCCGAAAACTCACATTTATATTGTATTTCAACAGTTGGCTCCTTAGCGGGGGAGATAAGAGTTAGAGGATTTACTTACAGTTCTGACAAACTATCGCCTCCAATCCTCCAATTCCGAACAAAGCCGAACTAAGCCGCACGCCCCTTTGGAGCGCGCGGCTTAGGAGACGCGCCAGCAGCGACAAGCGCCGCAGGGGGGCTGATTTTATGGGCCTCGGCGTCTCTCCGTGACGTCACAGGTGGGTGTGTCCGGCAGCGTCGTCAGGGCCAGGGAACCTCACCACCGTGGCTTCGGGGCCGGGCTCACCTTCACCTCCAGGAACAAATGCAGACCCGGTAAGAGCCTCTCTCTCTCACTCCTCCATGAATCGGTTATTTACTCTTTCGGAAAATACATGGACTAGGGGGCACTCCATGAAGTTAGCAAGCAGCTCATTTAAAACAAATCGGAGAAAATTCTTTTTCATTCAATGCATAATTAAGCTCTGGAATTCATTGCCAGAGGATGTGGTTATGGCAGTTAGTGTAGATGGGTTTAAAAAATGTTTGGATAAGTACCTAAAGCAGAAGTTCATAAACTGCTATTAATCAATAAGGATTAGTAGCTTGGGATTTATTCATTTAACGTTTAGGTTCTTGCCAGGTACTTGTGACTTGGTTGGCCACTTTTGGACACAGCATTCTGGGCTTGATGGACCCTTGGTCTGACCCAGTATGGTATATCTTATATTCTTATGTTCTTATGAGAAGCTTGTGCAGGCACTATCTGTGCTGTGTCTCTTCTGTCAAGAAATGAGGAACTTCAGTTTCTGCTGCTCTCAGTTTGGCATTTTTTAACAGCATTACATTTGCCATTATAAAAAAAAATGGAAACAAAGCACAAAGAAATTATTTTTAAAGAATGCTTACTTGAGGAAATCTGTTTCTCTCTGGATTCTCATGGTCTGGGTACTTGTCAGCCTTTTCCTGATAGCTAAGTCAGCAGAGCCATTGAACTACAAATAGGAAAAAATATCCTGAGGACTGTAATTGCCTTTCAAGTTAGGTACTATGACTATAACCTGATTTACTGAACAACTAAGTACAGATATTTATTTATTTATTTATTTTTAGTTTTTATAAACCGACGTTCCTGTATAAAATACATATCACACCGGTGTACAGTGAAATAAAAACTGTCGCCACGTGGGTGGCTTACATTGTAACAAATAACATTTAAATAACAATATAAATACATTTAACATTTTAACAGATACAGTGAAGATTAGAGGAGATTTGAGGAGATTACAGTAAACAATCTGGGTAGATTAAGATTCAATGATGAGCTCTTCAAGAATTAATGGACAACAGGTGGGTCCGGACAAGAACTTATGGACAACAAGTGGGTCTGGTCAGAGGTTAAACTGATAAAGTATCAGCTCAACCTGCACTTAGTTCTCCGGGAATGCTTGTGTGAAGAACCAAGTCTTTAGTTTCTTTTTGAATGTGTTATGGCAGGATTCAAGGCGAAGGTCTGGAGGGAGTGAATTCCAGAGTGTGGGGCCCGCTGTGGATAATGCACGTTTCCTTAGTGAGGTTTTTGCCGGCTGGGTGATTAGCAGGTTCTTGTATGCGCTTCTGGTTGGTTTCTTGGAAGTGTGAAGTTGGAGTTGGTGAGTTAAGTTGAGAGGCGCGATGTTGTGAAGGGCTTTGTGTATCATCATAATGGTTTTAAAGTGAATCCTGTATTTAATCGGTAGCCAATGGAGCTGCTGCAGGATGGGGGTGATATGTTCCCTTTTTTTGGTGTTTGAGAGAATTCTGGCCGTGGCGTTCATTACCATCTGGAGTGGTTTGGTGGTGCAGGCAGGAAGGCCCAGAAGGAGAGAATTGCAGTAGTCCAGTTTTGGTAGTATGATGGCCTGAAGGACCAGGCGGAAGTCTCTGTAGTTTAGAAGTGGTTTTAGTTTCTTTAGTGTCTGCAATTTAAAGAAGCATTCTTTCGTGGTGTTATTTATGAACTTGATGAAGTTGAAACTATTGTCCAGCAGTACACCCAGGTCTCTTACATGTGGGGTGGAAGAAGTGCCTGGACCTTGGCTAGCCGTTGGAGCGATGGGTGGAGAGTGATTTTCAGGAGCTATGAGTAGGATTTCTGTTTTGTTCGTGTTTAGTACCAAGTTGAGGCTGGCGAGTAGGTTATTGATTGCTGTGAGGCATTTATTCCAGTGTGCCATAGTTATGTGTAAGGATTCAGCTATAGGAATGAGTATTTGAATGTCATCCGCATAAAGAAAATGTGTAAGCTTGAGATTGGTAAGTAGGTGACAGAGTGGGAGGAGATAGATATTGAAAAGTGTGGGTGACAGTGAGGATCCTTGCGGTACTCCCATCTTGGATTCTATGGGGTGAGACTCTTTGTTGTTCACTTTGACCTTGTAGTATCTGTTATCTAGAAATGATTTGAACCATTTGAACGCTGATCCTGTAATGCCTATATCTGAAAGACGCTGAAGTAGACATGTATGGCTCACTGTATCAAACGCTGCGGATAGATCCAGTAGAGCGAGGAGGCAGGGTTTACCTTTTTCCAGATTGAATATAATGGTGTCTGATAGTGAAGCTAGTAGGGATTCAGTGTTCCGGGTTTTACGGAAACCGAATTGGTTTGTGGTGAGGATGTTGTTATCATCGAGGAATTCTGAAAGTTGTCTATTTACAATTTTCTCCATAATTTTGGCGATCATTGGTAGGTTTGCTATTGGTCTGAAGTTGGCTGGGTCAGTAGTGGGAAGGTTAGGTTTTTTGAGGAGAGGCTTAAGCATTGCCAGCTTGAGTTGATTAGGGACATGGCCTTCAGTGAGGGAGCAGTTGATGATATCTGCCACTGGTTTGGCAATGATGTTGGGGATGGAGCTCAGCAGATTGGAGGGGATGTGATCCAAAGGATGGGATGAGGGCTTGATCTTCTTGAGGATGTTTTCTATTTCTATGGTGGACGTGAGTTCGAGTGTATCGAGAGTGACTTGGGTAGAATTAGGTTGTTGGTTAGATGAGTCCGATGGTTGGGTGCTGTAGGATGCTGAGTGATTAGAGTGCGGTGAGGGAACCTTGAGGGGGGCGACAAGAGTGGAGATTTTTTTGTCAAAGAAGTCAGCCAGTTCGTTGGCTTTGTTGAGCGCTTGATCATCTGGTATAATGGGTGTGGATGGTTTAGTGAGGGCTGATACGTAGGAGAAAAGTGCTCTTGAATCGAATATGAAGTGGTGTATCTTTTTGGAGAAGAATTCTTTCTTGGTTTTGTTGATGTCTTTTCTATATGCGTTTAGGCACTCTTTAAAGGTAAGTAGGGCTGTCTTAGAGGGGCTTTTCCGCCATTTGTTTTCCTTGCTTCTGAGTTCCTGTTTGCGTGCTTTCAGTTCCTGAGTGAACCATGGTTTCCTGTTGTCTTTTTCTGGATTATGTGATTTTGTCATCATTGGGCACACTTGATCTGCAGTCTTGTTGGTGATGTTGATCCATGATGACGTGGCCGCGTTGGCGTCGGATAGGTCCAAATGCTCTAGTTCTTTGGTGAGGTATTCACTGAGGCGATCTCTGGTGCACGGTTTCCTGCTGGATATGGTAATTGTTTGAGTTGTTTGTGGAGGGTGCTCCTTGATCTTTAGTACGGAGGAGATGATATGGTGGTCTGTCCACGGAACCGGTAAGCAGGAGGGAATGGTGTGGGGTAGAATTCCTTCGTTAATGAAGATAAGGTCTAAGGTATGACCTGCTTTGTGAGTGGGCTCTTTCACAATTTGTCTAAAGCCCATATGGTTGAGGGAGGAGATTAGTGTTTTGCAGTTAGTAGAGTGTGGTTGGGCATCGACGTGAAGGTTGAAGTCTCCCATCAGTATTGCTGGTTTACCGCTGTTAAGGTGTTTTGCTGCATGTTCTATGATCAGTGATGGGTCTGCTTCTAGTGCTCCGGGAGGAGCGTAAATTAGTCCGATTGTCAGGTGTTTTGAATTGAATAGGGCGAATTCTATATTTCCTAGGTTGTTGGAGGTCTGCAAGGTTAGACCTAGGCCTTTTCTAGCTGCGAGTAGAAGACCTCCTCCTCTTTTTTTGATTCTAGGAATAGATAGGAAGTCGTAGATCTGAATGGGTAGCTGGTTTATTAGGACAGTGTCTGAGGCTTTTAGCCAGGTTTCTGTGATGGCACAGATGTCTGGTTTTGAATCTGATAGGAAATCATTGAGGATATGGGTTTTCTTGGTGATGGATTGTGCATTGAATAGGGTAAGCGAGATCAAAGACATGCCAAGTAGTTGTGTTACGGGTGTCAGTAAGATGGGCCTGAGCCTCTGTTGTTGGATGGGAGGTGGGGGAGGGGGCTTAGGTGCTCTCCACATGTGATTATGGATAATGGGAATTGTAAAGAGTTGCATTGTAGCTGGTGACGTCGAATGTGTATGCGAGTGGTTCCTTGTTGTTGTGTCTTTAAAGGTTGTGTCCCAGTTTAATTGGATGTCCCGGGATTGGTGCTTCCACAGACGGAGGAAGGATAAGAATGAACAGGCTTGAATTGTGAGAATGTTGGGTGGGGACCTATAGCTCCTATCAGGGGGCCTGAGGCCTGGCTCTGGGAGAGTGGGGAATAAACTCTTGATTCGATTTACAGTTGGAGGTGCTGCCCTGCGGGGCTGCACTAAGGGGCGCACAAAGGGGCAGGCCCCTTTGTCGTGCTCCTTCGGCGCGCGACGCTCGGCGCGCGGCGCCTAGCAGAGCCCCGTTTAAATCCCAGCGGGGCTGGCTCTGATTGGTGGCCGCTGGGAGGTGGGCGGGCCTCGGCGCGGTTTCTTTTTCTTTTTTTCTTTCGTTTTTATGTTTTAGGTTCTGCCGGAGCGGTTGCGCAATCGGGGCTGAGCCCGTCCGGGTGGGGGGTAATTTTACTGACCTTCCCCCGACGGGGCTTGGCGCCGATCGCGCAGGCCTTCCCCCGATGCAGCGCTCCAACGAGGATCCAGCGAGGATAGAAGGGCAGAAGAGGAGGAATGGCGCCCGCAGAGCCCCGTTTAAATCCCAGCGGGGCTGGCTCTGATTGGTGGCCGCTGGGAGGTGGGCGGGCCTCGGCGCGGTTTCTTTTTCTTTTTTTCTTTCGTTTTTATGTTTTAGGTTCTGCCGGAGCGGTTGCGCAATCGGGGCTGAGCCCGTCCGGGTGGGGGGGTAATTTTACTGACCTTCCCCCGACGGGGCTTGGCGCCGATCGCGCAGGCCTTCCCCCGATGCAGCGCTCCAACGAGGATCCAGCGAGGATAGAAGGGCAGAAGAGGAGGAATGGCGCCCGCAGAGCCCCGTTTAAATCCCAGCGGGGCTGGCTCTGATTGGTGGCCGCTGGGAGGTGGGCGGGCCTCGGCGCGGTTTCTTTTTCTTTTTTTCTTTCGTTTTTATGTTTTAGGTTCTGCCGGAGCGGTTGCGCAATCGGGGCTGAGCCCGTCCGGGTGGGGGGTAATTTTACTGACCTTCCCCCGACGGGGCTTGGCGCCGATCGCGCAGGCCTTCCCCCGATGCAGCGCTCCAACGAGGATCCAGCGAGGATAGAAGGGCAGAAGAGGAGGAATGGCGCCCGCAGAGCCCCGTTTAAATCCCAGCGGGGCTGGCTCTGATTGGTGGCCGCTGGGAGGTGGGCGGGCCTCGGCGCGGTTTCTTTTTCTTTTTTTCTTTCGTTTTTATGTTTTAGGTTCTGCCGGAGCGGTTGCGCAATCGGGGCTGAGCCCGTCCGGGTGGGGGGTAATTTTACTGACCTTCCCCCGACGGGGCTTGGCGCCGATCGCGCAGGCCTTCCCCCGATGCAGCGCTCCAACGAGGATCCAGCGAGGATAGAAGGGCAGAAGAGGAGGAATGGCGCCCGCAGAGCCCCGTTTAAATCCCAGCGGGGCTGGCTCTGATTGGTGGCCGCTGGGAGGTGGGCGGGCCTCGGCGCGGTTTCTTTTTCTTTTTTTCTTTCGTTTTTATGTTTTAGGTTCTGCCGGAGCGGTTGCGCAATCGGGGCTGAGCCCGTCCGGGTGGGGGGTAATTTTACTGACCTTCCCCCGACGGGGCTTGGCGCCGATCGCGCAGGCCTTCCCCCGATGCAGCGCTCCAACGAGGATCCAGCGAGGATAGGGCAGAAGAGGAGGAATGGCGCCCGCAGAGCCCCGTTTAAATCCCAGCGGGGCTGGCTCTGATTGGTGGCCGCTGGGAGGTGGGCGGGCCTCGGCGCGGTTTCTTTTTCTTTTTTTCTTTCGTTTTTATGTTTTAGGTTCTGCCGGAGCGGTTGCGCAAGATATCAGACCATCACTCTGCCCCAGTCTGTCAAACAAGCACAGAGAAGTAAGTGTCAGGTTCTAATGAGATCTGCATCTGGTAGTATCTGATGCATCATGGGATCCAGGATAGCAGACCATTCTTGTAGCATGAAAAATGTCAATGGCTTGAACAGGACCATAGTTAATATGGTGCAAACAGCTTCGTGACACAGGATACATCTTTGACTATGTCGTAGACCGAATTATCAGAGATGGTATGCAATGGCAGAACTCTTATTGCTGCCCATTTGGCAAAAGAGAGGACAAGCTTCTCATTGCTTCAGTTTGGGACCTTATCTATGGCACTGAGTTTAAAGATAAAATTGTAGAGCAGAATTCTAGTAGGTCTTGGAGAGGACAAAAAAATGGAAATGGATATGGTACAAAAAACTAATCTCTAATTCTGTGTATCTGCCTTACCACCTAAATTCAAGATAGTGCATTTAATATACACTTGCAGTCATGCTGTGCTCTATTACAATAACTGTATGGCACACTACTTTCTCAGTCAAACCAGAATTATGATCCAGGCAATAAAAAGCAGAAAATATTTTTTTTCCAAACAATGCATGTAGTGTAAATAAATGGGGCTTGCCCAGAGCCAGTCAATTGTGCAAACATTGCTACCACCCAGCTGTTACTTAGCATTCCCTATTAAGCAGTTACAACAGTGAATCCTCCCTGGAAAGTTTCTCTCACCTCTGATCTCTGAGTCTGTAGGGCTGAAGCTGAATCCTCCCCAGGAGCTAGAGCTCCCAGGCGACTTTCCAAAAACCGAGGGCCTTTAAAAGATTTGTGGCTTGTTCTTCCATTCACCTCTACATCTAAAATAAAAGTTATATAAAAGTTACTGTTCTTTTCATTTTATTCTGAATTGCAGCTTTCATGAAGACACAGTTGTATAATGTACTGATTGATAGCCAAGATTCCCTGCTTGTAGCCTGAATTAGGAAAGATTAAATCAATTGTGAAAGTAGTTTGATAGACCATCTTGAAATCAACCCAATCAAATTCATCCTTGAATGGTTTATATGATGATCCAGTTCTAACCACTGAATTTCCCATAGAAGATCAGATATAGGAGCACTTTTGTGTTTATAGTGCTGATTAAGCCAGTCGGAGATAGCAGAGTTGCTCACCTGTAACAGGGCAGAGGGATGTTAGTCCTCACTCATGGGTGACATCATCAGATAGAGCCTGGCATGGAAAACTATCTATGCATCCACGTGGAGTCCCCCTTCAGTCTCATAACATAGAATTATGAAAAAAGAAAATAAACCTAAGGAAACCCAACTTCACTGGGTGGTGGGCAGGTTTCGTGAGGACTAACATCCTGCTGACCTAGGAGAACACCTGTTACTGCTTTCTCCTAGGACAAGCAGGATGGTAGTCCTCACACATGGGTTCCTAGCTACAGGCTGTTCCCAAATAACAAGCAAGACCAACAGGCTCCTAACCAGGTGCCAACAGGCACAACACAGGTGCTGGTGACAATAGAGTGAAACAGCCTGAACCCAAAAAAAGGGCCCTAGGAAGGAAGAGTTGGGTTTCACAGCTGAAAGAGATTCTGGAGGACAGACTAGCCGAAGTTGCTATCGCGCCAGTCATCCCTGTCCAGACAGTAGTGAGAGGCAAAAGTGTGCAGAAAACTCCACAGATACTTGCAGATCTCGTCCACGTGGACCGTTCTCAAGTGGACAACTACAGTGGCCATGGCTCTGAAAGAATGAGCCTTGACATGGCCCTCAAGCTACAGTCCCACCTGAGAACAGCAGAAGGAAATGCAATCCGCTAGCTAGTTGGACAAGATCTGCTTAGTAACCACAACTCTCAATCTTTTCCTGTCAAAAGAGATGAAGAGTTGCGAAGACTGCCAATGGCCTGCTGTTCGCTCCAAATAGAAGGCTAAGGCTCTCTTGCAATCCAGACTGTGTAAAGTCCATTTGCTCTTGTGTAACTGAGGTCAGGGAAAAAAGGTAGACAGAACGATTGACTAAGATGGAAATCCGTCACCACCTTAGGTAGGAACTTAGGGTGTGAGCGCAAAACCACCCTATCATGGAAGAATTTTGTGTAGGGTGGATACGTCACTAAGGCCTGAAGTTCACTGACTCTGCGCGCTGACATGACTGCGACCAAAAAGAAGACCTTCTAGGTCAGGTACCTGAGCTCAAAAGAATCTTTCATGAGCTGAGCCAACACCACATTGAGGTCTCAGGAGACAGTGAAGGGCCTCAGAGGCAGCTTCAGCTGTAGTAAGCCCTGCATAAAATGGCCCACAATTGGTTGCACAGAGATGGACAAGCCATCCACACCCCGGTGATAGTCACCGATCGTACTCAAGTGTACCCGAATGGAGATGGTCTTTAAGGCAGCACCCGGAAGGTGCAGGAGTTATTCCAGCAGCTTCGGTGCAGAGCAAGAGAATGGATCAGGCTGCAGTGCTCACACCAGGTGGAAAACCTCTTCCACTTCAAGCCATAAGACTTCCTAGTGGAAGATTTCCTGGAGGCCACTAGGACTCGAGATACATCATCAGAGAGGTCAAGGGACTGCAGGATTAACCTCTTCACATCCAGGCCATCAGGGACAAGGTCCAGAAGTTGGGGTGGCGCAGCGTTCCCTGATCCTGCGCGATGAGGTCTGGGGAGGTCCCCAGAATGAATGGTTCCCAGATGGAGAGATCCTGCAAGAGCGGGAGCCAGACCTGCCTTGGCCAGTGCAGAGCTATGAGGATCATAGTTTCCCTGTCTTGTTGAAGTTCAGGAGAGTCTTCAGTACTAAGGGAAGTAGAGGATATGCATACAGAAGGACCTTGCCCTAATAGCAGGCAAAGGCATCTGAGGCTGGTTTGCTACCTATACAGAGAGCAGAACTGATCCACCTTCCTGTTGCAGGGGGATGTGAACAGATCCATGTCTGGGGTTCCCCAGCAACGGAAGATCTGATCCACCACCTCCTGTTTCAGGGATCACTCTTGGGGCCGGAAGGCACGATTCAGCCTGTCTGCTACCACATTCTCTGCTTCGGCCAAGTACATGGTTCGAAGCACCATACCCTGTGACAGAGCCCAAAACCAGATCTGATCGACTTCTTAGCACAGAAGGAACGATCCTGTACCTCCCTGCTTGTTGATATACCACATTGCCACCTGGTTGTCGATCTGAACCAGAATCACTTTGTTGACCAGCCAATCTCTGAACACCCAGAGCACATACCAGATTACATGGTGCTCCAGGACATTCATCTGGCAAAGTACCTTCTGGGCGGTCTACAAGTCCTGGGTGCGGAGCCGTTCGACATGGGCATACCAACCCAGATTGGACGCATCTGTATGTTATGATATCGAGATGTTTGGTGGATTCTCAGGGGCAACAGTGATGTTATCTCCTACGGGGAGGAGCCCCATAGGGAGACTGATGCACCGGGCTAGACTCAATAGCACAAACACAGAGATAGTTTCTTTTATTGTACAGCTAGGATGACCACCAGAGATGGCAGTAGAGAGCAGGTTAGCTGGTAGCAGTCTGTAATCCTTGGTGAGGGAGACCCGTCCCACAATGGTGGTGTAAGGCCCCGATGCAGATGTCTAATAAGGCACTGTAGGAGAGACAGACTAGCAGATGTTAAACACACTCCCATACTGAGTAGAAAGAATCCCAATGAGCAGTAGAGAGAATAAGTGGTAGCAGTCCGTGGTCCTCGGAATAGGAGACCCGTTCCACAATGGTGGTGTAGGGCCTGATGCAGAGAGGTAGCGAGGAACTGATGAGAGACAGACTGGTAGAAGTTGTACTCACTCTCTGTAGCTGATAGATGGATTTCCAGCAGGTTGAAGAATGGAGCAGGCACCAGGACAGACACACAGGCCCTCGAGGAGCGAGTACCTGTAAGAGGATAGGCACCTGTAAATAAGCAGAGGGCCCCTGAGGAGCGGGTACCCAGGTTAGAGAACCCTGAAGGGTGAAGATAGCTTCCAGTGGATAGAAGCGGCAGAGTAGCTTCAGACCGGGGCATACCGATCCTTGCTAATTCGGCAAGAGTCAGCAAATGGGCAACCTTAAATATGCGAAAGCAGTGACGTCACTCGAGGGGGACGCCCCCGAGGTTCACGCCAACACTGCTACAAAGATAGGGACGTGCACGTCGCGCGTCCTAGGAGGCCTCGGGTCAAGATGGCCAAACGCCACACCAGAGCTGCCCCGGGGAAGCCGGAGGATGCGGAAAGGAGATGCCATGGACGCCATTCTCCCAAGGCTGGTGGAGAAAGCTGAGAGAAAGGTGAGGCATGTCGGGAGAAGTCATCTGAGTCTGATGGACGCAACAGTACCCCCCTTCAAAGGGCCTCCTCCAGACCCCCTACCTGGTCTTGGCTTCCGAGGATGTGCACGATGATACTGGTTCAACATCTTTGTCCAAAATGTTAGACATAGGTTCCCATGAGTTATTTTCTGGTACAAAGTCCTCTCTTGACAGGATGTATTCCCATACTCTGCCTCTTTTTCGAACGTCCAAAATCGCATCGACTTTGTACTCAAGATCTTCTTCTATATCTACAGGAGGAGGCTCTGGTGTCTTGGTGCTGAATTTGTTGAGTATGAGAGGTTTTAGCAATGAGTCGTGAAATGCGTTGTGGATCTTCATTGCTGGTGGAAGTTTGAGACTGTAGGAGAGGTTGCCCAGACGTCGGAAGATAGGGAATGGTCCAACGTAGCATGGAGCGAAGCGAGCAGAAGGCAACTTCAATCTGAGATGCTTAGTAGATAACCAGACCTTATCACCAGGCTTAAATTCAGGAGCTTTGCCATGATGCATGTCATAGTCTCGTTTTGCTTGGATTCCAGCTTTGATGAGCATCTCCTTTGTCTTCTTCTAAAGAGTGTGAATTTCATCGCCAGTGGCGAATGGTGTAGGGCCTGATGCAGAGAAGTAGCGAGGAACTGATGAGAAACAGACTGGTAGAAGTTGTACTCACTCTCTGTAGCTGATAGATGGATTTCCAGCAGATTGAAGAATGGAGCAGGCACCAGGAAAGACACACAGGCCCTCGAGGAGCGAGTACCTGTAAGAGGATAGGCACCTATAAATAAGCAGAGGGCCCCGAGGAGCGGGTACCCAGGTTAGAGAACCCTGAAGGGTGAAGATAGCTTCCAGTGGATAAAAGCGGCAGAGTAGCTTCAGACCGGGGCATGCTGATCCTTGCTAACTCGGCGAGAGTCAGCAAATGGGCAACCTTAAATATTTATTTATTTAAAAAATTTTCTATACCGTCATTAAGTTAAATACCATCACAACGGTTTACAGAAGGGCACGATAAAGAGAAATATGGGTGGTATAGATTACAAATTACTCGTGTGCCATCATAGTACGGTAACAATGTAAAATAATAAACTAGGTGTGTAAATTAAACCTGATTGTTAGGAACAAATTAGGCAGTTTGATTTTAACATTAATATGCTTATGTAGGTTACTAAAAACTTCTAGCTTGGTGCATGCGGAAGCAGTGACGTCACTCGAGGGAGACGCCCCCGAGGTTCGCGCCAACACTGCTACAAAGGTAGGGACGCACACGCGCACCCTAGAAAGCCTCGGGTCAAGATGCCGAACGCCGTGCCAGAGCCACTCCGGAGGATTGCGGCAAGGAGATGCCATGGACGCCATACTCCCAAAGCTGGTGGGGAAAGCTGAGAGAAAGGTGAGGCATGTCGGGCGAAGTATTCTGACGGACGCAACACCTTAGTTAACACAATCTGGACAGGGGGATCTTGAAATGGCACTCCCTGCTCCAAATTGGTCAGACTTTCCCACCAAGACAAGGAGCTCCAGAGAGGTGGAGTAATGCAGATGCAGGCATGGAGATCCTGGATGGCTTGCTGCCATGGGGACTGCAAAGTCCACTGAACTCTGTGCATGTGCAAGCGAGCTAAGGGGGTAACATGGACGGACGCAGCCATGTGCCCTAATAGTCACAACATGCAATGCGTCAAAGTCAGCTGGCTCTGATGGACCACTCTGCCAGAGACACCAACATGAGCGCACGATCTCGGAGAAGATATGCTCGAGCCTGAGCCATGTCCAATTTGACACCGATGAAGTCCAGCTGAGGCGGGCGGGTCGAGATGGGATTTCGGTTAGTTGATAATAAACTCCAAGAACTCTAACACCCGAACGGTCAAGCATAGTGACCGCACTGCTCCCTCCTGGGAAGGGCTCTTGATAAGTTAGTCGTCCAGGTAGGGGAACACATGTACCTCCAATCTGTGGAGGTATGCATTCACCATGGTCAGACATTTGGTGAAAATGCGAAGGGCCGAGGCCAGGCCGAATCAGGTGTCGGCAAGCGCAAGGGGTACACAGTTGTGCACCTTGTGTGCACTGAGCCCTCGCCGAGCCACACTGTCTTCCTCCGTTCCCTACCCCCCACTCCACCTTCCCTTCCCCAACCTCTCCTGCCCTTTCCCCCCTAACTTTTTCTTTTTTTTTTTTTCTTGTTTTAAAACTTACTTCAGCCCTGGGGCTGAAGTAAGTTGCGCGCGCCAGCCAACTGCCAGTGCGTGATCCCCTCTCAACAGCAAATGTCCGCTTTGCCGGGAGCCTCTGACCCCGCCCCGCCCCCGACCACTTGCCCCGCCCCTTTAGTAAAGCCCCAGGACTTAGACGCATCCCGGGGCTTTACACGTGTCGCCAGGCCTTTTGAAAATAGGCCCGGTGCGTGTAACCCTTTGAAAATCCGGCCCATAATGTATCTGTGATGGAGACGGAGCCTATGTATGTTAGAGAGAGGAAGTATGTGAGAGAATGAATGTGTTATTGTGCATGTGTGTGAGAGAGAAGATAAAATTTGTGCAACTGTACCTCTCCCAATCCACAACAATCTCAGATGACTGGAAATCAGAAGATCACAAGTAGGGAGAGCAGAAGATTTTCTAATCATTATTCTGGGTGTAATTTGATGAATCTGCTCTTTCGAAATATTTATTTTTTGGCGGGGATTGGGACAATGCTGCTTTAGGTAAGCAGCTGGGAGGCAGACCCCGATAGAGCATAGCCGCAGCAGCAAAGCTTCAGCACCTATCAAAATTTGGTGCTGGAGGCAGTTGCCTATGCCTAAATCTGGGCCTGATCAGGCCGGCTCTTGAGAGAGCATTTGGAATTCAGCAGGAGAACACTAACAGGTGAATTTTCAAAGAATTTACACTCGTAAATGTAACATACTACCGTAGCAATTTTCAAAAGTCCACTTACACGAGTAAAGTGCATTTACACATGTAAAACCCCATTTTAGGTGTGCAAATGCTTTTGAAAATCAGGCCCTAAGTGTCAGAAAGATTCAGATAGCTTGTAATTCCATCCTCAGTGTGGATTGAAAAAAATCATATCCTCATTTAAAAATCATCATATTGCTGGAATGATGTCTGTCTGAATCTTTCAGGTGCTTCTTCTTTTCCAACACACTTGCACAGCAGCACTGAGACCCGAGCACACCAAAAAAAAAAAAACAAGGGACCCAAAGTTTACCAGTAATTCTTCTGAAACAGAACCTTGGAATCTCCCTTAACTACAAGAGCCTTGGAAAGCTTCTGAACGGTAAGAGAACATCACGGGGTGGACAATCAATCTGAGGGAACTGTAGGCTAATCTTAACAATACGAACAAACACTCCTTGGGATTTAATAGGGACATCCATGGGGACTCAGTTCTTTTTTCTAAGAAGTGTATGGCTTTTGCTTTGAGGTTTCTGTGGGCTCCAGAATGAGAGACCCTGGATAGACAATGAGAGAACATCAAGCAACTTGTTGCTGCTGCAGTCAGCTCTGGCCATAGTAAAAAGGCAGAAATCTTATTGTACCTTGAAAAATTTGAGCTGTCACATCCCAAGCAGACTTGCTTTCCACATTCCCTTCTTTCTTTTTCACTTTGGCAGAAGACAAGCTCTCTCCCAGGTCCTAAGGGAAACAAGGTACATGCTAAATCACCTCATGACATGCATCAAGTCGCAGAAATTAGTTTGCTGTAGAATGAGGCACAGAACAAACCTGTTAAAGCTGCTATTGATTACATGACATAATTCCTTATGTGTCCTGCAGGACTGCAAAAAGATGCTGAAAGTACAGCTGATCAGTCTGTGAAAAAGTCTCACATTCTGTTCAGGCAGTTAAAAAAAAACCCCCAGAAATAATTTGCTCAAGCCTTTGCTCGCCACATTCATCCAGCAAGGGCACAGGATATATTGCACTGCAGCAACAATATCAGGCAACAAAAGAGAGCCAGAACTAGGTATTTTGGCTTCCAGGGCCAACAAGCTTATGTGTACCTGACACCCCCTCCCCCTCCGAATCCCTGTTATCTCTCTCCCTTCACCCTCTCCAGTATAATCTCCAGTCCTCTTTTTCTCTTTTCCCATCCAACCCAGTTGGTAGGAAGAGAGCTGAACTCTTCCTGGCTTTTCACCTGCTACCAGCACATGCTTGTATTTGATATTTTATCATCCCCGTGAGGCTTTGTGCCCTGGGTGGCTGCGGGCTCAACATGTCTTCTCCAGTCACTGCTCAAAGTCTTTGCACTAAACCAAGTGGCATAATCATCATTTTCTCTTTCTTTTTTTTGGTCTGGTAGTTCCTCCTTTTCTATTTTACTTTCCTTACAACAACAGAATCAGTGCTAGGAACCCCGGTTCCATAAGCTTTCATTTTGAACTACCTGGGGACTTTTCCCTAATTTAAATATATCGATCCCATTTTTGTTTCTAACCTAGTCATTGCAGCAACATTCTGAGGCTGGAAGCTAAGCTTTGGGGATCCTTCCAGAATCCTGCATCAGGGGCTCTAAATCTGCCCACCGAGTCTCACTTGAACGATAACTATGCTTCCTTCCCCTTCAGGGGAAGTGAACACTGACTGCACAGCATCACCAACACCCAGACCGATGCAGTACCGACGTGCTAAAAATGTGTGTCCAAACTGGATGCACTTTTTTGTAATGTATGCACAATCACCTCTCCCGAGCACTCGATGCAATAGGCAAATGAGCCGCCATGCTAAAAGAAATGCATTAGGGAAAAATTGTGCGTCCCTAACGTGGCCATGGCATCAGGCGCCCATGAAAAGTGGCTGAACCAGGGTTAGGAAAATGGACGCTCAATTTTACTAATAAGATGTTATGGACATGCATCCAAAATATACATTCAACCAAAGGTTAACCTGTGCATTAGTCTGAGTGCACAGTATTGCATTGGCTTGACAGGATACAGAAAATCTGAGCCAAGAATCAAACCAGGGACTCTCCACATAGCCAGCTCTCATTCAGCACTGATTTATTTATTATTTATTTAAATTCTTTTAATATACCGATGCTCAAGACGAGGTCTTATGTTTACAATGAAACTAGGGGAAAACCAATTAACAATTTAACATAGCTATTTTTTTTTCCTGCTCCAGTGGTTAAATATTCAAATAAAACCACTTATTTATTTATTTATTTTATTTAAACGTGTTTGTATACCGTCTTTACAAACAGTGTTTAATCAAAATAAATAAAAAAACAAATGTAAATAAAGATTTAAATTTAAAAGAACATAAAGGTTATCAAATTATAAAAGCTCAAAATTACAAAAATATATAATAAAAATAAAAATCTAAAACAATGAATAGTTTACATAAAAAATAAATCAATATATAATAATGTTGTGCCCTGTGTGATGGAGAAGTAGTTATGTTATTTAGTGTGTGATATATGGAAAGCAGATTGAAATAAATGTGTTTTTAGGGATTTTTTGAAGTGTTTGGTGTTGGATATGGATCTTAAAGAGTCTGGTAATGCGTTCCATAAGATTGGTCCAATGACAGAGAATGATCTTTTTCTGGTGATGTCAAGACGGGCCTGTCGTGGTGATGGGATGTCTAAGAGGTTTTTGTCCAGTGATCTTAGATGTCTGGTGGGTTTGTAAATCCGGAGAATGGAACATAAGGTAATTGAGTTAGGAGTGTAGATGAGAGAGTGTATAATGGACAGGATCTTGAATTGTATTCTGTATTTAATTGGTAACCAATGTAATGATTGAAGTATCAGAGTGATGTGATTTTTTATGGAAGAGTTTGTTAAGATACGTGCTGCTGCGTTTTGGATCAGCTGAAGTGAGTGAAGTGTGTTACCTGGGAGACCTATATAAAGAGAATTACAGTAGTCAAGCCCCGAAAAGATGAGTGATTGAAGTATAGTCCGAAAATCGTGAAAGAAAAGTAGAGGACGAAGCCGTTTCAAGAGTTGAAGCTTATAAAATGAATTTCTGGTAATTATGGATATGTGTTGTTTTAATGAAAGATCTGAATTAATGGTTATACCTAAATTTTTTGCAGATTTGGAGATGGGGATAGTGATACCGTTAAATACTAATTGAGGGGGGGGACCTATGGATGAATCTGTAATTGATGAGAGGTGGACTATTTCTGTTTTTTTTGGATTTAGTTTTAGTCTGTTGTGAGAGAGCCATGTGTCAATAGTCGTGAGGTATAAAGATACTAAGGTTAATGTGTGAGTCCAAGAGGTGTTGTATGGTACCATAAACTGTATGTCATCGGCGTAGATTTTGAATTGTATGTTTAGTGAGGCTAAGATGCAGCAAAGAGGTAGTAGATAGATGTTGAAGAGAATAGGGGATAGAGGCAAGGCCTCTGTTTAAGAAGCTATTATTCTAGTTATTTTACAAGTCTGCTCTGGTCTTAAAGTTTTATATTTTCCTGTGTGTTATTAATTGTTTATTGTTCATTTTATTCTTTGTTCATTTTATTCTTTGTTTTATAAATACAAAGTTTTGTTTTTATGTGATTTCATCATACATCACCTAGAGCTTTTTTGTCCCCAATCCCCAAAAATACTAGAACGAAACCTTGCGGGAAAACACCTATTGCCTTGAAAAGGAAAAAGTGTGATATTTAGTTTATTTATTTATTTATTTATTTGAGGAGTTTTATATACCGTTATTCGGTAGAGCCATCATAATGGTTTACAAAGTGAATATTATTTTCTTAACAGTATTGAAACATTATAATTTAGATATAACTTGTTACTTAACCATTTCCATGTTTGTACAAGCAGGACCACCAGCACACTATTCTATAAGTGAGGAGGAAGGGATAGGGTTGTCACGGGTACTACATACCTAAGATTAAATGGGCAAAGCATAGCTTGCTTTATTATCTGCAAGGTATAAAAGCTCGTTCCCATAAGCCAATCCCCCAGATGTTGAAGAAGACTTGCCATGTTATAAGATTTTAAATTGGCAAATCCCAGCCCACCTCTAACCCAAGTCCTCACCACGGTGGATAGAGCTATGCAAGGTTTCTTACGATGCCATAGGAATTGACGAATGAGACCTTCTCAATTTTTTTAAGATAAATAGGTAACAGCTGAAAAACATAACAGACATTTAGGAAGAATCATCATTTGAAAAAGATTTACCCTCCCTGTCCATCCAGCTTTGCAAACTTTCTCTGGTATTCAGTAAAAGTTGCAGGATCTTTATGTAAATATATGCCCACATATTTGAAAGAGTCTTTGGCCCACTGCATGGTAAAGTTGGGACCATATGCTGTGATTACTGACTCTTGCAGTGGGAGGGCCTCAGACTTGTCCAGGTTAAGTTTAAAGCCGGATATACTACCACACAGCTTAAAATCTTCCAAAAGAGCCCCGAGGAACTTATGGGGGGTCTGAATATGTACTAGGATAGCATCTGCAAATGCAGAGAATTTGAAAACCTGCACCCCAGGACCCCCTAGTAGAAATGCCCTTAATCTCTTTATTCTCACAAATCCTCTTCAGAATCAATTCTAAAGTCAAAAGAGAAAGGGAGATAAAGGGCAACCCTGGCGTGTTTCCCTTTGTAATTCAAAATTCTTAGATTGAATACCATTAACTAAGACTGAAATTACCGGTTTATTGTAAAGAACCTGCACTACCTCTAAGAAGTAACCCGTTATGCCCTTGATTCGAAGGGTTTCAAACATGAAGGACCAGTCTATGTGATCAAACACTTTTTCAGTATCAAATTTTAATATCAATGACTGCAGCTGCTGCAATCTACTACTTTTTATGGAAGCCAAACTTCTATGCTTATTAATCGTAGAGCATCTACCCTTATTAAATCCTACTTGGTCTTCACCTACCAACAAGGGAAGCAATTTAGCCAAAC
Organism: Rhinatrema bivittatum; assembly: GCF_901001135.1. Taxonomy (NCBI): domain Eukaryota; kingdom Metazoa; phylum Chordata; class Amphibia; order Gymnophiona; family Rhinatrematidae; genus Rhinatrema; species Rhinatrema bivittatum. Next base: position 251,904,704 of record NC_042617.1, on the reverse strand, counting down.
CAGTCGCCATCACTTTGGCCAGTAATTTCACACCAAAGTTCAGCAAGGAAATGGAAGAGTAGGATCATGTTCCAGTTTTGGGAGGAATGTGATAACAGCAATATTAGGAGAAAGTGGAAATTTACCATCCACTACTAGTCTTGAATAAAATTCCTCCAGGGGTAAGAAAATCCTATCTGACACTAATTTATAAAACTCAGCTGAGAAACCATCAGGCCCCAGGGCTTACAGTTACTGTTTGATTCCCGTCAACAACTCCTGGGGGCTCAGAGATGCGTTCAAAAAGTCCAACTGTGAAAGTCCCGCAGTACATAAATTTGCGTGGATATTTCTAGCACCGGGGAATCTGTATAAACATTTTTGTAAAAGCATTTTCTTGGCTGTCTCCTAGAAAAGAATGGGGGAAGATCTGTGCTTCTTATTAAATACACAAAAATCATCTCATTTTTGCAAAAGAAAATCTTTACATTTTTGATCCCAGTAAAGATATTTGGAGAACCTCCAAGGCACCTGCTGATCTGAAGGTCCATATCCCTCCAGGTCTACCCACACTGCAGAGTGATCTCGTGGACCGATTTCTGACCTAGTTACCCTGGAAAAAGCAGTTCTATTTAATAAAATATAATCTATATGAGAAAAAGATTGTGGGCTCTTAATAAATGTATGTACTCTCTATCCAGTGGATGCAGCACCCACCAGCCATCCATTTAATCAAGCATGTTACATAAATGCACAATTCCCTTGGACAGACTCATGGCAGCAGAGAATCCCAGAGAGGACTTGTCCAAAGCAGGAACCACCAGACAATTTGTTGTGGACCCTACAGGTTCCTACCATTGGCAGGTGGACCCAAACGAAGCAGAGACCGGTCAGGACATTTACCTACACCAGCCCACGTTCCTCGCAGGGTTGAACTTTGGGGTGCTGGGGCCAGCAAGACTTAGGCAGAGCCGAACACAGAGCCCTAAGGACCAAATTCAAACTCCAAGCAGGACAAGGATTCCGAAATGGAGGACGTAGATGTTGTGCGCCTTTGAGAAAATGCGCTACATCTGGATGTGCTGCCAAGGAAAATCCTTGAATTTTACCACGAAAACATCCAAGCGCTGCTACTTGTACTCTTAAGGAACTACAGGACAAACCCTTGGCTAATCAGTCTTGTAAAAAAGATAAAATATTTGAAACAGAAGAGTGAACTGGATCTATTTGATGCTCATTACACCAAGACTCAAAAACCTTCCACACCCTTGCATAAGCCAAAGATGTAGAAGGCTTTCTAGAACGCAACAAAGTAGTTACTACAGCATCTGAATAACCCTTATTCTTTAACAGACGCCTCTCAAAAGCCAAGCCGCTAGAGAGAAGCGTTCGACCTCTTCCAAATAAACCGGACCCTGAGACAGAAGGCACGGTATGTCTCGAAATTGAAGGGGACCGTCCAGTGCTAGACTGACAAGGTCCGCAAACCACGGACAACGTGGCCACTCCGGAGCCACTAAGATAATGTTGACTTGTTGAACTTCTATCCAACGCAAGATCTTGCCGATTAGAGGCCAAGGAGGAAAAACATAGAGAAGAACATCTCTTGGCCAAGGGAGTACTAGAGCGTCTACTCCTTCTGTTCCTCTTTTCCTTCTGCGACTGAAGAACCGAGGGGCTTTGGCATTCTGAAATGTGGCCATGAGATCCATTGCCGGAGTGGACCATCTGTTGCATATCATTTGATAAGCTTCCCCGCACAGTTCCCATTCGCCTGGGTTGAGTTGATGTCGACTGAGAAAGTCGGCTTGGATATTGTCTACCCCGGCAATGTGTGAGGCTGCAATGCTGAGCAGATGTTGCTCCGCCCAGGCAATCAGCTGGTAAACTTCGAGTTCCTCCCTGGCGGTTGATATACGCTACTGTGGTCGCATTGTCAGAAAGAACTCGCACTGACTTCCCGCAGAGGAGAGGCTGAAGAGCGATTAAGGCTAAACGGACCGCTCTGGTCTCCAATAGATTGATTGGCCACTGTGCTTCCTCTTCGGACCACTGACCCTGAACAGATGTTTTCAGACATACCGCTCCCCAGCCTGAAAGACTGGCGTCGGTAGTGACCACAGTCCATTCCGGAATCTCTAGAGGAACACCCCGTTGTAGATTCGCTGGTTGCAACCACCAATCCAGGCTGGAACGAGCCGTTTCTGTAAGAGGAAGGGGAAGGTGGTATAGTTCCGAAACCGGATTCCAGCGTGAAAGCAATGCAGACTGAAGTGGTCTCATATGTGCGAAGGCCCAGGGAACCAATTCCAGAGTAGAGGTCATTGAACCTAAGACTATCAGATAATCCCGAACACAAGGAATAGGAATAGATTGTAAATCTCGAATTTGCGATTGGAGTTTGAGAAGGCGATGCTCTGGAAGGAACACTAACCCTTGACGAGTGTCGAACCGTGCCCCCAAAAACTCCAGAGATTGGGAAGGCAACAGGTGACTCTTGTCTTCATTGATCACCCAACCTAGAGACTGCAAAAGGGTGATTACTCTGTAGATTGTATAATGGCAAAGAGATTCCGACTTTGCTCGAATTAACCAGTCGTCCAGGTACGGATGTACCAACAGGCCCTCCTTCCTGAGTTGTGCGGCCACCACAACCATTATCTTGGTAAATGTCCTGGGAGCTGTGGCTAAACCGAATGGGAGAGCCCAGAATTGGTAATGTTGCCCTAGAATGCAAAATCTGAGAAACTGCTTCTGATCGGATCGAATGCCAATATGAAGATAAGCTTCAGTGAGGTCGAGAGATGCTAGAAATTCTCCTCTGTGTACCGAAGTTATGACAGACCTGAGAGTTTCCATCCGAAACTTTGGAATCCTTAGACAACGGTTGACTCTTTTGAGATCGAGAATGGGACGAAAGGTTCCTTCTTTTTTGGGAACAACGAAGAAAATTGAATAACGACCTCTCCGACGCTCTGATATTGGAACTGGAACTATGGCTCCTAGGACGCTTAAATGCTGTAGCAAGTCTTGGATTATGAGACGCTTTTGTAGGGAAGAACATGGGGAAATTAGAAAGAGGTGATGAAGTCTTCGAACAAAATCTAAAGCGTAACCTTGACTTATCACTGATAGAACCCATTGATCTGACGTACATCTGGCCCATTCTCAGTAAAACAGAGACAGCCTGCCCCCGATTACGGGAACCAGAGAAAGGACCGGCCTCATCTCATTGGACAGACTTTGCGCCTCCTGAGACTTGGGAAGTTCCTGGTCTGCCAAATCGACGGCCACGAAAGGACTGAGACCAATTCTGTTGTCTACCTGAGGACTGTTTAGCTGGAGGAGCCGACGGACGAGAAGAACGAAATCTTCTGTTAGACCTAAAACGAGAACGATATGAGAAAGAACTTCTAGGTCTAGGACGGTCCTCTGGTAATTTGTGAATCTTATTTTCTCCTAGGGACAAAATTAAATCTTCCAATTCCTTACCAAATAACAATTTTCTCTTAAAGGGTAAAGCCGCTAATTGAGCTTTGGAATGAGCCGGTCATCTAGGTAGGTGAACATGTGCACTCCACTGCGATTCAGGTGTGCCCCCACTACAGCCAGGCATTTCATGAGACCCTCGGGGCAGAGGTAGCACCCAGTCTTGGAAGTGCTTGTGTCCCACGAGGAATCGAGATACTTCTTGAGGTGGGAATATTGCTATATGGGCGTAAGCGTCCTTCAGAATGAGAGAGAGCAGAGCCGGTCTCCTTTGCGAAGGAGAGGGATCAGGGTACCTAAGGAGACCATCTTGAAGCATTCTCATTGCAAGAACCTGTTTTAAGGATCTGAGATCGAGAATGGGCCGAAAGCCGCCTGTCTTCTTTGGTATCAGGAAGTACCTTGAGTAAAAACCCCGTCCCTGCTGAGACCAGAGTACGGGTTCAACCACTCCGGCTTCCAACAAGGCCAAAAGTTCGGACTTGAGGACTGCCTAATGTTCCACGGTGTTCCACGTTAAGAGTGGCAGGGAATCCACCTGGACTGTTTTAAAAGTTCAGGCGGTAGTCCTGTTTTACAATGGTCAGAACCTACCGGTCGGTGGTGATAAGGGCCCAGTGGTCTGTGAACAGACACAGTTGGCCTCTGACTGGTGGGCAAGGATCCTCTGGCACCGAGAGCTGGCTTCCATTTTCTTGCAGCAAGTCAATAGCCTGCCGTGGGGCTGGGCTACGGTATGGGCTGGGGCCTGGGGGTACGCTGCTGGTGTGAATGGCCCCTGGTTCTGGCACTGGATGCCCTGGGATGTGTAGCCAAAGGATAATACTGTCTCTGGTGGTAGAAGGAATTGCAAGGTCCTAGATGTGAAGGCCTGCACCCAGAAGACTGTGGGTCAGAGGCGCTGGCTGAAAGTTGCTGCAAGGTTTCATGGTGGTCCTTGAGCTGGGCCACTGTGTCCCTTACTTTGTCACTGAAGAGATTCTCTCCGGTACACAAGTTGCATTGGTTGCCAGTCAAATACAGAATCCGGTATAAGATTGCAATTATACTACATTCCTTATTAAATAACACAGATCCCATTTGGCTATGTATGACTTTACGGGTATATAAACCAACAAGAGAGCTCAGATCCGCCACAAAAAATCTATTAGAGATACCTTCTGTAAAAATGGCCAGTAAAAACTGCTTTTCTGTGCACCCTCCAACTTAATATCATGGCGATATTAAGTCGGAGGTCCCGAAACTTTCCAAAAGTTAAAAAAAACAAATTTGAAGTTGGCCCGCAGCTGTCGGGTCGAAAATCGGACGCTCAATTTTGCCGGCGTCCGGTTTCTGAGCCCGTGGCTGTCAGCAGGCTCGAGAACCGACGCCGGCAAAATTGAGCATCGGCTGGCAAACCCACTGACAGCCGCCGCTCCAGTCCAAAAGGAGGCGCCAGGGACGCGCTAGTGTCCCTAGCGCCTCCTTTTACCTGGTTTTACCGCCAGGCCTAATTAGCATACTGAATCGCGCGCACAGGAGAGTGGCCTGTGTGCTCTCCCGCGGACTTTACTGAATCGGCCCGTAAGCCAGGTCTATCTATATAGCCAGTAATTTTAAGTCTAATGTTCAGTGCCATTTGTCCAGCTAAGTTCGTACTTAGCTGGATGTAGCGAAGAAGAGTAGATTCTCTCTGTCCCTACTCAGAGCCCACAACCAACAAGGAATACTTCTAGAACCAGGACTAGGAGTAAAATGCGCAGGTTAAAAGGGAAACACCCAAAGACTACAGATCCTAGGGTTCCTCAGGCCAGGGCAAGCTGGTGGAGGGGAAACCCAGGGAGGCGGGGCCCTGAAGGAACCACTCATAAGGCAAAGACAGGATGTAGGCTGGCAGGAGGTACTGCTCGGGAGAGGTGGGAACACTTCCCCAATGGAAGAAGGAGAGCCTTTTGCAGGAGGGGAGGCAGCAGGGCTCCAAGATCCAGTACCCATGGGGATCAGAGAATCACAGGAGCCTCAAGATAATTCTGAGCTCATGGATACATTTGAATAACACCAAAGAAAGTAGGCCTTAACTGGGAGGCTAGAACAAAGATCTTTCTTATAAAGATATTAAAAAAAAAAGGGGGGGGGGAGAAGATGTAAAAACAGACAGCTGAGGACTGCACACAAAGTGGATTTCAGTGGGTAGAGAGGGAGATTGCAATCCTCGGCAGCTTTATACTGCTGTAGGAGAAGACGTGTGCAGAAGTGACTTGTTAATAAATTGCTAGAAGTTTACTATAGTATTAAAACATAAGAACATAAGAAGTTGCCATTCTAGGTCAGACCAAAGGTCCATCAAGCCCAGCATCCTGTTTCAACAGTGGTCAATCCGGGTTACAAGTACCTGGCAACTACCCAAACATTAAGGAGATCCCATGCTACTATTGCAGTAATAACAGTGGCTATTCCCTAAGTCAACTTGATTAATAGCAGTTAAAGGAAAATTAGGTTCTTACCTTTGCTAATTTTCATTCCAGTAGTACCATGGATCAGTCCAGACAGCTGGGTTATGCCTCCCCTCCAGCAGATGGAGTCAGAGAGAAAACTGAAAGCACCCCCTATATACACTGGTGTGCCACCTGCGATCCTTCAGTATATGTGATATCAAAGCAGAAGTAATGAATTAAGCACTTTCAACACTGCCCCCAAGAATCCCTCTTTTTTTTTTTTTTTTTAACAAGTGACCAGATCACGTAGAAACATCCTTGAAAACAGATAAAACCAGACACAACAAATAGAACACCAAGAGTGTACAGCAACACACGATACACTGGTATAACTGTCAAGGGAACCTTAAACGTGCGGAAACCGACATAAGACCACTGAAACGGAAAAAATCAGAGAACACGAGCGGACTCCCAGAACCCTGTGGGCGGGCGTCTGGACTGATCCATGGTACTACTGGAATGAAAATTAGCAAAGGTAAGAACCTAATTTTCCTTTCCCAGTACGTACCAGGATCAGTCCAGACAGCTGGGATGTACCCGAGCCGCCTTAACTGGGGTGGGACCCTGAGAGTCCCGCTCGAATCACACTGCTCCCAAAGGACTCTGCAGGAGGTCCCCGGACATCCAGGCGATAATGCCTGGAAAAAGTATGCCAGGATTTCCATGTGGCCGCCCTGCATATCTCTTGGCAAGAAAACCAAGTGATTCTCTGCCATGAAGTCGCTTGAGAACGCAGAGAATGAGCCTTAAGCCCAGCAGGAACAGGCTTACCACATCCAACATACGTGGACGCAATAGCACCCTTTAACCAGCGTGCAATCGTAGCTTTGGACGCCTGAAGACCCTTCCTGGGTCCATTCCACAACACGAAAGGTGATCTGACTTTCTAAAGTCATTGGTAACCTCCAAATAGCGTAAGAGAATCCGACGGACATCCAGACGCCTCAAGATCCCGACCCTGAGAAGACTGTAGGTCCTCGTCCGAAAAGGAAGGTAATTCCACCCGTTTGGTTGACATGAAACGCGGAGACCACCTTAGGTAGGAAGAAGGAACAGTTCGTAGGGAAACTCCTGACGCCGAAATGCGCAAAAAACGGTTCCCTGCAAGAGAGAGCCTGAAGCTCCGACACCCGACGAGCCGAGGAAATGGCTACAAGGAAAACAGTCTTGAGGGTCAGATCCTTCAACGAAGCCGCCTTAAGAGGTTCAAACGGAGCCGCACACAATCCACGGAGTACCAAGTTCAAGTTCCAAGACGGACAGGGAAGCCTGACGGGAGGACGCAAGTTTCTAACCCCTCGCAAAAAACGAGCCACATCTGGATGACTCGCAAGGGAAGAGCCTTCGACCTTACCCCTCAAGCAGCCCAAAGCCGCCACCTGAACTCGAAGCGAATTATACGCCAACCCCTTCTTCAATCCATCCTGTAAGAACATAAGGATATCCGCCACGGACGAACGTCTGGCCGAAGTACCTGCCGTGTCACACCAATCATGGAAAACCTTCCAAACCCTCGCGTAGGCGAGCGTAGTGGAAGATCGACGTGCCCGAAGGAGAGTAGACACCACCGCGTCCGAATAACCTCTCTTCTTCAACTGCTTCCTCTCATAAGCCAAGCCGCCAGACAAAAACGATCCGCCAGATCGAAAATACTGGACCCTGACGAAGAAGATTGGGAAGATGACCGAGACGCAGTGGGCCGTCGACTGCCAAGTTGACCAGATCCGCGAACCACGGGCGCCGCGGCCATTCCGGAGCCACGAGAATCACCGGACCGTGATGGGACTCTATGCGTCTTAGCACTTTCCCTACCAGAGGCCACGGAGGGAACACATAAAGAAGAATGTGACGAGGCCACGGAAGGGCTAGCGCGTCCACCCCTTCTGACGCGTGCTCTCTCCTCCGACTGAAGAAGCGCACCGCCTTTGCATTTTGACGGGTCGCCATGAGGTCCAAGCACGGAGTCCCCCAACGCCGCGCGATGAGAGCCATCGCCTCCGACGAGATCTCCCATTCTCCTGGATCTAGGTGCTGCCGGCTGAGGTAATCCGCCTGAACGTTGTCCACGCCGGCAATGTGGGTGGCCGCGAGGCGCTCTATGTGCCTTTCCGCCCAGGACATCAACAGCGCCGCCTCGGTCGCTACCGCTTGGCTTTTTGTGCCTCCTTGTCGATTTATGTACGCCACTGTGGTCGCATTGTCCGACAGAACTCTTACCGCTCGTCCGCGTACCAGTGGAAGGAGACAACGCAAGGCCAGGCGGACCGCTCTGGTCTCCAATCGGTTGATGGACCAAGTCGCTTGGAGTGCTGACCAGGTGCCCTGGACTGCACGGGACTGGCAGACCGCACCCCAGCCCGACAGGCTGGCATCCGTCGTCACCACCAACCAAGACGGGGGTTCGAGGTCCACCCCCTGTAGGAGATTGTCTGGAGTCAACCACCAAGAGAGACTGGAGCGAGCCGGCTCCAGCAAAGGCAATTCCATCCCGTACTCCTCCGAGCGGGGATCCCAGCGCGATAGAAGTGCTCTTTGTAACGGACGCATATGCGCAAAAGCCCATTGTACCATTTCCATAGTAGACACCATATGACCAATGACTTGTAAATAATCCCAGACCGTGGGAATCTCGAGCTCTAACAGGCGCCGTACCTGAGTCATGAGATTGAGCATGCGTTGCTGCGGAAGAAAAACCTTGCCCACCAAGGTGTCGAACCGAGCTCCCAGGAACTCCAGCTGTTGGGTCGGTTCGAGTCTGCTCTTCGCGAAGTTGACTACCCAACCCAACCTCTGCAGCTGGCGCACCACTAAGGAGACCGCCCGGGTGCATGCCGCGTGCGACTTTGCTCGAATGAGCCAATCGTCGAGATAGGGATGCACAAGGACGCCATGCCGGCGGAGGGAAGCCGCTACCACCACGAGAACTTTGGTGAACACCCTCGGCGCGGTGGCCAACCCGAAGGGGAGGGCGCAAAACTGGTAGTGGTCTCCCATCACCATGAACCTCAAGTACCTTTGATGCCGTTCTCTTATTCCGATGTGCAGATAGGCCTCTGTCAGGTCCAAAGAAGCCAAGAATTCTCCCTTGTGGACGGCCGCAATAACAGACCGGAGGGTCTCCATCCGGAAGCGGGGCACACGCAACGCCTTGTTTACTCCTTTGAGATCCAGAATGGGTCGGAAGGTGCCCTCCTTCTTGGGCACCAGGAAGTATATGGAATACCGACCCGTCCTGAGCTGGTCCCGCGGAACCGGAACCACCGCCCCCAGAGCCTGTAGATGGTCGACCGTTTGGGCTATAGCTACCTGTTTTTCTACTGGGCCGCACGGCGATATCAGAAAGAGATCCCGGAGGGGACGTACAAAATCCAACTCGTAGCCGTACCGAACCAAGTCGAGGACCCATTGATCCGAAGTAATTTTGGCCCATTCCTCCCAGAACCGGGACAGCCGACCTCCGATAACGGGCACGGAGGAGTGGGCCTGCGCACCTTCATTGTGCGGGCTTGATGGCAGGAAAGCCTTGGGAAGAGCCCCCGCGTATAGGCCTCCTGCCACGAAAGGAAGAAGAAGACCAGGCCTGGGATCTTGTCGCCTGCTGCCGCTGGGGAAGGGAACCCCCTCTTCCCCCACGGAAACGCCGTTGCCCCCAAAAGCGAGCCCTAGCGTTACCAAACGACTGAGGTTGCCGAGGCTTATCCTCAGGCAACTTGTAAACCTTGTTGTCACCCAGGTCCTTAATGAGCTGGTCCAGCTCCTCGCCAAACAGCAACTTGCCCTTAAAGGGGAAGGAACCTAACCTCGCCTTGGAGTTGGCATCCGCCGACCAACGACGGAGCCACAGCAACCTCCTGGCTGAGACCGCCGAGGACATAATGCGAGCCGATGTGCGCAACAAGTCATACAAGGCATCCGCTGTATAAGCGACTGCCGCTTCAACACAATTTGCCTGCTCAGCCTCGCCCGGAGGGAGCTCCTGCATGGTCAGCAGCTGCTGAACCCAGCGGAGGTTGGCCCTCTGCACAAGGCTGCTGCAAGCCGCCGCTCGGACCCCCAGTGCCGCCACGTCAAAAATGCGCTTTAATAAGACCTCAAGCTTGCGGTCTTGGAGGTCCTTCAACGCTATACCCCCCGTCACGGGGATAGTCGTATGCTTCACCACAGCCGTGACAGCCAATCTACCGCGGGTGTCTTCAAAAGCTCCAATGAATCCTTGGGTAAGGGATATAGCCTTTCCATGGCTCGATTCACCCGCAGGGAAGCCTCTGGGAGCTCCCATTCCTTTGAAACGATCTGTAAGACCTTGTGGTGAAAGGGAAAGGTCTGCGGGGGAGCTCTAATCCCTGCCATTGCGATATCCCCTGTAGACGTGTCCGCCTCCTGAGGCGGAGTCGTCAACTCTAGCTCCTGCAACACGTGGAGAATAAGGGAGCTTAATTCTTCTTTTCCAAACAAGCGTAGTACCTGGGGATCATCCCCAGCTACGGCCCCCGGATCGTCGGTCGTCAGCAAGTCCGGAGCCCCCGGGGATTCCGGAGCGGCTCCTGGGTCTCCCAGGTCCTCAGCCCCACCCCCCCTCGGGCGGGGACCCTTGATCCCGGAGGACCCCACGCCCGGTGGGCTCTCCCGGGATACGGGGGTGGTCTTGGCAACCTTCGGGGGAGCGGGAGCCTCCGCCTCCCAGCCGGATTCTGCCTGCAAAAAGGCTTTGTGCATTAAAAGCACAAAGTCCGAAGAAAATGGCACTGACCGTTTAAAATTTTTCTTCGGGCCATCCGATGAAGGGGGGCCGCGAGGAGACCCCAAATCGGCCTGGGAGCACGGGCTCTGTGCCTCAGGAGAGGGAGGAGGGGAGATTTCCTCCTCCGATGCTGAACATGCAGCCTGCCGCGTGTTCAAGATGGCCGCCGCACTCCTCCCCGGTGGAGGAGGGGCCGGAGGACGGCTGCCTGAGACGCTGCTGTGCCGCGCCGGAGAGGGGAGAGGAGATCGGCTGCGGGCAGCGCTCGGCCCCCCCCGAGGGTCCCTCGCCCCCGGGAACACATCGGGGGCAGAGACCCCCGCGGGAGAGTCGCGCCCCCGCCTCTCCACAGGTCAGGCAGACCGAAGATCGCGGCATCAGCACCGCGAGCGGAGCAGCACGAAGAAATGGCGCCAAAAACCCTCGGAGATGAGAGCCCCACAGCAAACGCGCGCCGGGTGAGCTAGCCACCCCCTCCGGGGTGCGGGCAGGCCGGGGTCAGGAGAAATGAGCGCACTGCCTGTCCCCAACAGGACTTAAATGGCTCTGTAACCAAAACTTTAAACTTTTTTTTTTTTTTTTAAACCCCCTTCAGGACTAAAGCCTGGAATTGGGGGGGGGGGGGGGTGACCGGCCCACCGGTAAGCTCTCCCCCAGCCTGCGGACACTCTAACCCGGGAATATCAGAAGGGTACTACCCTCCGAGCCTGCCTCACACTAATCCCTAGCTGCGCAGCGCAAGACACTCACACAGACATTCACGCAGACCGACAGGCAGACAGAGGAGAGAAAGGAAGCATCAACTGATCTTGTCCCCTGTCCTACCTTACTCTTTATATTTTATTTTATTTTTATTTTTTTTAATTTTCCCAGTACCGAGAAAATAAAAACCGACCGGAGCAGGACCGCAGGTTATGCCTCTCAATCTGCTGGAGTCAGAGATTATACTGAAGGATCGCAGGTGGCACACCAGTGTATATAGGGGGTGCTTTCAGTTTTCTCTCTGACTCCATCTGCTGGAGGGGAGGCATAACCCAGCTGTCTGGACTGATCCTGGTACGTACTGGGAATGGATTTCTCCTCCAAGAACTTGTCCAAACGTTTTTAAACCCAGCTACTCTAACTGCCCTAACCACATCCTCTGGCAACAAATTCCAGAGCTTAACTGTGTGTTGAGTGAAAAGAATTTTCTCCTATTTGTTTTAAATGTGCTACTTGCTAACCTCATGGAGTGTCTTTAGATATTGAAAAAATAACTGCTGGCAATCTCACAAAGTCTCTGTCTGGACTATTTATTGGAGGGGTTTCTGTTTGTATTATACATGGAGGCTGAAAGGGATAGCAATCACCTGGGGTTGTTAATTATAGTTGCAGCAAGTGAACAGGGTACTGGTTACCTGCAGGTTTGTTTTGTTTTTTTTAAGGTAAAGAGCCATAGCAATTATTGGAGTTTGGCGATTAGCGCTGCAATGTTTACCCTGGTATTTTTTGTGGTGTGCGGACTCTGGTGGGAAAAGAAATAGGTAGCTTCCCAGCTAAAGGAAAGGCAGTCTTTACCAAGCTTTCTTTTGGAACCGCTCACCAGTGTATAGAAACCCAGCTGTCTTTAGTTTGTATTTTTTTAGAGACTGGGGGGAGGGGAAACAGTGCTTTCCTAAGCTTCCCTGGACGTTTGTCTACGGATATGAAAACTGTTTTTTCTCTGGGACTTGATGTGCAATTTAGGGAATACAGAACCTGAGGTGATCAAGTCAGACCAAGGGTTCTTTTTGTAGCAGCTAAAAGGGATATGGGCAAAAGCTTGCCCTCCCTTGTTTTTCTGTGGACCTTGTTGTTACATAGGACTAAAAGCCCCAGGCTTATAGCAAGAATCTTTACTGTAGGGAGTTTTTTTCTTTGAGCGCAGATATTAAGGACTATTTTCCTAGAGTACCCGTAGCAGGTACCTGGTGGCCAAGCCACAACAGAGTTGCACCATTCCAGCCCGAGACCAGAAAGCTGATCCGCTACACAGACAAATGGTGGGCTTTGAAAATCCAACAGTGCTGACTGGCCCCAAGATAGCTAAAGTGGAATCTGGGTAAAAAGTAATGCAGCTAGCTCAGAAGCAGGGCAGGGGTGTTATGGGGCTAAGACTGTTACCTGGCTAAGGGCCAGATTCATTAAGGCTTTTCTCCCATTTTGTGTCTTTAGTGAATCAGGTATTAAGTTAGGCACAATAATGCAGATTTTTTGCGTTATCTGGCTAACATAACTGGAAAAATTTAGGACAGCTGATCTAGTGTTTCCCAGATCACCCTGGAGTCTTTTTAAAAAATTGGTGTTACCCTCCTCTCAGGTACTGTGACTGATTTTCACATGAAGAATATTTCCTTTCTAAAAGTACCCAGGAAAATATACATTTCACAGTGTCTTTCACAGAAATACAGATAAGTAAAACTGTAGACCTCTTAAGACTTAATGCAATATTTTTTATTTACAAGGCTATAAATTTCTATATCATAAAGAGCTCTGGCAGCTGCCAGTTCAGCAGAGGTGTTAGATTACCTGTTTGGAGAGATCTTGGAGAAATTTTTCCTCATCATCTTCATCCGAAGACACAGTGTTTGGTTGTTCGTAGGCCACAAGGAATACCTTTGTCACTATACCACTTTCTCTGCCATCTCTGAAAGAGTCCAAAGTGATGTTTCAGAGGTGGCTCAGCACAAAACGGTTCTTCATTTAACTTGGATCATAGGACACTGTTAAACTCTACTTGTTTTGGTTAAAAAGTCTACTCTTCTAAGAATCCATCTCTCATCTGCATCAAGCTCCCATTGAGAGGAGGCAAGGTCAAGCAAGGTTCTGGCACATTCTCAGATTTAATTGGGATTAAGTAGCAAGTTTCCTTGTAAAAGAGGCAGAGTGACTTGGCTAAAAGAAAAATAGCAATATCCTGCAGGCAGTGAAGCTTATAAAGCTCGGTGATATCCCTAGTGCAGAGGATGAAGATTAGGATAAGGGACAGTGATGACTACAGCTAGAACAGTGTAGGCAGTCAAGTTGTGTGGCTGACAGCTGGGAGATACTTTAGCTAGAAACATAAAAACACTTAGCTTTACAATCCCTTTTCATTCAGAAACCCTCTGTGTTTGACCCATGCTTTCTTGAATTCTGATACTGTTCTTGTCTCCACCACTGTTAACGGATTTACTCTGTATGGGTGTGGTAAAACACAAGGCCAGTATCCCTCAGGCAGTTCCCCTAGCGAGATCCACTACCCCAGACACAAGACAGGTATCCTGCTTGCTCCATTCCTGACAGGATATGCTACACAAAGCAATTCAAGCCGCACTCACATATATAGAAAAAAAACTGAAAGGAGCAGCTACAAAGATAAAAAGTGTGCAAGAGGCATGGTCATTGTTAAAAAATGTGGCGGAGGAGTTTGGCTTTCCAGGCAGCTGGAAAACCACGTCATGGGAAGAACAACTCCATTGCCACGTCTGACTGTTTTCTCCTTAGGCCTACGTTTAGTGTAAAGAAAATGTCATACTCTGACCGCAGCATATGAACAGCCTCCAGCTAACAGGAAGTCAGCAGGAAACATATTTAGTGCAAAGCTCTTGCAGCAGCTCATGACCTACTTGCATTTATGTGCCTTTCACACCTAGATAGTTTAGTACAAATGACCAGCTAATGACCTCCCCCCTCCCTGCCTGAAGACTGACCGCTTGCACCTACTGCCCACTTGCACCCACGTAGTAAAAGGTCAGCATAAACACTTGTGGTGGAAAACATTGTAGCAGGAAAATATGTGACGTATGTATCATATCAAATGCTATGAGATCATTTACAATAAAAGAGCAGCCTTCCCAAAAGCCTGGGGGAGCACGCTTCACCCTGAAGACCGTCTGAGGTGTTTTCATTGCGACAAAAAAATACCATCCTAGAAGCACAGTCCAGATGTATTCCACACATTAAAAAAAGTGGAAAGAAGGCAAAACGATTACCGGCATGGTTAGAAGGTGAGGTGAAAGAGGCTATTTTAGCCTAAAGATCTTCATTCAAAAATTAGAAGGAACCACAGAAGAAAATAGGATAATGCATAAGCGTTGGTAAGTTAAATGTAAGACATTGATAAGACAGGCTAAGAGAGAATTTGAAAAGAAGTTGGCTGTAGAGGCAAAAACTCACAGTAAAAACTTTTTAAAATATATCCGAAGCAGAAAGCCTGTGAGGGAGTCAGTTGGACCGTTAGATGATCGAGGGATTAAAGGGGCACTTAGAGAAGTTAAGGCCATCGCAGAAAGATTAAATGATTTCTTTGCTTCGGTGTTTACTGAAGAGGATGTTGGGGAGGGCCCCGTACCGGAGAAAGTTTTCATGGGTAATGATTCAGTTGAACTGAACCAAATCACGGTGAACCAAGAAGATGTGGTAGGCCTGAATGACAAATTGAAGAGTAGTAAATCACCTAGACCAGATGGTATACACCCCAGAGTTCTGAAGGAACTGAAAAATGAAATTTCAGACCTATTAGTAAAAATTTGTAACCTATCATTAAAATCATCCATTGTACCTGAAGACTGGAGGATAGCAAATGTAACCCCAATATTTAAAAAGGGCTCCAGAGGCGATCCGGGAAACTACAGACCGGTTAGTCTGACTTCAGTGCCAGGAAAAATAGTGGGAAAGTGTTCTAAATATCAAAATCACAGAACATATAGAAAGACATTGTTTAATGGAAAAAAGTCAGCATGGCTTTACCCAAGACAAGTCTTGCCTCACAAATCTGCTTCACTTTTTTGAAGGAATTAATAAACATGTAGATAAAGGTGAAGCAGTAGATGTAGTGTACTTGGATTTTCAGAAGGCGTTTGATAAATTTCCTCATGAGAGGCTTCTAGGAAAAGTAAAAAGTCATGGGATAGTTGGCGATATCCTTTTGTGGATTGCAAACTGGCTAAAAGACAGGAAACAGAGAGTAGGATTAAATGGACAATTTTCTCAGTGGAAAGGAGTGGGCAGTGCCTCAGGGATCTGTATTAGGACCCTTACCTTTTCAATATATTTATAAATGATCTGGAAAGAAATACGACGAGTGAGATAATCAAATTTGCAGATGACACAAAATTGTTCAGAGCAGTTAAATCACAAGCAGTTTGTGATAAATTGCAGGAAGACCTTGTGAGACTGGAAAATTGGGCATCCAAACGGCAGATGAAATTTAATGTGGATAAGTGCAAGGTGATGCATATAGGGAAAAATAACCCATGCTATAGTTACACAATGTTAGGTTCCATATTAGGTGCATCCATCCAAGAAATATCTAGGCGTCATAGTGGATAACACATTGAAATCGTCGGTTCAGTGTGCTGCGGCAGTCAAAAAAGCAAATAGAATGTTGGGAATTATTAGAAAGGGAATGGTGAATAAAACGGAAAATATCATAATGCCTCTGTATCACTCCATGGTGAGACCGCACCTTGAATACTGTGTACAATTCTGGTCGCCGCATCTCAAAAAAGATAGTTGCGATGGAGAAGATACAGAGAAGGGCGACCAAAATGATTAGGGGAATGGAACAGCTCTCCTATGAGGAAAGACTAAAGAGGTTAGGACTTTTCAGCTTGGAGAAGAGACGGCTAAGGGGGGATATGATAGAGATGTTTAAAATCATGAGAGGTCTAGAACAGGTAGATGTGAATTGGTTATTTACTCTTTCGGATAATAGACTAGGAGGCACTCTATGAAGTTAGCATGTGGCACATGTAAAACTAATTGGAGAAAGTTCTTTTTCACTCAACGTACAATTAAACTCTGGAATTTGTTGCCAGAGGATGTGGTTCGTGCAGTTAGTGTAGTTGTGTTTAAAAAAGGATTGGATAAGGTTTTGGAGGAGAAGTCCATTACCTGCTATTAATTAAGTCGACTTAGAAAATAGCCACTGCTATTACTAGCAACAGTAACATGGAACAGACTCAGTTTTTGGGTACTTGCCAGGTTCTTATGGCCTGGATTGGCCACTGTTGGAAACAGGATGCTGGGGTTGATGGACCCTTGGTCTGACCCAGCATGGCATGTTCTTATGTTATTATATTATTTTCTGTTGGATGTGAATGTTTTAATATGTATAGCGATATGATATCTTTTTTGAATACCAGTATAAAAAAGTAAAATAAATAAAAAATAAACAAATTTTGAAAATTTGGCTTATTGTATGCCTTCTGTTAAATAAACTGCAATCAGCTATGATTCACCCAAAATGTACTAAACAGTGCATTATATTGGCATTATTGTTGGCGCATAAATGTGTGCTAAAACATAGATTGATAAGACCCTACCTTCTCCTGCGTTTAGGCAGGAGAAGGTAGGGTCCTCCTGTGAAGGGTCTCCAGCGTTTAGGCAAGGTATAATTGTTGACATAATGCAATTGGAGAAGCTTGATGTTAAATTAACACACCGAAAGATGAATGAAGAATATGTACATCTGTGGAAAGACTCATGATCATCTACCAAATGATAAATGAAAGATGCTGGAAGGTCTTAGATACTCTGTGCATTGGATATAAACTTGTGTGATATTCGAGTGGTAGGTGGTGTTGCGTGCCCCGTTCGCGACTGGCCCGCACATGGACCTGCTCACCTCTCTGGCTCCTCTGCAGGTCCCGGGTTGGCCTCCCTGGCGGCAGCCGCAAGCTCGTCCAGGCCTCAGCGTCCCGCGGCAGCGGTCACCAGGCCTTCCACTGCTCATTAGGCCTCATGCCGGAGTTCGGTGCCTTATGTGGCGTTGGCCACGCCTCTTGTAGGGCCAGGGGCGGGTCCTAGCTCCGTAGCGTGCCCTGATTGAAGGAACTAGTTAAGGAAGTTCATGCCTACACTTATTTGCCTTGATCTGAAATAGGGAGGAACCCACAAAACAAGACGGTAATCACCTGGACCGGATGGTATGCATCCTAGGGTATTGAAGGAACACAAAAATGAAATTTCTGATCTGTTAGTTAAAATTTGTAACCTATCATTAAAATCATCCATTGTACCTGAAGACTGGAGGGTAGCCAATGTAACCCCAATATTTAAAAAAGTCTCCAGGGGCGATCCGGGTAACTATAGACCAGTGAGCTCGACTTCAGTGCCAGGAAAAATAGTGGAAACTATTCTCAAGTTCAAAATCGTAGAGCATATAGAAAGACATGGTTTATGGAACACAGTCAATAGGGATTTACCCAAGGGAAGTCTTGCCTAACAAATCTGTTTAATTTTTTTGAAGGAGTTAATAAACATGTGGATAAAGGTGAACCGGTAGATGTAGTGTATTTGGATTTTCAGAAGGCGTTTGACAAAGTCCCTCAGGAGAGGCTTCTAAGAAAACTAAAAAGTCATGGGATAGGAGGCGATGTCCTTTCGTGGATTACAAACTGGTTAAAAGACAGGAAACAGAGAGTAGGATTAAATGGTCAATTTACTCAGTGGAAAAGGGTAAACAGTGGAGTGCCTCAGAGATCTGTACTTGGACCGGTGCTTTTCTATCTACTAGATAAAGGAGCCCTGACAGACGTGCCGCAAATGCACAGTAGAGAGCAGCTCTACCGCGCATGCGTGGGCGAGCACGTCGGTCAGAGCGGAGCGTGCCTGAAAAAAAAAAGGCACTGGGAGGAGCAGTAGTGGCGCCGGCGGCGGCAAGGAGCAGCGGTGAGAAGCAGTAGCGGCGGCGCGCACGAGAGGGAGGGACCCCCCCCCAGAGATCTTCCGTCTGCGCCATCTGAGGGAAGGGGTTGTGGATGAACTGAAAGGGGAGGGGATTGAGAGAGGGGGAGTGACTGAGGGGAGGGGGGAAGGTGAGAGGGAGGGAGACTAGAGGAGGGAGGTGAGAGGGAGTGGGAGGGAGACTAGAGGGGGGAGGTGAGAGGGAGTGGGAGGAAGAATGGGGAGGGGAAGTGGAAGGGAGAATGAGAGGGAAGGAGAATGAGGGGGAGGGAGTGGGAAGGAGAATGAGTGGGAAGGAAATGAACCGAAAAATTTTTTTAAATGTAGCCCGTTGTTACGGGCTTAACGGCTAGTATATATATATAAATGATCTGGAAAAGAATAAGACGAGTGAGGTTATCAAATTTGCGGATGATACAAAATTATTCAGAGCAGTTAAATCACAAGCGGATTGTGATACATTACAGGAGGGCTTTGCAAGACTGGAAGATTGGGCACCCAAACAGTAGATGAAATTTAATGTGGACAAGTGCAAGGTGTTGCATATAGGGAAAAATAACCCTTGCTGTAGTTATTTATTTATTTATTTTTAATTTTTATATACCGAAGTTCTTGTAGGGACTACAAATCACTCCGGTTTACATAAAACGAAGAACTGCTCAACAGAGAGCGCAATGGAACCTAACATCGTGTAACAGAGTTACACGATGTTAGGTTCCATATTAGGAGATACCACCTAGGAAAAAGATCTAGGCATCATAGTCGATAGGAAAATTAGTTTCTTACCTGATAATTTTCGTTCCTGTAGTACCAAGGATCAGTCCAGGACACCTGGGTTGTGACTCCGCACCAGTAGATGGAGACAGACTAAAACTTGTGGGCGGAGCCATATAAGCCCCTGTGCCAGTCACAGCCCCTCAGTCATACGTAATGTCAAAGTAGAAACCCAAATGGGCAACCATAGCTAACTAACAAAACTTGCCATTTAATCGGAAACAATTCCAACCCCTGCGGGAACCGGACTCCCCAACCGGGAGAGCGAACAAGCGGTGAGCGCAAGGAAACAACGATGAGCGGACTCTCCGTCAGCGGGCGGGATCCTGGACTGATCCTTGGTACTACAGGAACGAAAATTATCAGGTAAGAAACTAATTCTCCTTTCCCTGTACGTACCAGGATCAGTCCAGGACACCTGGGATGTACCAGAGCCAACTTACCGAGGGTGGGAAGCAGAGAGTCCTGCTCGGAGTACCCTCTTTCCAAACCCTCCGACCTCAGAGGCCTGAACATCCAGACGGTAATGTCTGACGAAGGTATGCAACGACTGCCAGGTAGCCGCCCTACAAATCTCTTGGGGCGACACCTGAGAAGACTCCGCCCAGGACGCAGCGTGAGACCTTGTCGAATGAGCCCGAAGACCCACCGGCGGAGTCTTTTCCCGTACAAAGTACGCTGAGCCTATGGCCTCTTAGAGCCAACGGGCGATCGTCGTGCGAGACGCTGCAGCCCCTTTCTTGGGACCAGAAAGGAGGACAAACAGATGATCCGTTATCCGAAAAGGATTAGTGACCTCCAGATAGCGAAGGAGGGACCTCCCCACATCCAGCTTTCGCAAGTCTCTCGTCTTCGGATCCGACGACTCCCCGACCGCGAAAGTGGGAAGTTCAACGGATTGATTCAAATGAAAAGCCGAGACGACCTTCGGAAGAAAGAAGGGACAGTGCGCAAGGAAACGCCTGTGTCGGAGAGTCGCAAGAACGGCTCCCTACATGACCACGCCTGCAATTCTGAGATACGGCGTGCCGAAGAAATCGCCACCAGAAACACGGTCTTCAACGTGAGAACCTTGACAGTAGAGCGCTGCAAAAGGCTCAAACGGTGCCGAACATAAGGCAGAAAGAACCCAATTAAGATTCCAAGCCGGACAGGAAGGACGCAAGGGAGGACGGAGATGCTTAGCCCCCTTCAGGAAACGGGCTATATCCGGGTGAAGAGCCAGAGGGGATCCACCCCGACCTTCCCCCACAAACAACCAAGTGCCGCCACTTGGACCCGTAGGGAACTGCACGCCAAGCCTCTGGCCAGTCCCGCCTGGAGGAAAGCCAGAATATCAGAGACCGCAGCGGCGGTGGGATCCAAACCTCGCTTCATACACCAATCCTCAAAAACTACCCAGACCCTGACATAAGCCAGGGACGGAGACTGCTTCCGGGACCTCAGCAGCGTAGCAATAACCGCGTCCGAGTAACCTTTTCTCTTTAACCGATTCCTCTCAAAAGGCATGCCGCGAGACAAAAGTGATCCGCATCCTCCAAACAGACGGGGCCCTGATGAAGCAGCCCCGCGAAGCCGTGGAGACGAAGGGGAGCCTCCACCGACAACTGAATGAGGTCTGCGAACCATGGACGGCATGGCCACTCCGGTGCCACCATGATCACGTTGGATGGGTGCAATTCTACGCGCCGCAGGATCTTGCCGATCATTGGCCACGGGGGAAACACGTACAGTAGCACATCCATAGAAACATAGAAACATAGAAACATAGAAATGACGGCAGAAGAAGACCGAATGGCCCATCCAGTCTGCCCAGCAAGCCTCACACAATTTTTCTCTCATTCTTATCTGTTACTCTTAGCTCCTTGTTCTATTCCCCTTCCACCCCCACCATTAATGTAGAGAGCAGTGATGGAGCTGCATGCAAGTGAAATATCTAGCTTGATTAGTTAGGGGTAGTAGGGGCAGTAACCGCCGCGATAAGCAAGCTACACCCATGCTTATTTGTTTTACCTAGACTATGTTGTACAGCTCTTGTTGGTTTTTTTTTTTCTTCTCCCCTGCTGTAGAAGCAGAGAGCCATGCTGGATATGCATTGAAAGTGAAGTATCAGGCACATTTGGTTGGGGTAGTAACCGCCGTAACAAGCCAGCTACTCCTCGCTTTGTGATTGCGAATCCTTTTTTTTTCTTCACCCCTGTCGTTGAAGCTATGCAGGATATGCGTGAAGCATCAGTTTTTTGTTTTTGTTTTTTTTTTCCCCCCTGCCGTTGAAGCAGAGAGCTATGCTGGAAATGCGTGATGTATCAGTCTTTCTCCCATGCCGATGCAGCAGAGAACCGTGCTGGATATGCATGGAAAGTGAAGTATCAGGCACATTTGGTTTGGGGTAGTAACTGCCGTAACAAGCCAGCTACTCCCCGCGTTTTGAGTGCGAACCCTTTTTCTTCTCCTTTGCCGTTGTAGCAGAGAGCTCTGCTGGATGTGTGAAGTATCAGTTATTCTTCTCCCCTGTCATTGAAGCAGAGAGCTATGCTGTATATGCATTGAAAGTGAAGTATCAGGCATATTTGGTTTGGGGTAGTAACCGCCGTAACAAGCCAGCTACTCCCCTCTTTATGAGTGCAAATCCTTTTTTCCATTACCTCTTGCTGTTGAAGCTTAGAGCGATGTAGGAGTCACAGTAAGCATGTGTATGTTTATTTAATAAGGGTATTGTGTCAATAGCCATCATTCTGGCGAGTCACCCACTCTTCATTGGTGGCCTCTTGACTTTATGGATCCGCAGTGTTTATCCCACGCCCCTTTGAAGTCTTTCACAGTTCTGGTCTTCACCACTTCCTCCGGAAGGGCATTCCAGGCATCCACCACCCTCTCCGTGAAGAAATACTTCCTGACATTGGTTCTGAATCTTCCTCCCTGGAGCCTCAAATCGTGACCCCTGGTTCTGCTGATTATTTTCCTACGGAAGAGGTTTGTCGTTGTTTTTGGATCATTAAAACCTTTCAAGTATCTGAAAGTCTGTATCATATCACCTCTGCTCCTCCTCTCCTCCAGGGTGTACATATTTAGATTCTTCAATCTCTCCTCGTATGTCATCCTATGAAGATCCTCCACCTTCCTGGTCGCCCTTCTCTGTACCGCTTCCATCTTGTCTTTGTCTTTTTGTAGATACGGTCTCCAGAACTGAACACAGTACTCCAGGTGAGGCCTCACCAAGGACCTGTACAAGGGAATAATCACTTCCCTTTTCTTACTCGATATTCCTCTCTCTATGCAGCCCAGCATTCTTCTGGCTTTTGCTATCGCCTTGTCGCATTGTTTCGCTGTCTTCACATCATTAGACACTATCACCCCAAGGTCCCTCTCCTGCTCCGTGCACATCAGCCTTTCCCCCCCCATCGAGTACAGTTCATTCGGATTTCCACTCCCCATATGCATGACTTTGCACTTCTTGGCATTGAATCTCAGCTGCCATATCTTCGACCACTCTTCCAGTTTCCTTAGATCCCGTCTCATTCTCTCCACTCCTTCCGGCGTGTCCACTCTGTTGCAGATCTTAGTGTCATCCGCAAAAAGACAAACCTTACCTTCTATCCCGTCTGCAATGTCGCTCACAAAGATATTGAACAGGACTGGTCCCAACACCGATCCTTGCGGCACACCACTTAAAACCGCTCTCTCTTCAGAGAAGGCTCCATTTACCATCACACATTGTTTTCTGTCCGTCAACCAATTTGCAATCCAGGTCACCACATCGGCACTCACTCCCAAGCTTCTCGTTTTATTCACCAGTCTCCTGTGCGGAACCGTATCAAAAGCTTTGCTGAAATCCAAGTAGATGACATCTAGTGCTCTTCCTTGATCCAATTCCTTGGTTACCCAGTCAAAAAAGTCAATCAAATTTGTCTGACAGGATCTTCCCCTGGTGAATCCATGCTGCCTCTGGTCCATCAATTCTCCAGACTGTAGATAGTTGACTATTCTCTCTTTCAGCAGTGACTCCATTACTTTTCCCACCACCGAAGTGAGGCTAACCGGTCTGTAGTTGCCTGCCTCTTCCGTCGGCCAAGGGAGCACCAGCGCATCGACGCCCTCTGCTCCCCGCTCTCGACGCCGACTGTAAAAACGCGGAGCCTTCGCGTTGTGCCACGTGGCCATCAGATCCAAGTGGGGAACTCCCCACATCCTGCAGAGGAGAAGAAACGCCTCGTCCGCCAGTTCCCACTCTCCGGGATCTAGACGATGCCTACTGAGAAATCCGCCTGCACGTTGTCGACCCCGGCAATGTGAGACGCTGTTATGCTGCTGAGATGTTGTTCCGACCAGGCCATCAAAATTCTCACCTCTTCCACCACCAGTGGACTTCTCGTCCCTCCTTGACGATTGATGTAGGCCACGGTGGTTGCATTGTCTGACAGTACTCGGACCGCCTGTCCCCGCACCAAGGGTAGGAAGGCTTGGAGAGCCAGACAGACCGCTCTGGTCTCGAGGCGGTTGATGGACCATTGAGCTTGCGACGCTGACCAACGACCTTGCACGACTTCCCTAGGCAAACTGCTCCCCAGCCAGAGAGACTGGCATCCGTGGTCACCACCGTCCAGTCGGGAACGAGAAGGGATACGCCACAGGACAGATGACTTGGATCCAGCCACCAAAGAAGACTGGATCTCGCCGGACCCACAAGCGGGAGCGGTAGGTAGAAATCCTCCGAAACTGCTGTCCAACGGGACAGCAAAGAAGACTGCAATGGCCGCAGGTGAGCGAACGCCCAGGGTACCAACGCCAGCGTTGAAGCCATAGACCCCAGCACCGTCAGGTAATCGCAGACTCGTGGACGGCGAAGAGACAACAGACGCCGCACCTGAGATTGCAGTTTGCATATCCGATCTTGAGAGAGGATTACCCTGCCCCGTTTCGTGTCGAATAAGGCCCCCAGATATTCCAAGGACTGAGTGGGAGCCAAATAACTTTTGTTGTAATTGACCACCCAGCCTAGGGACTGCAAGAGCTGGAGGACCCTGTCCACCGCCCGTCGACACTGACTCTCTGACTTCGCCCGAATCAGCCAATCGCCTAGGTAAGGATGAACCAGAAGACCTTCCCGTCGCAGCTGCGCCGCCACTACCACCATCACTTTCGTGAATGTCTGAGGCGCCGTTGCAAGACCAAAAAGGGAGCGCCCGAAATTGGTAGTGCCTCCCCAGAACGCAGAACCTCAGAAACTGCTGGCACGATGGCTGAATGCCCACGTGAAGGTACGCCTCCGAGAGATCCAGAGGAGCCAGAAATTCGCCCAGACGCACCGAAGCGACCGAATCGTTTCCATTTCGAAGTGGGGAACGCGAAGACATCTGTTTACCCCTTTGAGGTCCAGAATTGGCCTTGAAGTGCCGTCTTTCTTGGGAACTACGAAGTAAATGGAGTAACGGCCCGAGCCGCACCGATCGGCAGGGACGGGGGACATGGCCCACAAGCTTTCCAGCCGACGGAAGGTGTCCAACATCGCTGCCCTCTTCCTGGGGCCTTGCAGGGCGAGACCAAGAACTCGTCCGCTGGGATGCGAGCAAAATCTAACTCGTAGCCGTGTCTTATCACGTCGAGGACCCACTGGTCCGACGTCACTCTGGTCCACTCCTCGAAATATAAAGTTAACCGCGCCCCTACATTTGGAACGGCGTGCCGCAGGCGCGACGAGAGGTGGACCGGCCGGAGTTCATTGCGAGGGCTTGGACCCCGCACCAGACGGGGCTCCGCCTTGCTCCCCGTAACGTTTCCCACGAAAGGACTGCTGCCATTGAGTGTTCCGGGAAGAAGATGGTCTATACGAAGAGCCGGCGGATCTTTGAGGGCGCGATTTCCTGGGCCCCCGGAACCGGGACCTGGCCGGAAAAGGAGGGCCACGCCCTGGCCCTATCCTCGGGCAGCTTGAATGCCCTGTTCTCTCCCAGAGAAACCATCAAATCATCCAACTCCTTGAAAGGTAACGAACCCAGGTGGGCTTTGGAAGAGCCATCCACCGCCCAGTTGCGCAGCCACAGGAGACGGTGCGCCGAAACTGCGGCTACTATGGACCTAGCAGAGGTGCGCAGCAGGTTGTGGAGGGCGTCAGCTCCATAAGCTATTGCCGCCTCCAATCTATCAGCCTGAGACGCCTCCTCCGCCGACAGGCCTGCATTCGCCTGAAGGACCTGGGCCCAGCGTAAACTAGCGCGCATGGCGAAGTTAGTGCAGATTGCTGCCCGCACCCCTAGGGCGGATACCTCAAATATCTTCTTGAGCTGCACTACGAGCTTCCTGTCTTGTATATCCCGAAGGGCCGTCGCCCCCGTGACCGGGATAGTGGGCCTCTTCGTCACCGCGGAGACCGCTGAATCCACCTTTGGAAGTCGCAGAAGCTCCAGCGCCTCCTCTGGGAGCGGGTAGAGCTTATCCATGGCCTTGCTGACTTTCAACCCTAACTCCGGGGTATCCCAGTCGCACTGGATCCATATTGGCCTCATGGCGGACCACCACTGGTGAAGCCTCTATCCCCAGTTCCTGGAGAATGGCCGGGATGAATGGCGACAGTTCCTCTCTGCGGAACAGATGGACTACCTTGGGGTCATCCCCGTCCGCTGCCTGTGTACCTGTTCCCACGCCGGGCTGGGCGGAGCCATCCGCCCCCGTCTCCTCAGCCCCCCTCGGGGGCTCCTCGAGACCATCAGTATCCGCCGTGGAGGAATCTTCTGGATCTGACTCCTGAGGTACGCTCCGGGGAAGCCGTTTCCCTCGCGCTGGCTCCTGGGCGAGCATCGCGGTCTTTTTTTTTTTTTACCTTGCGCTTACTCGGTGGGGCCTGGTTGGAGCCCTCCCCAGAGCCCCCCCCTCGGGAGCGCTTGCTGCGCTTGTACTTAAGTACCTTGCGCAGCAAGACCGCGAAATCCTCTGAAAAACGACCCGGATTCGGAAGAATCGGCGTTGGAATCTCCCCGGGGCCGAAGCCCCTCCTCGGCGGCCCCTCCCGCCGCGCCCCGCTGCGGGGATAACGCGGGAGGGAGAGCCGAATCGCCTGCCGCGGTCCGCGAGAATTCCTTGCCGGTGGCCAAAATGGCCGCCGCTCCCGCGCTGAGCGGGAAAATGTCCTGAGGCCTATTTACTGGGCCTACCCCTCGCGGCGGCGAACGCACGATCCGGGCCCGAGCCCCCCGCGATGCCCCAGACGTTGCTTCACCGTCCTGGAAGCAGGCCGAGCAGAGGCCCTCCCTGGACAAACGCGCGCACGCGCTGACCCGCAGGCCTTGCCTGAAGAACCGTGCGGCATGCCGGCGACCGCGGGAAGTAAAAACTGAGGCGCGTCAAAATTAAAGAAAACTAATTCGGCGACCTCCCCCCTTGCCTGCGGCGCCCCCCTGCGCGAAGACGACGGAGCAGCGACGCCGAAGCAACGGAGAGCCGGCCGCAACAAAATAAAAACAGAAAACTCTTTTTTTTTTTTTTTAAACGCTGACGCCGCTGTCCCGGGTCCTGGAGCCCTAGTCCTGCAGGGGTGAGTGAACCGGACTCCCCGGTGTCACCCCTGACGCTGCCACTAGACCAGCCGGGTCCTCGACCCTGGCAGCGGCCTCAACCGGGGGAGGGTAGTCCCCTCAGGACCTCTCAACCCCCCTGGGAGGCAGGGCACCCGAGACTAAGGGATTAAAAGAAAACCCCAGTTTGGTATATAAACAACTATGCCTAACAAAAAACCTAGCCCAAAAATTCAAACCTGACTAACACCAGAACCAGGTCAGGCAGGGCTGTGACTAGACCTGCACCATCTACTGGAGACAGAGTAAGACTGAGGGGCTGTGACTGGCACAGGGGCTTATATGGCTCCGCCCACAAGTTTTAGTCTGTCTCCATCTACTGGTGCGGAGTCACAACCCAGGTGTCCTGGACTGATCCTGGTACGTACAGGGAAAATACTTTAAAATTGTCAGCTCAGTGTGCTGCGGCAGTCAAAAAAGCAAACAGAATGTTAGGAATTATTAGGAAGGGAATGGTTAATAAAATGGAAAATGTCATAATGCCTCTGTATTGCTCCATGGTGAGACCGCACCTGGAATACTGTGTACAATTCTGGTCGCCGCATTTCAAAAAATATATATTTGCTATGGAGAAGGTACAAAGAAGGGCAACCAAAATGATAAAGGGGATGGAACAGCTCCCCTATGAGGAAAGGCTGAAGAGGTTAGGGCTGTTCAGCTTGGAGAAGAGATGGCTGAGGGGGGATATGATAGAGGTCTTTAACGAGTAAATGTGAATCGGTTATTTACACTTTCGAATAATAGAAGGACTAGGGGGCATTCCATGAAGTTAGCAAGTAGCACATTTAACACTAATCGGAGAAAATTCTTTTTCACTCAACGCACAATAAAGCTCTGGAATTTGTTGCCAGAGGATGTGGTTAGTGCACTTAGTGTAGTTGGGTTCAAAAAAAGGTTTGGATAAGTTCTTGGAGGAGAAGTCCATTAATGGCTGTTAATCAAATTTACTTAGGGAATAGCCGATGCTATTAATTGCATCAGTGGCATGGGATCTTCTTAGTGTTTGGGTAATTGCCAGGTTCTTGTGCCCTGGTTTGACCTCTGTTGGAAACAGGATGCTGGGCTTGATGGACCCTTGGTCTGACCCAGCATGGCAATTTCTTATGTTCTTATGGTCTAAGAAAGCCATGGATGTGAAGAAATCAGGTCGGTATCCTGCTAAGATTGTCTCTGTGTGCTAAGCCTTGTTCCAGGATCCTTCTGTTCCAGCCTTGTTCCTGCATGCTCCTGTTGCAGTGTCCTTCTCTTCCTGTGTTCGTCCTTCGTTTCCCCAGGTAGTAACTTCAGATTGCCTCTTTGTTACTGACCTCGGCCTGATCCTTGACCCCTCTGCCTGCTGCCTGCCTTCTGACCTCGGCTTGTTCCTTGACTACTCTGCCTGCTGCCTTCCTTCTGACCTCGGCCTGCCTGTGACCTCATCTGACCTCCGGAGCCTGACCTCTGCTTTGTTGACCACTCCTCGGACTGACCCTCGGATTCTGACCTCTGCCTGATTGACTACGTCTCCTGATTCTGGCGCTGTCCCTTGCCTTGTCATCGCCTATGCTATTCTAGTCTTCCTTGCTCCATCTGACCTCCAGCCTCAAACCCAAACGCACTCCTCTCCTGTCTGTGGGCACGCCTGTCTACCATCGCTCCAGGAGACTCTGCGAGGCCCACCTAAGTCCAAGCGGCCCAGGTCCCTAAGGGCTCCACGGGAGGGGGAGACCATGGACTTCCAGTGGTGAAGCTCATCCTAGACTCTGTCTCCTCCAGTGCTCCGCCCCCTGGGGGCAGGTGCTTCCTGGTCCCTACCAAGAAGCCGTTCTCCACTGCTCCAGGACAAGAGTCCACCCCCAAGCACAACAGGTGGAGCTTTACAGAGTTGTATGTATAAGGTGTGGATGTATGAATGTGTGAGTGGGTGGACTGGAAGGGTAGGGGAAATAAAAGGGATAACAAGGCATAGTGACAATTCTGATGATGTTGCCATTTATCATCTTATAGAAAATTGTTATTTCTGTTATTTGGATATGTTTTGTTATGTTGCTTTCAAATACAAATAATTTATAAAAAAAAACCAATAAATAAAAATAGATCAATAAAATCCCTATGACAGTAGTCAAACCCTCCACGGAACTGGAACTGTTGGCTTCACAAAAACTGAAATACATAAAAAATGCCCTCCCTTCCGAGACATACACATTAATAAAAAGAAGCACTGTGATAAATGTCTTTGTTCTAACTACAAAATGAATTACAAAACCAAAATAATTGTTAGCATGGCTATATTAAGGATTTGTTAGAATGGTCAGTGTATATTTGTCAGACTCAATCCAAAACCCACCTATCACAGCTCTCTTGGTTGAAGAAGGCCTGAAAGGAAGCATCACCTTTCAGTGACTATCCTGCCACCAAGAATCAGTGAAAGGAGAAAAGTCCAAAGTGGTAAACTGAAATTGAAAGATGAAAGGGATCAAAGGGTGAAGACAGATGAAGAAATGGAAGAAATATTAAACAAATACTTCAGTTCGGTGTTCACTAAAGAAGACCCCGAGAAGGACCGTCACTAGTTAACAAGAAACTGGAGGGAAGTGGAATGGATGAAACTCCGTTTATGGAAGAGAATGTATGGGAAGAGCTAGGAAAACTGAAGGTGGACAAAGCCATGGAGCCTGATGAGGTTCATCCCAGGATACTGAGGGAGTTCAGAGATGTGCTGTTGGCTCCGCTGCGTGACCTGTTCAATAGATCCCTGGAATCGGGAGTGGTGCCGAGTGATTGGAGAAGAGCGACGGTGGTCCCGCTTCACAAGAGTGAGAGCAGAGAGGAGGCTGGAAACTGCAGGCCGGTTAGCCTCACCTCGGTGGTGGGAAAAGTATTGGAGTCGCTGCTGAAGGAAAGAATAGTGAACTATCTACAAGCAGCAGAATTGATGGACCAGAGGCAGCATTGTTTCACCAAGGGAAGGTCCTGTCAGACAAATCTGATCAAATTTTTTGATTGAGTGACTAAGGAATTGGATCGAGGAAGAGCGCTCGATGTCATCTACTTGGATTTTAGCAAAGCTTTTGATACGGTCCTGCACAGGAGGCTTGTGAATAAAACAAGAAGCTTGGGTGTGAGTGCCAAGGTGGTGGCCTGGATAGCAAACTGGTTGAAGAACAGAAGACAATGTGTGATGGTTAATAGAACTTACTCTAAAGAGAGAGCGGTGATGAGCGGAGTGCCGCAAGGGTCGGTGTTGGGACCGGTCCTGTTCAATATCTTTGTGAGTGACATCGCGGATGGGATAGAAGGTAAGGTTTGTCTATTTGCGGATGATACTAAGATCTGCAACAGAGTGGACATGCCAGAAGGAGTGGAGAGAATGAGACGGGATTTTAAAAAGCTGGAAGACTGGTCGAAGTTATGGCAGCTGAGATTTGATGCCAAGAAGTGCAGAGTCATGCATATGGGGTGTGGAAATCCTAAAGAAATGTATTCAATGGGGGGTGAAGGGCTGATGTGCATGGAGCAGGAGAGAGACTTTGGGGTGACAGTGTCTAACGATCTGAAGTCGGAGAAACAATGTGACAAGGTGAGCCCAGGAGAATGCTGGGCTGCATAGAGAGAGGAATATCGAGTAAGAAAAGGGAAGAGATTATCCCCTTGTACAGGTCCTTGGTGAGGCCTCATCTGGAGTACTGTGCTCAGTTCTGGAGACCGAATCTCCGAAGGGACAGAGACAGGATGGAGGCAGTCCAGAGAAGGGCAACCAAAAAGGTGAATGGTCTTCATCAAATGACTTATGTGGAGAGATTGAAGAATCTAAATATGTGTACCCTGGAGGAAAGGAGGAGCAGGGGTAATATGATACAGACGTTCAGATACTTGAAAGGTTTTAATGATCCAAAGTCAACGACA
Source organism: Rhinatrema bivittatum (assembly GCF_901001135.1). NCBI lineage: Eukaryota > Metazoa > Chordata > Amphibia > Gymnophiona > Rhinatrematidae > Rhinatrema > Rhinatrema bivittatum. Next base: position 251,874,105 of record NC_042617.1, on the reverse strand, counting down.
AACCTTTTCCGTTGTGAAAAAAATCAGCAGAACCAGGGGTCATGATTTAAAACTCCAGGGAGGAAGACTCAGAACCAATGTCAGGAAGCATTTCTTCACGGAGAGGGTGGTGGATGCCTGGAATGCCTTTCCAGAGGAAGTGGTGAAGACCAAAACTGTGAAGGATTTCAAAGGGACGTGGGATAAACACTGTGGATCCATAAAGCCTGGAGGATGTGAATGAAGAGAAGAGGTATGGGGGTGGCTTGTGGGAATGACAGCTACTACCTGGTGATTAATACCCTTATTCAATAAAATATTCTCACGGTTAATACGACTCCAACATTGCTCTATGCTTCAACGGCAAGAGGAAATGTGGAAAAGTGGATTTGCATTCAGGCAACAACCAGTCTGGGTAAACAAATAAACATGGGAGTAGCTTGCTTGTTGCGGCGGTTACTACCCCAAACCAATTAAGCCTAATACTTCACTTTCAATGCATATCCAGCGTAAATCTCTGCTTCATCGTTATCTCTGCTTCAACGGCAGGGGGGAATGAAGATAAGAGGATTTACATTCAGAAAACAACCAACAAGGGCTGAATTGCACAGTCCAGGTAAACAAATAAGCATGGGAGTAACTTGCTTGTTGCGGCGGTTACTACTCCGAACCAATTAAGCCTGTTACTTCACTTGGAAAGCATATCCAGTGCTGCTCACTGCTTCAATGGCAGGGGGAATGAAGAAAAGAGGATTTATATTCAGACAACAACCAACAAGGACTGGGTAAACAAATAAGCATTAGAGTAGCTTGCTTATTGCGGCGGTTACTACCCCTAACAAATTAAGCCTGATACTTCACTTTGAATGTATATCCAGCGCAGCTCACTGCTTCAACGGCAGCGAGGGAATGAAGAAATAGGATTTACATCCAGCCAACATCTAACAAGGCATTGATCTGAGCAGTATGAGTATATAAACATTGGGGTAACTTACTGGATATGACGGATACTACCCTCAAACATTAAGCCTTATACTTCACTTTGATACAGCTCCAACACTGCATCAGTGGCACGGGTGGAAGGAAATTAAAATCAAAAAGCTACCAATAAGGGCCCTGTACTCAGCGGTCTGAGTAACAGATAAGTATGAGAAAATAAGTGTGAAAGCTTGCTGGGCAGACTGGATTGGCCTATTGGTCTTTTTCTGCCATCATTTCTATTTTTATGTAAGAATCACATTTACAGAGCCTGGTAATTCTCTATTATACATCTTTAGCCAGGCCCCAAGAGTATCTTCTCTGCAAAAGAGGTAGCATTCCAAGGAGTTTTCCTAGGAAATGGGAATGCTGGCTTCAAATGATCTGATCTTTGAGAAGGTCCAAGGCACTTTAGAAATAGATCTTGTCATGTAAAATCTTCACGCTACCCCTAACAATCCCTAAGAATTGAACTTATGGCTGCTTTAGAGTTCCAGAAAGCACTGCGTAGGTCTCTCTGGCAACCATCCACCCACCAACTGGAATTCCACTTTCCTTGGGCAAATAACCTACCCACAAGCTATTCCCTGAGGATATTCTGGGAACACTGTGACTCCACAAAATTTGGGTCTTCCAGTTCCCAGAAAAGTGCTCACAGATCACACATCAATAACACTGGGATTGCTCAGTGTCTCACTTACCTGGAATATTAATCAGTCTCTCACACACACAGTGCTAATAAATTAAAGAGTTTATTATTAAGTAGTCTCAACAGTGAACATGAAAGATTCTGCATAAAACTGCATTACAGCAGGCAAGAGAATAAGAAAAGGGTAACAGTAACAATCTTGTGCCGTTTGGCAATTTGACCCCAGCTGTATGTCCCAACTGCAATGGATCTAGGTCTCCCTCTCACCTGCTTCCAAATGTCACTTTCAAAAAGCAACTTTATTTTAACTGTCACTCTCGCAGCCTTGGCAATAGAGTGACATCTTCCGTTGACTCTGCCGTTAACCCCATCAGCACCAACTACTGTTGACTTTGGAACACTGCCATTTGCTGATTAGTTCAAGATTGCCAGGAAAAGAAAAATGTTCTCAAATAAAAGGAGTACCATAGGACAAATAAATAATAACATTTACAGTCAAACTCCTGTTTCACCACAGTCCTTAATACCTACAGTCAAATTTAAGGCTTCACAGATATTTAAAAAATGTGACTTTGAGTACCTACCTTGTGACAGCCAAAGCTCTGACTGTAATTTTTCCATCAGGCAATGTGAAAGGTCTCTTATATCTAAAAGTGTTATTATCTCCATAGCCAACTCTCTTCAATGGGTCTGGTTTGCTGCTGTCCAAAGTATAGTAGATACTGACTTCAGGAGTATCTGAAAGCCAGACACAAGGTACTTACATACAAAGGGACATACAGTATTAGGATGAAGGGCCAAGTTATGATCTCCTCACAAATTAAGGGGTTCACTGATTCCATTCTTGAGGCAAAACCTGCTGGCAACAACTGAAGAACAATCCCAATATAATAACGAATACAAAATGAAGCTATCTCATCAAGATAAACTGCTCTCCACAAAAGGATAAGAGATGACTAAGGGCTTTTCTCCATTGTTTTTGTCTATGGGAAAAATGCTTAGTACATAGGATCCTAAGACCCAACAAAATCTATACTGGTTCTCTTGGAAGGACTTTTCACAGCCTTATGTCACGGTCAGGCAGGCTAGAGACGGGTATTCCCCCAGTAGGAGCAGTACTGGGCCCTATGGCAGAGGAGGGCAGGGTTTCTGCCTGTCTGGCCATCTCCCCCTTGGGTTGGGCCCACAGGTTCTGGTAGTTGGCAGGATTATTCTAGTAGGGTGCATGGCAGGGTGTGGTCAGGCAAAGTCAGAGTCCAGGCTAAAATCTGGGCAGGCATAGACTGAACCGAGGCAAAGGCCAGAGACATTCTGAATCAGCAGTGAAGATTAGTCTAAAGAAAGCTGACTGGGAAGGCAAAGCAAAAGCAGGAGAGGGGAACAAGGCTGGACAGAGAGACAGGGCAGGAACAGAGCAAAACACACAGGCAGGAACAAGATAAATCACACAGGTAAGAACAGGACAAAACAAGACAAAAAACACACAGGCAGAAAGGACCCAACCAGAGTAAGGACAAGGCAAGAGATATACAGACAAGCTAGGCCATGGGGAGACCTAGACCCACAGGCAAGAAGGGCCACTAAGAGACCAAAAGAAAGCAGGGGAGCCATTGGAAGGCCCAGAGAGGACAGGACAGGAACACAAGAACAGGGCAAGTATACACAGACACAGGCAAACAGTAACCAATGGCAAGACAAGGAAAATAGGAATCTTAAGCAAGGTAAGGCAAGGTACTCACAAGATGGCCAAAGCAAAGAGCCAAGTTGACTCAATGATGAGGCCTCGAGCTGTAACTGAGGCAGGTTTATATAGGACTGCCCTAGCTGCATCATGTAGCCTTCAAGGCAGAGGCTAGAGCAGGTCTGAGAGTGGCCCAGTGAGGGCCCCTGCTGGCAGGGGGGCAACCTAGCAGCCATAATCATGACACTTTTGATAGAGCTCTATCGTGTTGTTTTCTCTTGTTCATGCTATAAAAGTAAAAGAAGCATTAAGGTATTAGCCAACCTTGTTCTATCTCTTAGCAACAAACCATCAGCAAACTCTGGGAAGACTTTTTACTTAAAATCTCTTGGGAGACAAATATGCCTCCCTTTCTCAAAGGGTTCCTGAAGATAAGGCATATAAATTAAGAAATAGCACTAATGCCTTTGAATCCAAATTGCCTTGGTAGTCCAAACAATAGATCCAGACTATGGAGGCGAGGAGAATACTGATTAAACAATATGAAAAAAACCCCATCTTTTATGCATCAATATATAGTTATATTAATGGCCTATACTTTAACTTGTCTATACAAAACTTTGAAGAAACATTCAAACTCTAAAAATGTGCTGTTATATTTTAGAAGATACCAGATTAAAGCACTAACTCAAACATAGTAGACCCTAAAGGTTTCTGCTGAACCACTTACCTATTGGTATATAATGATCTTGTTTAAAAAAATGACAGTTTGCTTTCTGTAAATGGTGTTTTCTATAGATAGAGGGATAAATTAGCTGTGACATATGGGTGAAGTCATCCAGCGGCACTGAGTGGACTCATCTCTCCAAGCAAGTAGAGCTTTCAGTTCTACTGAGCATGTGTGGGTGTTCCCATGCGGGCATTGCCTCATGAGTTTCTTCAGTCTTCACCAGAGTTAATCCATCTATGTAGTTTATTCTCCAGGTAGGCAAGTAGGTATGCCAAGGCTAATTCATTCTGCTATCTACAGAAAACACTGTTTACGGTAAGCAAACTTGCTTTTTCCTTTGATAAGCAGAGTGAATTAGCCATACACGCGGGAAGTCCCAAGATGAGGGTTGCAGTTTACTTATTAAGCAACCTGACCCTTATCCAGACTGAACTACAGCAAGTCTAGACTTTGCAAAACTGTAAGATCAAATTTACTATCAGTCTTGGAGAGATTATCAAGGTAGTAGTGGGATGTAAAGGTATATATGGAGTAGCAAGTTGCAGCTTTGCAGATATATAAAACTGTATGACCAAATGTACTGTCAATCTTGGAGAGATTATCAAGATAGTAGTGGGATGTAAAGGTATGTATGGAGTAGCAAGTTGCAGATTTGCAGATAGCTCCACAGGTACTTCTCGAAGATGCACAATAGAAACAGCCATGGTTCTCACTTGATGAAAATTCACAGCGTCTGTGATTTGCAGTCCTGTTAAGGTATAATAGTGATGAATGCATTCAGCCAGCCAGCTGAACAAGTTATGCTTGGCAACTGCTACGCCTAATCGGTTGGGATTGTGAAATACAAAACATTTGGTAAGTTTTCCAATGTGACTGAGTTTGTTTTTTTGAAATACACTAAGGCCCTTTTACAGTCCAGAATATTTATGGTTTCTTCGCCCTCATATGCATAGGGCCTAGAAAAAAAGGTAATACGAGTGATTGATTGCTATAGAAAGCCGACGAGCTTTGGGAGAAACTTCAGGTGAGTATGAAGAACCACTCTGTTGTGGAAGAATTGATATTCTCTGTTTTATTCTCCATTTCATTCCTAATGATTCCTAGCATTCTATCTGCTTTCTTGGCTGTTGCTGCACACTGAGCAAAAGATTTCAACATATTATCAACAATGACGCTTAGATCCTTTTCCTGAGTGGTGACACATAATGTGGAACCTTGCATTGTGTAGCTTTATATTTTATTTATTTATTTTATTTATTTATTTGTTGAGTTTTATATACCGTCATTCGGTAGAGCCATCATAACGGTTTACAAAAGTATGCATTTTTTTTAGCAGTTGTGTTTTAGATAGTTCTTCCCTATGTGCATCGCTTTGCACTTGTTCACATTAAATGTCATCTGTCATTTGCATGCCCACTCTCCCAGTCTTGCTAGGTCCTCTTGCAATTTCTCACAATCTTCTTGTGAATTATCAGCATTGAATAATTTTGTGTCATCTGCAAATCTGATCACCTCACTTGTAGTTCTCCTTTCCAGGTCATTTATAAACATGTTAAAAAGCAGTGGTCCCAGACAAATCCCTGTGGTTCTCCACTATTTACCTTTCTCCACTGAGAAAATTTATCATTTAGTCCTACTCTCTGTTTTCTATCTTTTAAGAGTAGCAAACTACCTGGACCAGATGGTATACATCCCAGAATGCTGAAAGATTTGAAAAATGAAATTGTGGACCTGCTATTGGAAATTTGTAAACTGTCATTAAAATTATCTATGGTACATGAAGATCGGAGGGTCACCAATGTAGGGCACATGGTTCTCACGCTCGACTAGACTATTTTTTAATGATCTCCAATAGCTTTTCCAAGGTAGCTGAGGCAGGGATTGATGACGTGGTCATTTCAGACCGTGCACCTATATGGTTGACGCTCTCTAACTCTCTTAGGCACTCCAGTACTTTAATCTGGAAATATCCATATTATCTAGCAGAGGATACCTCCTTTCAAAAGATTTGAAAGATAGATGAGCTGACTTTGATGTCTCGAATGCTCAACACAAAGATAATCCCATCCTATTTTGGAACACTGCTAAGGCGGTACTCCAAGGTGAGATTATATCTTATGTAGCACATAGGAAAAAAATCGCTAGACAAACAGCTCCTCAAGCTGACAGTACAACTGCAGCGAGCCAAAAGGGAGTTAATAAAGAGCCCTTCTAAGATGAGTAGAGAACAGTACCTCTCATTGCAAACGGCTATTAACACTATTATTCATCAGCGTGCAAAGAAGAGCCTTCTTTTTTACCAATACAAGTTATTTCAATTTGGCCAAAAATCTGGTAAAATGTTGGCAAACTTAGTCAAAATGGCCAGGGGATCTCGACACATTCCCGCCATCCGAAATGCACAACAAAAGCTGGTGACTGATACTGACAACATTAGACGGGCTTTTCACAGGTATTATTCCAAATTGTATAAATCGGAGGACGCAACACAGACCAACAAAAACTTAACCATTCCAGTACTCAGTCAACAGAAAACACTGAGCTCAGACCAAGACTGTATTAAAACTAGTCTAGGGATTGTATTAACACTTACCAGTAACCCCTGGAACATGTAGCCATGCAGGAGGACCACAGTACATTTATTCGGCAGCCATGGGCAGGAAGCTGGATTCATCTGTCTATCCTAAAAAAAGGAAATTATCAGGTAAGTAGTAATTTCTCATTTCTTAGCATCTAGACAGACGAATCCAGAACCAGTAGGATGTACCCAAGCTACTCCTGAAAAGAGCGAGAGACTGCCCACGGTCCACTCAAAACCGCATGTGCAAAGGCTGCGACCTCCCGGGCCTGCACATCTTGACGATAAAACCTGGAAAAGGTGTGTAAGAGGACCACGCTGCAGCTTGGCAAATGTCGACGGGAGATACCAATCTAACCTCCGCCCATGACACTGCCTGAGCCGTAGTAGAATGAACTCTAACCTGCCTAGGCAACAGCTGCTCAGCATTCACATACGTGGCCGAGACTACCTCATTAATCAGCGATCTATTGTAGCCCATGAAGCCAGCTTGCCTTCTTTGTCCTCCACAGTAGAGGTAAATAGGTGATCCGTCTTCCTGAGAGGTTTAGAAACCTTCAGATACCTCATAATACTCGTATATCTCTTAACATCCAAGGATCACAATAGGCGATTTTCCTCCACATCTCTCTCTCTTTCCAGAGACGGCAAGGAAATGGACTGATTCAAGTGAAAATCTGAGACCACTTTTGGCAAAAAGTAAGGAACAGAACACAACTGTATTGACCCTGGAGTCACTCTAAGGAACGGCTCCTGGCAAGACAGGCCTGCAGCTCGGATATTCTCCGCGCAGAACAAATCACCACAAGAAACACAGTTTTCAAGGACAGTAACCACAAAGCAATGTTACACATCAGTCGAAACATAGGGCCCGCTATGAAATCCAAACTCAAATTAAGACTCCAGCAACCGCAAGGGAGGACGAAGATGTTTCACTCCCTTCAAGAAATGGGCCACATCTGGATGAGCCAACAAGGGCCTACCATTCACAAGATCCCTGAAACAGGCAAGAGCTGCTACCTGTACCTTTGATGAATTAAGGGCCAAACCTTTATTCAAACCATCCTGCAAAAATTCCAAAATGAGCAGGATCTGAACCAAAAAAGGAAGAATCCCTCGATCTTCACACCAAGCCTCAAAAACGCGCCAAACCCGTACATAGGCTATAGGGGAAAGGCATACAGCAGCTTGTCCTCCGGTCATTCCTGCAGGAGAGCATCGATGCCCAATAACTTTGGATTTCTCCTGCGCCTGAAGAATGAGGAACCTTCGCATTGCAAAAAGTCGATAGCAGGTCCAGAAATGGCAGACCCCAGCAATCCACTATTAACTGAAATGCCTTGTCTGACAATTCCCATTCTCGTAGGACCAGACTCTGCCTGCTGAGAAAGTCTGCTCTTACACTGTCTTTTCCTGCAATGTGCGAAGCTGAGATCTCCCAAAGATGCACTTCTACCCATTCCATAAGTTGGTCTATTTCCTGTGACACTTGCTGGCTCTTGGTTCCTCCCTGCCAACTGATATAGGCCACTGTTATTGCATTGTCTGACATTATCCGGACCGCTCGACCCTGCAACCTGTCACCGAACTACAAGCATGCCAACTGGACTGCCCAGGTTTCCAGCCAATTGATGTTACATAGAGAGACTTCTGCACTCCAGCACCCCTGCGATGTCAGCTCCTGACAGTGAGTTCCCCAGCCTTGGAGGCTCGCATCTGTCATGAGTACTAGCCATTTCAGTGAAGTTAGGAAAACCCCTTCCTCAGATGATCCACTTTAACCACCTCTGAGGTTGAATACAATTTTCCATTGGCAGCTGGAGCTGAATCGAATAGTCTTGAGACTGTGGGCTCCAATGAGACAGCAGAGTGTGTTGAACATAAGAACATAAGAAAATGCCATACTGGGTCAGACCAAGGGACCATCAAGCCCAGCATCCTGTTTCCAACAGTGGCCAGTCCAGGCCATAAGAACCTGAAGAAGATGTATATGCACCTTTGCCCATGACACCACCTCCAGGGTCTCTGCCATCAACACAAGAACCTGCATATAGGACCACACTGTCGGGCATATTGTGTTCATCAATAGACACACCTGCATCATCAGCTTCTGAATATGGCCCTCTGGCAGGAATACCCTGCCCTGTTCTGTGATGAACCAAACACAGAGATACTCTGCAACTAAGATGGCGGAAATTGCTCTTGGCCAGGTTCATGACCTAACTCCTGCAACAAGGAAATCACCTTGCGTGAGACTCAGAGGTTTTCTTCCACAATTTTGGCCTGAATCAGCCAGTCACCCAAGTACAGATGTACCAGGATCCCATCCTTTCTCAACTCCGCCGCCACCACCACCATGACCAAGTAAAAGGTTCTGGGCACGATGGCCAAACCAAAAGAAAGCGCTTAAAACTGTTAATGACATCCCAAAACTGTGAATCGCAGAAATCAATGCTCTAGCACAGTGCTTCTCAACTGGTGTGTCGCCAAACACTGGAAGGTGTGTCGCGTCTCCCGGTGTCCCAATCCCTGTTGTACTTTCCTTCTCCCTTTTTCCAGCCCCCACGGGCCAATTGAAAGCCTCCTTTTCCAGGAGGAGAATTTGATTGAATCAGTGTCTTCTTCACTTTCTTCACAATAGATTCAACTACTATGGACTGTAAGGCAGCTGAACAACACCAAAGTCTTGTGACTACTGGACTCTGATTTTGAGGTCTAATGTTTAGCTGTAAGAATGACCGAAATGGGAGCTTCCCACATTCTTATCTGTAAAATATTAAGTAGGTTGTGAACTGGAAGAGCCGCTGGTTTGGCTAAAGTGTCCAGTATTTGAAGAAGCCCAAGGAGCTCAGAGCGAGGGACTTTGGCTTTGCGAACCTAGATGCCCAGTGCAGTATCCATCTTTTCCACAAACGTAGAATAGTAAAATCTTCTGGTGGCGAGATGGGGTATGGAGGATCTGGAAAAGGTTCGGAGGGTATGCTGGTAGAGTCTTCATCCAAGCTTAAAGGTACTGGGTTGCTTAGTCAGGACTCCAGTGACGAACAGGGCAAATCACAAGGGGGCTAACAGTTTGCTTAGTCAGGACTCCAGTGACAAACAGGACAAATCACTTGGAGAAGCAGCCTGGTCTAACATCTCTGACTTGCTAGAATCCAATGCAATGGACGAGGAAGAAACCTAAGTAAGGACTGTAATGATGAGTTCACCTCTGTAGATGATATCAAGACTCCAGTCTATGGTATTGCCATAGCGATAGTCAAAAGGAGAGACTGGAACGTTCCTTCCATCACCTTGGTCAGAGAGGTAAAGAAACTCCTCACCAAGTCTACAATTTGGTCGAGAGACTGATGGGTCCTCTGGTCTGGAGTAGGTGGTGGGACATACTCTTCTGAGACCAGGATAGGCTACTGCATGACAGGCAGCTTCTTAGAAATAAGTGGTACTATAGAGGTCACTGCTTCTGCAGTCTCCAGGCAAATTTCTGCTGCTTCTAGTCTAGGCGAGGTAAGTGCCTTTGTTATTGGCAAAGGCAGGAGTAACCTGACCCTTTCTCCTGCAGATCTAGGATGGGCTGTGTAGAACTGTGCTGGCAAAGAAGATTGATAAATTGAAGTCTGAGGTAGATTTGTCAATAACTTCGATGGGGTAGAGTGTTTGGACACCTTAGATGCTTTGGTATGCTTTAAGGAGTCTTTAGAGATGTGCATCATGGAATCCAGCACAGGTCAATGGTACTGAATTGGTTGGATCTGAGCTGCACTGTGATTCCTTGCACTGTACATCATGGGATCATGTATGGAGGCCACAGGATTGTGTTACGTCAGAGTATCGAGTGTTGAGTGCGCTGATGCACTATGCATCAAATACATCAGTGCATCGTGCATTAAGTGCATCAGAGTTCCATGTTTCAAGCGCCTCGATGTGCCATGCATCAGTGAAAGCTGCTTCGCGTTCATCAATGCACCATGCATCCATGATGCTGTTGGTGCTAATGATGGCTGCACCAGTGCAAATACACCATGCTTAGAATGTTTGTTTCTTTGACACTGACTATGATGGTTCTAGTGATCAATGTCATTGTGTCTATGACACAGGGAAGCTGGTGGAACTTGACCTTGCAGCTTCAGCTAAGCAGACAGGTGAGGCAGGCAAGGCTGTACTGCAGGATGAGAACCTACTGCTACTCCAGAGAGATTTATGCAGTTCCTTGATGCGAAGCAACCTGGACCATTGTGAACACAGGGACATCTGTCCTCAGGCATAGCAGGTCATGTTCCGGGCTGAGGCATCTATAACTCGGTTCATGGCTGTCAGTGAGGGACATAATCTTCCCACAAATACAACTTCTGAAACTGCTCAACATAGTTGCTTTTTTCTTCAAATGAACATAGTGGAAGATAAGGCCACACTTCCTCTTTATGTTTTTCTTTTTGTAGCACTGAAAAGTGCTGTTGTGGGGCTGCAGAGGCAGTGAGGCAACTTAATAAGAAGAAAACTGAGGTAAAACTATCAAATTGAGAAGGTTTTAATGATTTTTTCAGAAAAAATATAGGAAAGAGTTTGCATCCGTGTTGTGCTTGGACAAAAAAAATGACTGAAGAGACTCATGAGGCAACACCTGCACGGAAACTCCTGCACATGCTCATTGCAGTTCAAAGTTCTACTAATTTGGAGAAACAAGTCCATTCAGTGCCATTGTATGACAGCACCCACATGTAAAGGCTAAGTCAGCCTGCTTACCGACAGAAAATAATAAGTTATTGCTTTACTACAGTTTGCTTACAAAGGTGCAGTGTCTCTATTGCTATCTGTCCTCGGATCCCCAACTGGATCCTATAAGGAGGCAGATTACAGAGTTAGTTCTCATCCAGTACTAAGCCTAGGTCTGAAAACTACCCTGGAAGGGACAGAGAGGTTGTGTGTACACTATGAGGAAAATGATGGAAGCAATAGCTCTATACTGCTATTTCTAAGCAATCTAACATGGTCAAGCTGAAAAAAATAAATTGCTTTATATTCCAAAATTCTAAAACAATTTCTTTTCCTCGCCCACAAACATTTTGCTTTGATGACTCTACAGTAAATTACCAAGCATCTGCCCTTAAACAGAGATAATAGTGTTAGAGATACACCTGCTTTCCCACACACAGGAACCTGAAGGTTTCATTTTTGTAGAGTAATTCTGAACATTAGAGGAATCTTTGACAGCAGCATTTTGGCTCACAGGGTTGATGAGTCACTAATGCAAAATCTGTCAGGCTCAAGTCAACACTACAGTGTTCTAAAAGAGTGTTATACTCATACAGGATAATTTTCTCGGGAAAATGTAAAGGTAATATACTATCGTAGCAATTTTAAAAAGCCCATCTACCTGCATTAAGTGCACTTATACGGGTAAAAGGCTTTTGAAAATTGCTACGATAGAATGTTACATGTTACATGTTACATTTTCTTTTGAAAATTACCTCCTTAATGAGATAGCTTTTTATAAAAAGCTATTTCTTCCAGAATTCCGGGAGTTAAATGGAGCAGGAAGTTATTCTTCCCTGCATTGTGGATATCTAACCCCTTGCTGAGTGCTATCTAGACCAGGGCTTCCCAAACCTTCCCTTCACTTCACTGAAACACTTGCGGAATTACACTGGCTGCCAATCAAACAAAGAGCACAATTTAAAACACTTTGCACAGTCCACAAGCTAATCAATGAAGAAAATACAGATTGGTTAAACACTGCATTAAGACTACATATTCCCCAAAGGAATCTCAGATCAGCAAATAAAGCCTTACTAACCATACCCTCTGTAAAGACAGCTAAATTGACACAAGTAAGGGAGAGAGCATTATCATTAGCCGGCCCTATATTATGGAACTCAATGCCACCCGAAATAAGATTAATGAGAGACCATAAACTCTTCAAAAAAAGCCTAAAAACATGGCTTTTCAAAAAAGCTTTTCAAAATGAGAGTGGGGAATAGGTAGTTCTAAGAAACTAGAAAAGGACTTATACACACAGGCAAAGTCACCAGATAACATATATGCATTTTTTACTTTTATTTTTATCACAACTAAGTTTTAAGTTAAAGAATTACAGTATATCGCATATATGGGTAGCCCATAATCGGAAGTTCAATACACACTACATATAGCTGATAATATTTTGAATCATGTATCTGAATAACTTCGGCACCCCCTGTTTAAAGTAAAATCTATTTCAAATTTATTCATGTGCCTATTTGTAAACCGTTGTGAAGGTATATCACTAAACAACGGTATAGAAAAGTTTTTAAATAAAAATAAATAAATAAGTTGTGATCCACAGCCAATTGGGTTTTCAGGATATCTACAGTGAATATGCATGAGATAAATCTATATACATTGGACAACCAATATATCCAAATATATCTCATGCCTTTCATTGTGGATCCTCTGAAAACCCAGCTGGCTGCTGGTTCACAATAACAGGTTTGGGAAGCCCTGGTCTATATACCTACTCCCCGTGAGCTGGTCTCTGATTGGGCCCAGAATAGGACCCAGAACTAAGATATCACTTATATGGAGTCATTTTTATGTCTATCAAGTACATGAAATTATTCTATAATGCGGCACAGGTTTTATTTATATCATTTCATCCTTTAAGGTATCGCAAGTCCAGTGCAGGGCTGCAAAACTCCTGGGTGCCAGGGTATCAGGTCACCTAAAATTTGGCATCTGATCCCTGCTACCAGAAGGGACTGAGGTCATGGGAGGGTTGCCAGGGCTGTAAGGTGGTAGCAGCAGAGATGGCAGGGGCTAGGGCCAAGAGTAATCCTACCGAGCTGCGAAAGGAGGAATTTGGGAACAAAGGCTGGGGGGAAGGAAAGAGTAAACAATGGCAATAAAATATTTGATAAAAAAATAACAAGTGCTAAAAAAAAAAAAAAAGTTATAATGATTTTCCCCCCGGTTCTTAAGAATTTTGGCTAGTGCCTAAATTTTCTAAAAAAAAATATTCCACCCCTGATCTAGTGCTTCACTGCATTTTGGCACTATACATAGACATCTGTGCATTTTAATCTAACTTAAGCCAGCAATTCTGAAACAATGCTCTAAAAAATATGACATAGGATTCAACTTCAGTAAAAGATATGACTTCCAGATCAGCACTTGCTTATTTGCTCATACCTGATTTTATTTCAATAAGTGTATTTGTATCTATTTCGTGTTTAGCTTTTCCTGGAAGTGGAACTCGAAGAGGTATAACCTGAGGCACTGAGATTGAGCCAGCTGTCATTTTTTTTCCTGTATTGCCCTGGAAGACAAAATCGGCACAATTGGAAATGTTAAGACTGACAACAGAAAAAAAAAGCCTATGTTTATTCCCTAAATGACCTGGCATGCTAATATTCTGCAATCCCGACTTCTAGTATCCCCAGCTATATTACTGGAGCCCTTTTCTGTCCTGAATGTAGTCCTAAGGGTTTACAGCCTTTGCATCAATAGAGAAAGAAACAATACATCTCCTTGGAGCTGCTAGCCCAGCAGCAGTGTTTGCATCTGACACTTCAAAAACATTTAACTTATAGTTCAGAAGGAACAAAACCCACCCCCTTTTTCCATCTGTACTACACAAAGATGGGAACTGGAACCTTGGAAATCTTGTTATAAGCATACAGGTAGCTAAAATATCTTATACTGCCAGCTCTAGACAAGAAATTATGCATTATGATATGGATAAGTGGAACTTTTCATTTTATATCATTCTTCACTTGTAAATCCTCTTGGCTCACCCTTTCTTATCCAGTTGTCATCAACTCTGGTCACTATATGTACACAATGACACTTAGATTAGGGCAATTTTGATCCTTATTTACTGGTCCTTCAAGTCAAACATTTAAATTAAAAAATAATCCATACAGACAACAATTTTCAAAACGATTTACCCAGTAAACTCAAAACTGCCCTCCTTCAATTTGGTTAAAAGTATGCACAGGGTTAGCTGGACTGGCAGGAGTGTGTGCAGTTGGAAAACAAGTGTAGATGTGATTTTTCAATACTACACACAGGGGTGTAGTATGACCCGGGGCTTTGAAAGAGGGGCGGGAAGGGGGTGGGGTCATGGGTGTGATGCCGATCTGTGGGCGGGGCCAAGGCCTCCAGCATAGCGGCTATGCCGGGGGTTGGCACACCGGCAGCTGGCCGGCACGCAAGATACGCCTGCCACAGGCAGGCATAAATAAGTAAAACAAGCTGGGGGGGGGATTTAGGTAGGGCTGGGGGGTGGATTAGAAAGGGGAAGAGAGGGGAAAGTGGGGGGGAGCGGAAGAAAAGTTCCCTCTGAGACTGCTCCGATTTCGAAGCGGCCATGGAGGGAATGGGGAAAACCATCGGGGCTCCCCTAGGGCTCGATGCGCGCAAGGTGCACAAATGTGCACCCCCCTTGTGCGCACCGACCCTGGGTAGCGAGCACAAATGTACCCCGCGCACGCAGATTTCAAAATCTGCCCCACAATGATTTGCAGCAAAACTCTACCAGCAGAAAATGCAGGTGCAAAGTCTAAGGGTACTTTGTGTCTGTGGCAGTTTTCAAAGGGAAAGTATATGCCTACTTTCCCTTTGAAAAATAGATATGGACTTTGCACCCAGGCAGGCTGTTTGAAAACTGCCCCATGAAACGTGAAACTGAAATCGATACAAAGGACCCAAGATGGGACCATTTCTCCACAAAAGCTTAAGACGTGGCTTTTCGAACAAGCCTACACTTGAATTAGCCCCCCCTACCATAGCTCCTTCCATCTCTACCACCATCCACCAGAACTATACAAACAATGATATTATAGTTATTGTTCTATCTATTTAATTCCTCTCACCTAGGTCACCTGACCATTTCCTCAACTCTTCCAAGTTTTTTATACCCCTGTTACATGTAACTTTATACTTCCCTCTCAGTTTCAACATATTTATCCCCCTGTTATTTGTAAACCGATGTGATATGTCTATGAACGTCGATATATAAAACGTTTTAAATAAATAAAATAAATAAAATAAAGAAAAGACGTTTTGGTTAGAAAGAGGTTTTCAACTTAAAGGGCCAGTAAATAAAGGTCAAAATTGGCTTTCCTTCACCCACACACATAAATCAACCCTTGATGCCTCCACCCTGTCTCCTTCTCTCTCAGTTTTCAAATTTCTGGTGGGGCAGGGTCACCAGACTTTGATTCAAACCAATGAAAGATTACTTTATTGCCAACAATAGAGGACGCCACTGGGACTAACGCAAAGTCACAATATATCAAACCCAGAAAATGACACCAGAAGGCCATAAAATGTCAACAAACCAACAATCTGAGACAATACTCAGATCACACATATACAGTAAGAGAGATCCAGAATGCCCAAAGAACCAGAATAATAGCAGAATCCTCTGTAACCTCAAATACAAAGATTTCAGCCCCAACCTAGAGAAAATACCTTTTCTAAAATGAAATGTACAGCACAGAGGTGGAACCACCATTGGTGCACTAGGGGTCATGATCACAAAAGGCCCATAAAGAGCCAGCAGCCTGAGCAAATCATAGAGAGAAGCCACACCAGGGTATAAAAGTTCTTCTGGTCATTGTCTTTTTGTGATTTGGATCATTATGCAGAATGATCTTCCATTAATGAGGAAAGAAATGGAGCCCCATGTTGCTTTGCATGAAAGACACAGTATCTAGCTTTGTTTATTTCTTGTGGCTTGGTGAGCTGAATGCACATTTAAAAAGGAGGAAATATTTCTAAGCAGATCAAGAACTAAGAATAAAAAAGAGGATCTGCTTTGTCATTCATAACAGAAAAGCATGTCTCAATATACATTTTAATTTACAGTGATTATAAGAGAAGATGTCTCATAATATAAGCAAAAAGTGAAAAGGCCTCACTCCATTTTTAATCTCTTATCCTAGAGTGGTTCTATGGTTGGAAAAATCCTAAATACTAAACACAATAGGCAGAAATTCTACTACTGCAGTTAAACATTTAACCACATCTTTCAGGTCACTGCAGTGAGAAAAACCTGCACATCTCAAATGAATCTCTAAATAGAATGAAGAATATTTTATCTTTTATGACCAAGACTGCAGGTCTTTTTAGTTTTCATTAGTGAGCTGTAAACTTTGGAACTTATATTGTCTCAAACAGAAGGAAAAAAAACCCAGATTACACAAACCAGCAAAAGTAGGGCAAAGAAAGCTTCTAGTTGTTCAAATTTTTGGGTTTATTAATCATGAGAATCTTAAGGATCTCTCAGATGTATCATCATATATTCAGACTTAAGCATAAATTACACAGGCCCCCCCCAACACGGATCGTGTTTCGTTGGAGACTGCATCAGGAAGGTCCACACATCTAAATTAGAAAAAAATGGATGTTTCATTGTTATAAGGGACAAACAACATCAGAGCAGAGCATATTTAAGAACATAAAAAATTGCTATACTGGGTCAAACCAAGGGTCCGTCAAGCCCAGCATCCTGTTTCCAACAGTGGCCAAACCAGGCCACAAGAACCTGGCAATTACCCAAACACTAAGTAGATCCCATGCTACTGATAGTAGTAATTCACCAACTCATGCTACAAGGGAATCCTTGTGTGGTGGTAATCTTGTACGGAGGTTATCGTTGAGGATAACCGATTTTGCAGTTATCCTTTCTTTTTCCTCCGTCTATTATTCTTTTATTAAGGTCAAAAGTATTTTTTAAAGGTGCTATTGTGTGATTTTTCTTAAAATCCCTTCTCCCCTGCTGCTTTTCCGACCCACTGCTAGTCTTATGTCATACTTATCAAGGTCGTCGCCTTTATTGATGTCTCATGGGTACGGAGCTGCTTGTCCGACACGGGCCATGTTTCGGCACGGTGTGCCTGCTTCAGGGACTATGGGAGAGTGTGCTGTGTCCTGTATAGGGTTCACAGCATTCTAAAGTCCTTCAATATATAAAAATATTTAATTAAACATCAAAACTTTATATCACATCCATTCATAACTCTCTAATTCTCACCCACCTTTTCTTGAAAAACTTACTTGTCAAAAACAGAGAACAGTACTTGTCAAAAACAGAGAAGACAGCAGAAGTTTTTGACAAGTAAGTTTTTCAAGAAAAGGTGGGTGAGAATTAGAGAGTTATGAATGAATGTGATATAAAGTTTTGATGTTTAATTAAATATTTTTATATATTGAAGGACTTTAGAATGCTGTGAACCCTATACAGGACACAGCACACTCTCCCATAGTCCCTGAAGCAGGCACACCGTGCCGAAACATGGCCCGTGTCGGACAAGCAGCTCCGTACCCATGAGACATCAATAAAGGCGACGACCTTGATAAGTATGACATAAGACTAGCAGTGGGTCGGAAAAGCAGCAGGGGAGAAGGGATTTTAAGAAAAATCACACAAAATAGCACCTTTAAAAAATACTTTTGACCTTAATAAAAGAATAATAGACGGAGGAAAAAGAAAGGATAACTGCAAAATCGGTTATCCTCATCGATAACCTCCGTACAAGATTACCACCACACAAGGATTCCCTTGTAGCGTGAGTTGGTGAATTGTTGAAGAGGGAAAGAGGTTGGTTAGCGATTAGTGAATACTGAATTACAAGTAACCTCTATTATGACGACTAATATCACTGCCTGGGACAATACATTGTCCTTCTCAGAAGCCAGACTACAGGCGCTTTTGGTAGCACCTTCTATATTCACCACAGAAGATGGTCATAAACCTGACCAGTGGAACTCAGTAACAGCATCAAATAAAAAACTAATTCGAACAGAATTGCATGCAGGTACTCTTATCGAGTACTGTCGTGTGCAAAGAATACCACGTGGATTGAGAATTCAGAAAGAACCCAGATTATATGGAGAAGATCCTGAATTTCTTCAAAACTGGAACAAGATCCTTAACAAGTGCTCATTGGATCTGATGATCCTAATTATAGAAAAAGCACAAACAACAGCAGTTCAAGTTAAGGAAGAAATTGGGAAAAAACTTTAGAAGAAATTCGTCAAGCAGAACCGGAAGATAAATACCAACAATCTTTCCAAGAGCTACAGGACCAAATGGACACATTTAGGGAAGAATTAAAGCAATTCAAACTGACAAAATTCACCCGTGATGAAGGAGATTATAAGAAAGGTAATGTATACCAATGGATGTCAACCCAACCCTTCAAACACAGAAAACCGAAAGTTACCTTCGCAGGCTCTTCAGATGACTCCTCCGAAGAAGAAACACGTTCAAGCAAACGACACACAGAGAAAACAAGTGATGAACACACAGGAGAGAGAGAATCTCATTTTTTAGAACAGGCCGGCTCGCGCAAGGCAGACAAGCGAGCCAAAGAAAAAGACAATCAAGACAATCCAAGACGGCCGTATGGACGAACGAGGCAAGCAAAGAACAAATAATCACAACATCACAAGAGGTAGTAATCAACATCTCAACAACTCCTCTAACTGAGGCTCAATCTACCTTATTAAGTAAAGGCTTGTCCTTTGCACCTGTCAACAACTATTCGACATTTGAAGGTGAGAAATACCTATACAGGTTTATTAGACAACTGCGGTTAAAATTATTCTTTGCAAATTCGGCCCCACAAGAGCATCAAAAAGATGAATTAACGCCACGCTCCACATGGGTACCGCCGGGTCCAATAGATCCAGTAATCTATACGTTTGCAGAAATGGTTCGAAGAGACAGCTTTTCCAAAGTAATCCAGCAATCGGCCAGGGTTAACAATTTAACCCACGCAGAAAACAAGGCATTGAAAGAACTTCGAGACAACCAACAAATAGTAGTAAAACCAGCAGACAAGGGGGGCTCCATCGTCATACAAAATAGACAACAATACGTTACAGAAGTGGAACGTCAGCTCAATGACCAGGAGTTCTACCAATTACTGACAGAAGACCCAACCAAAGACATCAAAAAGAAGATAGACCACATAGTGGAACAGGCGTTAAAAGCTAATTGGATCACGGAGAAGGAAGCCCGTTTCTTAACAGTAAAACATCCAACGTGTCCAGTGTTCTATACGGTCCCGAAGATTCATAAATCACTTCAGTCCCCACCGGGACGTCCAATAGTGTCCTCTAAAGGGTCCCTTCTCGAACCACTTTCACAATTCGTGGATCGGTCACTACGTGGGTTTATCCCACAGATACCCTCCTACATACGAGACTCGGCACACTTGATGACTATACTACAAGACCTAGCCCCAGATCCAAAAACCACATATTTGGTCACCATTGATGTCACGGCTTTGTACACTAGCATACCTCAACATGAGGCCATCGAGGTCATTACGGCTAAACTAACATCCACCCCAGCACGACGGAGAACTCCAGTAGCCTTCATCCAAGAACTTGCTAGCATTGCATTACAAGAAAATTACTTTATGTTTTTAGGGAAATATTACAAACAGATCAAAGGAACAGCTATGGGGGCCACCATGGCCCCCGATCTCGCCAATCTATACATGTCAGCATTCGAGGAGAAGTGGATACACCGGAATAACTATGAAGATCATATAAAGTTATGGAAAAGATTTATAGATGACATCTTTGTCATCTGGCAAGGAGAAGAAGAGGAACTTCAACAATTCATACAGTGGTTGAATAGCTGCAATCCACATGCCAACATCACAAAAACATCATTTCATTTTTAGACATTCAAGTCATGTTAACAGAAGAAGGATTTCAGTTTACCATATATCGGAAACCAACAGACAGAAACACACTTTTACATTATTCATCTTTTCATCCGGTTCACCTCAGAAACAATCTCCCGGTAGGGCAATTCCTCCGACTGAGGAGGTTGTGCTCCACAACTACAGAATTCAAAACACAAGCAGAAGACATGACTAAAAGATTTTTACAGAGAGGGTATCCAGCAGCTATAATAAAAAAAGCATACAAACGAGCCAGATGGGCCAATAGAGAGCTGCTACTTCAGCCGAAACCAAACAGTGAAAATGAAAAATTAATTTGTGTATTGCCACATACACCTCAAACATATATGTTAAAAAAGAGCATTTTGAAATATTGGTCTATACTACAAGTTCATCCTAACTTCCAAGAGAAACCTACGTTCACTTTAACAAAAGCTCAAAATCTAAAGGACCTGATAGTTCACTCAAACTTACTCCCTGCAGTCATACAGACACAGGATACACCAAGAGGCCAAGAAACATGTGGGAAATGCAGTGCATGCCAGTTCATGCATGTAGGCACAGAGTTAAATATACCTGGACGGAGGAAATACACCTACAGAGGCCATTATACATGTGGATCTACAAAAGTTATATATGCACTGTGGTGTACTTGCCACAAAGTGTATATCGGCAAAACAATGCGGAAGGTCAAAAATAGGATTCAAGAACATGTATGCCGATTGAGACATAAAACTGAAGGTGCACCTTTAACTGACCACTGGCAGCAAATGGGACATCCACCGGAAGAGTTTAAAGTGGCAGTACTGTTTCAATTACAGGAACATCCAAGGGGTGGAGACCTCAATACAAAACTTATACAGATGGAACAGAAGTTCATATTTTTTTTTTGTAAATAGTTGTGATTTTACTGATTTTGCTGTATCTATTTATTGATATCACGGACGCTCGCGGCATAGTCAGCTCTATACCCTATCCCACTTTTAACCACCTTGTTCTCAGTTACATGTAAGGGCCCTGCCCAAAAGTTAACCTGTTTTTTCAATGTTATATGTAAGGGTTCTGCCCATTTGTTCCTTTTTAACTGTAAACCGATGCGATGTGTAAACGGTCATCGGTATAAAAGAAACTTTAAATAAATAAAATAAATAAATACATGGGATACAGTGACTCCCAAAGGACTCAATCGAGAAATAGATTGGACAGTATATTGACAACCATCTTCATTGGTGAAGAAAGAGGTGTTCACTATTATAAAGGAGAACATCATCAAGCAACCACCTATACTGTGAAAATGTAGAGGTGATCATAAATTTGACTGTTGTTCAATATTAATTCAGGAATACAATATTGGGGGAGGAGGAATAGCCTAGTGGTTAGAGCAGTGGCTATGAACCAGGAGACCAGGGTTCAAGTCCCGCTGTTGCTCCTTGTGACCTTGGGCAAGTCACTTTACACTTCATTGCCTCAGGTACAAAACTTAGATTGTAAGCCCTCTGGGGACAGGGAAATAGCTACAGTACCTGAATGTAAACCGATGTGATATCTCAGATCGAATGTCGGTATATAAAAATTTTTTTTAAATAATAAATAAATAAATAAATAATAATTAGTTTCCCATTAGGTTAGCAGCAACTTCAAGAGATTGAGGAGTTTATTACATCATCCAAAGCTCAAATATCATGAAACGTCTATAGTCACGTTGTACATTAATAAAAGTCTCAGAGCACTGCACCAATGAGCAATGCCGTAGAAACAAAGGACTACTAGTAAACGTGATGCTTCAGCGCCAGCCACATTCAAAAATACCAATTTAAAGCTTGAAACTAGGAGTAGCATTTAATGAATATCACTAAGTCACATGTTGACAATAGATCGGACTCAGCAGACTCACAGTCCTCTACCAGGTCCGACACATAAAAACTTCAAGTAGTGAACATCAGGATCAAAACGGAGCACTTTTGAGAGAGCACGAGACAGAAAACAGACTGGTATATCAATGTGGCCTCAATGATTCGCCTGAGAAATCCAGCACAGTACCCGATCAAAATAAAAGAGAAGAAGATTGCGGATAGCTAATCTACAAAGAGGCGCGGCACAAGCGCCCCGCCCGGGAAACGCCCACTGGCATTGACACCTAATACGTCAGAAGCAGCATAAGCGGACGTGGTATGCACAAGTTCACCACCAGGTCCGTCCGAGATAAGGAAAAAAGTGTTGCTAATTAGATGAAGTTCTCCATCAGGTCCTCTAAACCCGCACATAAGAAACTATGTAAGACCATCGAAATTCATATTAGTTAAACACGATTATAAGTTAACATCGCATATGACATGTTGCAAAGATGTTGATTTACCGAGTTTGACTAAAATAAGGGTTCAACATCGTATTTGTGAGTTAGAATAGAATTAATGAGTCTTATAGTATTCACCTGAGACAGCCTCGTTCTGGCCAGAGAGGGCGGTGGACTTCCCAGGCAGGCTTATAAAAGCAGTGAGAATAGAGTAGACGCCCAGACACACACAGAAGGCGTCGCACGAGAAGACAGCAGAAGTTTTTGACAAGTAAGTTTTTCAAGAAAAGGTGGGTGAGAATTAGAGAGTTATGAATGAATGTGATATAAAGTTTTGATGTTTAATTAAATATTTTTATATATTGAAGGACTTTAGAATGCTGTGAACCCTATACAGGACACAGCACACTCTCCCATAGTCCCTGAAGCAGGCACACCGTGCCGAAACATGGCCCGTGTCGGACAAGCAGCTCCGTACCCATGAGACATCAATAAAGGCGACGACCTTGATAAGTATGACATAAGACTAGCAGTGGGTCGGAAAAGCAGCAGGGGAGAAGAGATTTTAAGAAAAATCACACAAAATAGCACCTTTAAAAAATACTTTTGACCTTAATAAAAGAATAATAGACGGAGGAAAAAGAAAGGATAACTGCAAAATCGGTTATCCTCATCGATAACCTCCGTACAAGATTACCACCACACAAGGATTCCCTTGTAGCGTGAGTTGGTGAATTGTTGAAGAGGGAAAGAGGTTGGTTAGCGATTACTGATAGTAGTAATAGCAGTGGCTATTCTGTAAGTCAACTTGATTATTAGCAGTTAAAGGACTTCTCCTCCAAGAACTTATCCAAACCTTTCTAAATCCAGCTACACTAACTGCACTAACCACATCCTCTGGCAACAAATTCCAGAGTTTAATTGTGCGTTGAGTGAAAAAGAACTTTCTACGATTAGTTTTAAATGTGCCGTCCTTGTTCCTGTGCTTGTTCCAGTGTTCCTGCGTTCCTTGTTCCTGTGTTCCAGTGTTCCTGCATTTGCTCCTGTGTTCCCGTGGTCCTTCCTGTGTTCTAGCGTCTGTTCCTGAGTCCTGTTCCACTACCCAGGTTGTACCTTCTCGGACTGATACCTGGCACTGACCTCTGCTTGCCTTTGTCTACGCTCGGACTGATACCTGGAACTGACCTCTGCCTGCCTTTGACTACGCTCGGACTGATACCTGGAACTGACCTCTGCCTGCCTTTGACTATGCTCGGACTGATACCTGGAACCGACCCTTGCTTTGGCTGACCATCCTCGGATGGATACCCTGGCTTTGACCCTTGCGCTCCATTCGGACACTCTCTTTGCTCCTCCTGTGACCATCAGGCCTGCCTGTTTTGACACTGCCTGCGGCCTTCTTCGAGTTTATTTTTATTTATTTAACAGTTTTATATACCAAAATTCTTGTAAGGGGTTACAAATCAGTTCGGTTTACCGAGTTGGACCGCTAGGTGCTGCCTGTCCTACCCGGAGGACCTTCAGTTCCTGCCTTGTTCCCATGGTCTCCGGTACTCTTGGTTCCAGTCTAGCTTGCCAGTTCACCGACAGCCGCGCACCCCTTCCCTTCGTGGGCACACCTCTCCGTCATCTCTCCGGGAGACCGCCAGAGGCCCACCTAAGCCCAGGCAGTCCGGGTATCCAAGGGCTCAACCCGCGAAGCCCCCGGTCTGTTATTGTTGAAGTTCCTGTCAGCCTCTGTCTCCTTGTGTGCATTGCCTCCTGGCGGCAGGCGCCCTCTGGGATCCCTCGGAGGGCCGTACCAGTCCTGCGCCAGGCCAAGGGTCCACCTCTAGCGCAACAGGCACTTTATGTAGATTGTGACCTCCTCTTCACAAAACCATCTCCCACTGATGAAGACGTCATCATATGTGTCCTCTCATACTCACCAGCGAGCCGACATCTGCTCCATAATCAGACAACATTGATAATGCAAAACCTCACCCAGTTTTTCAAAGACACTTCCGTTTTGCTTTCAAATGCTCCCACAATTTACAGGATAGATTAGTCTCCTCTGAATTCATAACCAAAATCTCTGATATGATTCCCGCACCTTCTGGTCATTCCCCTTGTGGCCATTGTAAAGCTTGTTCTTTATCTTTAACTATCACATCATTTACCCATCCCACCCTCTGCAAATCTGAGCCGACGATTTTAAAGTATTATCCACTATGATGCCTAGATCTTTTTCCTGGGTGGTAGCTCCTAATATGGAACCTAACATCGTGTATCTACAGCAAGGGTTATTTTTCCCTATATGCAACACCTTGCACTTGTCCACATTAAATTTCATCTGCCATTTGGATGCCCAATCTTCCAGTCTTGCAAGGTCCTCCTGTAATGTATCACAGTCTGCTTGTGATTTAACTACTCTGAATAATTTTGTATCATCCGCAAATTTGATAACCTCACTCGTCGTATTCCTTTCCAGATCATTTATATATATATATATATATTGAAAAGCACCCGTCCAAGAACAGATCCCCGAGGCACTCCACTGTGAAAAGTTATCTCTTGAATATACTGAAATACCCGGAGTCTGCTCTTCCGGCTATATCCAAAATATTTTATTTGCCTCAATCTTCTGAAGGATTGAAAAATCAGTCAGATTTAAATGTAGACTTGTGAAAGATTTTGGAGAAATCCTTTGAGATGACCATTGAATCGAGAGCCATTTTGCTAGTACAGTTTGCTTTTCAGTCTGAGAGAGATTCAGTTCTCTGGATGTATTTTAGTCACCAAAAGATGAATTTCTATGGCTAGCAGGTCAGGATTTTTCAGGACTTAGCAAGAAATACTCAGTTAAGAAGAAAGAAGTTTATGTTGATGAGGGGGGAAGTAACATCACGGGGGGGGGGGGGCAAAGTTTGTTTTGCGATTTCCATGCCGTTGAATAATTATATACCAAGATTCAAAATATATTTTCAATGATCCTGTACAATTGCGCTCTTATTTAGACTCCCATGCCAAAAAACTCCACTGTAGTTGGTATAATTAATGTTTAGTAGCGTTAACAGCATTGCATTTTATCAGTAATGATAATTTTCTTTTTCCTTAAATACCACTTCATGTACATTTTGTCGTCCCCCCCCCCCCCCATGTTTCCTTTAATGCATGAGTCAATGTTCTCAGATTATTGTTTTGTTTGAGAAATTATTTGCAAATGTCTATCTTTATTCTGGAACTTTGTATTCTTAAAAATATGATAAAAATTCAATGAAAAAAAAAACATATATAGGTAACCATGTCTTTGGCAGTGGTGAAGTAAACCATAGAAATATGATGACCTTTCCAATAATTCTAGAATTAATCATTAAACTAAATACTTACTTATACAATATAAAATATTCCCCCCACCCCCACAAAAATGGCCATACCACTGATTGCTCAGTTTAAAGCAGTAATATATGTAGGTAACAAGCTGTTCACTGGATTGTATACAAGGACCCCCAAGAATTCACCTATTACACGTAAATAATATAGCATACACATCAATGAAGGCACATATGAACTAGTTGCACCGGAAAATCAACTCGATTAATTATGACAATTGAGTGGGTTTTTATGCAAGCATTTTACAATTATACCGGACAAATAAAAGTGAAGCAACTGAAGTTTCTTGAGGTAAATGTCTGTCGGAGGAAGGTTTCTATATGATGACATCTAGTGCTATGCAATAACCCCCAAAGCTGCACTAGATCTGTTTTACCAGCGATGAGAGCTTCAAAAACGAAAGATCACGCTAAGCCGGAAAATGCAATAATGAGCGGGAGAATCTCACCCTCGCAGGAGACGGTCCTCCCCGAGTCACTCAGCGCACGCACACGATGCAGCTTGCTTCGTCACCCGCCCAAACCACTACCACTCTGCACCCCCCCCGGACTCACAAACACTATCATTGTCAGCACACACACTTACTGCGGCTACCGGGCACGGACTGCGGGTGAGCGCGGGAGGCTGCGGCAGGGTCTCGCCCAGCAGCGCCTGTAACCAGAGACGCTTCCCTTCCTACAGGCACAGCTCAAGAAAGAGGCCACCGATTGGCGGCCTCCAGTCCCCCTAGCAACCCCAACTGGGGCCCTGATGCACGCCACCGTCTCTCTCCCAGGTTCTGGCCCTTCCTTCTTTCGCTGCAGCTTCGGTCACAGATAAATAAGGGAGGACCGGGAGAAACAACCAGACACGCTGTGGGCAAGGACGAAAGAAACCCATCACGCTTTCTCTTTGCCTTAAATATTTCTAAACCCAAATTTAGAAAAAGTTTTGACCAATTTGTCAGGCACCGCTTTAGTGACCTAAAGAGCGGCTCAGATGAAGAAGGACCTGCACAGTTACCCTGCGACAAGCAGTAGCAGTCCTCGGGTAGCGCTTCCTGCGTCTTCTGGCCGGGCGAGGGGAGGCGGTGTGCTGGTATCTCCGGGCTGAACGCCCATGGCGGATGTCAAAGTGAAGCTGGAGGCCGCGGACCTGGCGGAGATCGAGAACAGGTGCGGCCGGGGCCGGAGGGACGTGGCTCTGGATTGTAGCCGGTGCCCACACTAATTCGTCCAAGGAGTGAAATTCACAAACTAAATACTGATAATGGGAGAATGCGCTCTTTCGTCATC
Organism: Rhinatrema bivittatum; assembly: GCF_901001135.1. Classification (NCBI taxonomy): domain Eukaryota; kingdom Metazoa; phylum Chordata; class Amphibia; order Gymnophiona; family Rhinatrematidae; genus Rhinatrema; species Rhinatrema bivittatum. The sequence goes on along the minus strand of NC_042617.1, from coordinate 251,846,889 downwards.
ATAAACTTGCGTCTGGGATGGGTGAAAGCAAATGAGTAGAGAGTACTGATTAGTCTAGCAAAGAAAGGGATGGGGAAAGGGAATGCCATTTAAACTCTGTTGCCGACCTATACAGTAGGGCTTCTGTTTATAAATTATAATTGTAGGTGTTTATTTTCCAGTTTAGTGGGGTTTTGGAATACTAAAAATCAGTCTTTATCTGTATTTTCATGGCTTGGGCACTCGTGTTCGGTACGTTTCCCAGTTTACAATGTTGTAGCGTTCCCTCCCCCCAAACCCCAGCACTCTTAATCTCCACAATCAACTGACCCAAATCCTCCCCTACTTCTCACTGCCAATTTCTTACTTTAGATTTAATGGCATTTCTTATGTATACTCTGATTTATGCAAAGAATGTAATTTTCCCATCAATAAGCAAGCTGAATTAATCATGCTGTCTGGTAAGGCCCGAGGCGGAAAATACTCTCCATTGATACAGAGCTTTGCTCTGCCTGCCTGTGCGGCAGTTCCTGTGCGATTGCCTGACTTCCTTAGTTCTGTTTTTTCTTGCACAGCTCATGGACGCAAATTTCTCTCACGCCTTTCTCTCTTACACTTCAGTGTACCTCAAAAAACATTTTTAAGTGCTACCCATGGCACCCAAGACCCCAGGCTTTAAATACTGCGGTAGGATGTCCCTGAGGGACCAACGTCAATGGGTCAAGAACATAGCCAGGCCAAGGGATAACGGGTCATCGGGCTCATTTGCCCGGCACACCACTCCACACAGTCTTCGCCAGCATCAAGATCGAAGAGGCCAGCCCCAAAAAAATGAGCGGTGTCGTCGGAACTGTTGCGACCATCACTTCCCGACGGATTCACTCCGCCTAACTATTTCCCTTTTTGCGGCTCCTGCTCTTCACGGATGCCTGGCTGCCGCAGCGTCCGCCTGGCGTCCTCTCCGGCGTCCCCGGACCGGCTTGGGTGCCGCCTCCCGCCATGTTCTACAGGTACCTTAGGGTGCGCACGCCGCACGGCCCTCATTCTTATTGCCTCATCGGCATGTTCCTCAGGGGTGTCCCCCTGTGATGATGTCACGCTGCCCGGATATTTAAGCCTACAGTTTATTGCTAGCCATTGAGTTAGCAAGGGGAATTCTTACGGATGGGATTCACTCTCCGTACCCAGCTCCTCTGCCTTTCCAACTTCCATTGGACTCTTTCTGCTAATGGGGTACCCACTCCTCGGGGAGGGGCCTCTTTTGCTTCTTTCAGGTCGCTATCAGGTAACCGGTACTCTCTCCTCGAGGGCCTGCCTCCGTTTCAGCGCCAGTGCCATCTCCTACGTGGAACCGCTGTGTGAGTACTTTGCCAACGAGTCTCTCTGCTTCCAGGGATCTGGTGCTCGCTCTTCGAGGGCCAGCTCTCCCTATCTCAGGGCTTCTCCATATTTGGGACTCTGTGAATGTTCTGTTGAACTCACTTTCTCAGTTCTCTCCACTACAGCACTGCTACTGGGGGAACTGCTGTTCCAGCGCCCTGGGGAATACTAGCTACTGCCACCTCTGGTGGCTTCTCAAACTGTCTAAATAAAGATATAATCTCTGTGTGTCCGGAGCTAAGCCTGACCTGTGGCCCCTCACGGGACTTCCCCCCCCCCCCCCCCCCCCGTGGGCATGGTCAGCTGCCACAGTGTCGAATGGTCCACCCAAACCTCACTAATTATAACAGGAACCAACCACAATAGGTCAGGGCCAGGTGGGAAAGCCCCCCCAGAGAGCCTGAATGTAGGGGTTCGGGGAAGAGACCCCCAAAAGACCCAAAGGTGCCATTGAAACAACCACCAAAGGCTGTTGTGCAGGAGTCAATGGCTCCAAAAAAAACAAAGGTGCCATTGAAACAACCACCAAAGCCTATTGTGCAGGAGTCAATGGCTCAAAAAAAAACAAAGCACTACGCAATTTGACGCACGACATAGAACAGCGCATGACACACAAAAGTGCCTGATGCATGACGCAGAATGATTTGTCGCAGGTCGACACAAAACACCAACACAAAATACATTGACCGGATCAGAGAACCAGATACCTCAATTCTTTTGGTGGCATTACCATCCTTCAAAACAAGAAGGTCAACCCATTCAGGAAGGAGCGAAGATATATTTCCACCTCTGGAAAAGATGAAACATTCTCCTCCCAACCCTAAATTGGGTGGTGCGGCCTCAAGGGCCATGTCCCAAATTTTGGACATTCTACAAACTTTCTTTGCCTCTCTATCTGCTACCCATCACACTAGGTTACCTTCTAGTGCCATGTTCACTTCCCTCTTTCTCCCCCCCCCCCAATCCCCTCAAGATGTGGAGCTAGAGAATGTTGTCAAACCTGAGTCCAGCAGTTTCAGAACTTGCTAAAGAATTCCCATGAGTGGTCCCTGAATGAAACAGTGGTGGATCGCATTTTCTGACTGTGGGGGATGCTGGACCTTTTTGCCTCTCCTTGCAACAATAAGGCGAGCACCTTTTGTTCCCTTTAAAGGGATTCTTGAAGGCAGGCTTCAGACGCCTTTGTCCGCCATTGGGGCAGGGGGCCTTCTGTATGCATATCCTCCACTTCCGCTGGTGTTGAAGACTCTCCTTAAGCTCCGCCAGGACAGGAGAATTATGATCCTCATCACCCCCTGGAGGCAGAATCAGATTTTGGTTCCTGATCCTTCAGGATCTCTCAGTCAGGGAACCGATCAGTCTGGGGTCATCCCCTGACCTGATCACGCAGGATGGGGGCAGGCTGCACCATCCCAATCTCCGGACGCTGTCTCTGATGGCCTGGATGTTGAAAGGCGAGTTCTGTGACCCCTTGACCTTTGACAATGTGTCTTGAGTCCTGTTTGCTTCTCGAAAACCTTCCACCAGAAAGTCATACACCCTGAAGTGAAGGAGGTTTTCTGTCTGGTGTGAGGGTCATGGCATGGACCCATTCGCTTCTCCCACTTTGAAGGTGCTGGACTATCTGTTATATATTTCTGATGCTGGTCTGAAGACCAACGCAGTCAGATTACATCTCAGTGCTATCGGGGCCTACCACCACTTAGTTAATGGTTCACCTATCTCCATGCAACCTGTGGTGAGCCGGTTCATGTGTGGTCTGCTTCAGCTGCAGCCTTCTCTGTGGCCTGTTGTGACCTGGGATCTCAACATTGTACTGCCTCGTTTCATGCAAGAGCCCTTCGAGCTGCTATGCTCCTGCAATCTGAAGTACCTGACATGGAAGATTACCTTCTTGGTTGCAGTTACTTGTAGGGTCAGTGAGCTTTAAGATGTTGGTGATGTTACCCACCTTACACAAAATTCTTCCATAATAGGGTGGTTCTATGCACTCACCCTAAGTTTCTGCCTAAGGTGGTGACTGATTTTTCATCTCATCCAGTCCATTGTCTTACCTACCTTTTTCCCTCAGGTCGCATTCTCACCAGGGCGAACAGGCTCTGTACAGTTTGGACTGCAAAAGGGCCTTAGCTTTCTACCTTGAGCGGACAGCAGGCCATAGACAGTCCACACAACTCTTCATTTCATTCGATAAGTATAGATTGGGAGTTGCAGTCACCAAGCACATTGTCCAACTAGGTGGTGAACTGCATTTCCTTCTGCTATGCGCAGGCAGGCCTTCAGCTTGGAAGCCACGTCAAGGCTCACTCTGACAGAGCCATGGAGGCTTTGGTGGCCCACTTGTGAGCAGTCCCCATGGCCGAAATCTTCAGGGCTGCGACATGGAGTTCTCTCCATACGTTCGCTGCCCATTACTGTTTGGATAGGGATGGCCATAATGACATTAGCTTTGGTCAAGCTGTCCTGCGGAATCTCTTTAAGAAAAAAACTCCAACTCTTCCTGCCTAGAGCCCCTTTTTCAGGTCAGGCTGTCTCCCTCTGTTTTCCACAACACTGCAATTGTTGTGCCCATTGGCACCAGGTTCGGTGTCTGTGAATTTGCTAGAGTTTGGGAGCAGCCTATAGCTTGGTATTCACCAAGGTGTGAGGACTACCATCCTGCTTGTCCTAGGAGAAAGTAGAGTTGCTTACCTGTAACATGTGTTCTCCTAGAACAGCAGGATTTTAGTCTTCAGGAAACCCGCCCGCCATTCCACAGAGTTTGGTTTCTTCTTGGTTTGTTTTATTTTTTTGTAATGCTATGTTACAAGACTGAAGGGGCATGCTCAGTGTTCCAGTCAAAGTTTTCTGTGATGGGCTTCATCTGATGACGTCACCTATGTGTGAGAACTATCATCCTGCTGTCCAAGGAGAGCACCTGTTACAGGTAAGTCACTCTATCATCTTTCCCTGCTGAACCAGCCAAAGGCCCCCCCCCCCCCCCCCCCCCACCAAATGACTTTGGAAACGTTCAATTTCATTAGCCAGCCAAGTTCAGGGTAAATAGACATGGGGCAATCTCCCTGGTCTTAGAGGATTCATCCATCTCCCTCAGCCCTGAAGGTCCACAACCACCATAGCCTCAGCCAGGTTAGGGATCATGACTGGGTCCACTGAAGCTATTTCTCCCTCTCAGAATCCCAGTGGGGCTTCCCAGACTGATGAGGCTTTAACTTCTATGCCTTTGAACTCGTCCCCGGAAGTGAGACCTGTGGTGAAGGCAATGTGGTCTGCTATGACTATGTTGGAATCAACCCTATTGGCAAGAATTGACTCTATTAAATACTTTAGACCTATTAACAGTTCCGTCCAGATTAAAGATTTCTGAGTTAAAGGTTCAGCAAGAAAAATTGTGAGGTGAATGTGAACTTAGCTAAAGATCATTTATCTTCGTGAAGGAAGATTGAAATACTTGGTAACCAGGCCAAAAGGCTTAATTTAAGATTTCCTAATTTCCCAGATGCCCAGTGATGGCTCACTTGGAAATGCTTAAACATTTTTATTTGGATTTCTTTAGAGTTCCTTATTGGGTTTTTGGAGGAATCATCAGCTACATTAATTACTAAAGACAATGTCACCTTATTTGTTGAGTAGGTTCTAGAGTCTGACAAACAATGGACTTTCTTATTCTTCATTTTAGGCAACAAATTTTTGGGTCATAAAATGTTTTCCAGGTGTTATTGATAAGCAAGTCCGTAGAAACATTTTCCTTGGGAAGAAACAGCAAGTGTTGGCCTTAAGGGCTACCTTTCTACTTAAATATCCATGTAAATGCTTGGTCAGACTACAAGGATTTAATTTTGTATACTTTGACCTTGTTCAACTGGAAAATTTTATTCAGAATAGAGTGACTATTTAAGGTCATGGATGACTTGGACTATTAAGAATTAAGCTATTTCCTATTATTTTGTATAATTGTATTTTCTCCCCACATTGTGGACTTGACACACAGGCTACCATGCTATTAATTTCCTTTTTCTTTTCTTCCTTAACATTTTTTGTTGATTTTTTTTTTTTGTTCATGTATGTATGATAATTCTGATGACAAGAGTTTTTGTCTTGTGTAATAGATTGCTAAATAAATAAATAAAGCAAATAGAATGTTAGGAATTTCCTAGCGTGTAGCAGATAGACTCAGGACCAATGGGTATAGTGTACTCCTGCTAGCAGTTGGAGACGGATCAGATTTCAATCTGACGTCAGCCCCTAGTACATATATCCCTGCAGGAAGTGCAGCTCTTCAGTATTTTCCGTCTCCATAGCAGTTAGGGACTATCTGCACGCTCTCACAGCGTTAGAACAAATCCAACGAAGAAAACCCAAAGTTGGAAGAAAACTTACCTGAAGATGAGCCCCGCTCTCCTGCAGTGATACCCTTGGGTCACTCCCCCAGTTGAGAATTCCCGAGGTGATTTCCGTGGTCCCTCGGGGGTGAGCCTCGGTCCAGCGGCTGAATCGCGGCGAGGAGCTAGCCCTCGATCTCAGGCGCGGCTGCAAGGCAGCGGGTGCTCCCTCGAGCGCGGCGGTGAAGGTATTTACCCTCTCCCCCTGCAGCCGGAGACCGCCCGGGATGAAACCGGGAAGCGCCGAAGACAAGGTAAGGTAGAAATCTTCAGCATAGCCTCCGGTCTCCCAGGTTCGAGGAGTCGAACAGGTCGCCGGCCGGGACCTGTGCTGCCGGGTTGATCTGCCCTAGCAGGGCCAGGCCCCGGTTACGTCCAAGAGTCCTCCCACGTGGAGACACTCCGAGGTGCTCGCCGTCACCATATTGGCCCTAGTCACCGCTCTGTCCACCGTCTCGATCTGGGTGCACAAGGCCAGCTAGGCGCACAAAATAAATGTGCGCATAAAGTTACACGCACAAGGGACATGTGCGCATGAGGTACATGCAACGTGCGCCTATCGGGCTGTGCGCATATCTGCAACTTAGACGCACAAACCGCACGCACATCTTAAACTCGCCGGAGCGCATAAGGGTTTACACCTTATGCGCACCACCGGGAACGGAGCTCAAGGCCTCTGCCCAGCAAGCCATATCAGAGCCGCACAAAGCGACGAGACCGCCCTGTGCGCGGAGGTCCTGGGAGATCCAGGTCAGGGCCAGTCCCACCCAGGACCAAGCACTTGCTCCTCAGTGAGTACCCCGGACCTAGCAAACTCCAGACGGGGACCTCCAGGGACTCAACACCCCTTAGCCTGGACCCAGTGTCTATCCCACGGGTGGAATTCTTCAAGGAGTTACACACCCTTTGTCCACAGACAAACTGAGCCTCTGGCTAAACAACCACAGTCTCCACCAGATGACCTTTATCCCTCAGGCCACGCTAGGCTTAGACAAATGTTTCCACCGTCCAGAAGCCCCACCTATGGGGACACGGACAACTCTGAAGAGGAAGCAGATCCCCTAGAACATAAGAACATAAGAAAATGCCATACTGGGTCAGACCAAGGGTCCATCAAGTCCAGCATCCTGTTTCCAACAGTGGCCAATCCAGGCTATAAGAACCTGGCAAGTACCCAAAAACTAAGTCTATTCCATGTAACCATTGCTAATGGCAGTGGCTATTCTCTAAGTGAACTTAATAGCAGGTAATGGACTTCTCCTCCAAGAACTTATCCAATCCTTTTTTAAACACAGCTATACTAACTGCACGAACCACATTCTCTGGCAACAAATTCCAGAGTTTAATTGTGCGTTGAGTAAAAAAGAACTTTCTCCAATTAGTTTTAAATGTGCCCCATGCTAACTTCATGGAGTGCCCCCTAGTCTTTCTACTATCCGAAAGAGTAAATAACCGATTCACATCTACCCGTTCTAGACCTCTCATGATTTTAAACACCTCTATCATATCCCCCCTCAGTCGTCTCTTCTCCAAGCTGAAAAGTCCTAACCTCTTTAGTCTTTCCTCATAGGGGAGTTGTTCCATTTCCCCTTATCATTTTGGTAGCCCTTCTCTGTACCTTCTCCATCGCAATTATATCTTTTTTGAGATGCGGCGACCAGAATTGTACACAGTATTCAAGGTGCGGTCTCACTATGGAGCGATACAGAGGCATTATGACATTTTCCGTTTTATTCATAGAAACATAGAAACATAGAAATGACGGCAGAAGAAGACCAAATGGCCCATCCAGTCTGCCCAGCAAGCTTCACACATTTTTTCTCTCATACTTATCTGTTTCTCTTAGCTCTTGGTTCTATTTCCCTTCCACCCCCACCTTTAATGTAGAGAGCAGTGATGGAGCTGCATCCAAGTGAAATATCTAGCTTGATTCGTTAGGGGTAGTAGCCGCCGCAATAAGCAAGCTACACCCATGCTTATTTGTTTTACCCAGACTATGTTATACAGCCCTTATTGGTTGTTTTTCTTCTCCCCTGCCGTTGAAGCAGGGAGCTATGCTGGATATGCGTGAAGTATCAGTCTTCTCCCATGCTGTTGAAGCAGAGAGCCATGCTGGATGTGCATCGAAAGTGAAGTATCAGGCACATTTGGTTTGGGGTAGTAACCGCCGTAACAAGCCAGCTACTCCCCGCTTTGTGAGTGCGAACCCTCTTTTCTTCTCCCCTGCCGTTGAATCAGAGAACTATGCTGTATATGCATTGAAAGTGAAGTATTAGGCTTTTTTGATTTGGGGTAGTAACCGCCGTAACAAGCCAGCTACTCCCCTCTTTGTGAGTGCAAATCCTTTTTCCACATTTCCTCTTGTTGTTGAAGCTTAGAGCGATGTTGGAGTCACAGTAAGCATGTGTATGTTTATTTAATAAGGGTATTGACTCCAGGCAGTAGCCATCATTCTGGCGAGTCACCCACTCTTCATTGGCAGCATCTTGACTTTATGGATCCACAGTGTTTAACCCACGCCCCTTTGAAGTCCTTCACAGTTCTGGTCTTCACCACATCCTCCGGAATGGCATTCCAGGCATCCACCACCCTCTCCGTGAAGAAATACTTCCTGACGTTGGTTCTGAATCTTCCTCCCTGGAGCTTCAAATCGTGACCCCTGGTTCTGCTGATTTTTTTCCTATGGAAAAGGTTTGTCGTTGTCTTTTGATCATTAACACCTTTCAAGTATCTGAAAGTCTGTATCATATCACCTCTGCTCCTCCTTTCCTATTCCTTTTCTAATAATTCCCAACATTCTGTTTGCTTTTTTGACTGCCGCAGCACACTGCACCGACGATTTCAATGTGTTATCCACTATGACACCTAGATCTCTTTCTTGGGTTGTAGCACCTAATATGGAACACAACATTGTGTAATTATAGCATGGGTTATTTTTCCCTATATGCATCACCTTGCACTTATCCACATTAAATTTCATCTGCCATTTGGATGCCCAATTTTCCAGTCTCACAAGGTCTTCCTGCAATTTATCACAATCTGCTTGTGATTTAACTACTCTGAACAATTTTGTGTCATCTGCAAATTTGATTATCTCACTCGTCGTATTTCTTTCCAGATCATTTATAAATATATTGAACAGTAAGGGTCCCAATACAGATCCCTGAGGCACTCCACTGTCCACTCCCTTCCACTGAGAAAATTGCCCATTCAATCCTACTCTCTGTTTCCTGTCTTTTAGCCAGTTTGCAGTCCACGAAAGGACATCGCCACCTATCCCATGACTTTTTACTTTTCCTAGAAGCCTCTCATGAGGAACTTTGTCAAACGCCTTCTGAAAATCCAAGTATACTATATCTACCGGTTCACCTTTATCCACATGTTTATTAACGCCTTCAAAAAAGTGAAGCAGATTTGTGAGGCAAGACTTGCCCTGGGTAAAGCCATGCTGACTTTGTTCCATTAAACCATGTCTTTCTATATGTTCTGTGATTTTGATGTTTAGAACACTTTCCACTATTTTTCCTGGCACTGAAGTCAGGCTAACCAGTCTGTAGTTTCCCGGATCGCCCCTGGAGCCCTTTTTAAATATTGGGGTTACATTTGCTATCCTCCAGTCTTCAGGTACAATGGATGATTTTAATAAGTTACAAATTTTTACTAATAGGTCTGAAATTTCATTTTTTAGTTCCTTCAGAACTCTGGGGTGTATACCATCCAGTCCAGGTGATTTACTACTCTTCAGTTTGTCAATCAGGCCTACCACATCTTCTAGGTTCACCGTGATTTGATTCAGTCCATCTGAATCATTACCCATGAAAACCTTCTCCATTACGGGTACCTCCCCAACATCCTCTTCAGTAAACACCGAAGCAAAGAAATCATTTAATCTTTCCGCGATGGCCTTATCTTCTCTAAGTGCCCCTTTAACCCCTCGATCATCTAACGGTCCAACTGACTCCCTCACAGGCTTTCTGCTTCGGATATATTTAAAAAAGTTTTTACTGTGAGTTTTTGCCTTTACAGCCAACTTCTTTTCAAATTCTCTCTTAGCCTGTCTTATCAATGTCTTACATTTAACTTGCCAATGTTTATGCTTTATCCTATTTTCTTCTGTTGGATCCTTCTTCCAATTTTTGAATGAAGATCTTTTGGCTAAAATAGCTTCTTTCACCTCCCCTTTTAACCATGCCGGTAATCGTTTTGCCTTCTTTCCACCTTTCTTTATGTGTGGAATACATCTAGACTGTGCTTCTAGAATGGTATTTTTTAACAATGACCACGCCTCTTGGACATTTTTTACTTTTGTAGCTGCTCCTTTCAGTTGTTTTTCTAACAATTTTTCTCATTTTATCAAAGTTTCCCTTTTGAAAGTTTAGCACGAGAGCCTTGGATTTGCACAGTGTTCCTTTTCCAGTCATTAAATCAAATTTGATCATATTATGATCACTATTGCCAAGCGGCCCCACCACGTTACCTCTCTCACCAAGTCCTGTGCTCCACTGAGAATTAGATCTAAAATTGCTCCCTCTCTCGTCTGTTCCTGAACCAATTGCTCCATAAAGCTATCATTTATTCCATCCAGGAACGTTATCTCTCTAGTGTGACCCGATGATACATTTACCCAGTCTATATTGGGGTAATTGAAGTCTCCCATTATTACTGCACTACCAATTTGGTTAGCTTCCCTAATTTCTCTTAGCATTTCACTGTCCATCTCACCATCTTGACCAGGTGGACGGTAGTATTCCCCTATCACTATAGTCTTCCCTGACACACAAGGGATTTCTACCCATAAAGATTCAATTTTGTATTTAGTCTCATGCAGGATGTTTATCCTGTTGGACTCTATGCCATCCCGGACATAAAGCGCCACACCTCCTCCCAACTGCTCCTCTCTGTCATTGCGATATAATTTGTACCCCGGTATAGCACTGTCCCATTGGTTATCCTCTTTCCACCATGTCTCTGAGATACCAATTAAGTCTGTCATCATTTACTGCTATACATTCTAATTCTCCCATCTTACTTCTTCGACTTCTGGCATTAGCATACAAACATTTCAAAGTTTGTTTTTTGTTTGTATTTTTATTCTGCTTTTTAATTGATAGGGATAAGTTAGAATTTTTTAGCTCAGGTGAGTTTTTAGTTACAGGCACTTGGACTACTTTTCTAATTATTGGAACCTCACTGTCGGGATGCCTTAATTCTAATGCATCATTAGTATCCTTTAAAGATACATCTCTCCGAACCATGCGCTGCTGAGCGACTGTTGGCTTTCCCCTTTGTTCTAGTTTAAAAGCTGCTATATCTCCTTTTTAAAGGTTAGCGCCAGCAGTCTGGTTCCACCCTGGTTAAGGTGGAGCCCATCCCTTCGGAAGAGACTCCCCCTTCCCCAAAAGGTTCCCCAGTTCCTAACAAAACTGAATCCCTCTTCCTTGCACCATCATCTCATCCACGCATTGAGACTCTGGAGCTCTGCCTGCCTCTGGTGACCTGCGCGTGGAACAGGGAGCATTTCAGAGAATGCTACCCTGGAGGTTCTGGATTTAAGCTTTCTACCTAAGAGCCTAAATTTGGCTTCCAGAACCTCCCTCCCACATTTTCCTATGTCGTTGGTGCCCACGTGTACCACGACAGCTGGCTCCTCCCCAGCACTGTCTAAAATCCTATCTAGGTGACGCGTGAGGTCCGCCACCTTCGCACCAGGTAGGCATGTTACCAGGCGATCCTCATGCCCACCAGCCACCCAGCTATCTACATTCCTAATAATCGAATCACCAACTATGACGGCCGACCTAACCCTTCCCTCCTGGGCAGTAGGCCTTGGGGAGATATCCTCAGTGTGAAAGGACAATGCATCACCTAGAGAGCAGGTCCTTGCTACAGGATCCTTTCCTGCTACACCTGGTTGGTGCTCTCCCATTATGAGACCACCTTCCTCCAAGGCAGCACCAGGGCTGCCAGTCTGAAGTTGGGACTTGACTACTATGTCCCTGAAGGTCTCATCTATATACCTCTCTGCCTCAGCTCCTCCAGGTCTGCCACTCTAGCCTCCAGAGATCGGACTCGTTGTCTGAGAGCCAGGAGCTCTTTGCATCGCATGCACATGTACAACTTCTCACGGGTGGGTAAAAAATCATACATGTGACACTCGATGCAAAAGACTGGGAAGCCCCCCTCTTGCTGCTGGACTGCTGCCATCATCTCAGTTTTGATTAGTTCCTAGTTAAGTTTTAGGTTGCTATGGGAGTAGGAATGTGTCTAACTTCCTTTAAATGTATTAGAGAATTCACTATGTGTCTGGTAGTGGCCTACCGGGGTCTGATTGAATTCTCAATAAAGTTTTTGTGGATGGTTTTTATTTTTTTTTGTGAAAGTGGCACCTGCCTATAAATTAAGGGATGAGCGAGGGGTGGGAGGGTTGGCAAATACAAACAGTCTAACTTCAGTTAGTCAGCCTGAGTGACTCACTGCTCCCTTGATTAACAAATGTTGGTCCCTATTCAAACCCAATCACACTACCTCAACACCTTTCCAAGGTGAGTAACTGAGCTGAACTATTCAACTTTTTTACTTTGGTATATACTGCTCCTAGCTTATTTCTAGCTTCTGGCTACTTTTTTGTGGGGGTTTTTTTTTTTTTTGTGGGTTGTTGTTTTTTTCAATACAATGCACTCAGTATTAAAAACAAACAGCTCTTTAAAAGTCTGGAGAACACTCAGTTCTCCAGACTTTTAAAAATAAACACACTATCTACTGCTACCTTATTGACTGACTAAAAATACAAACAGTCTAACTTGTTTATTCACTGCACTGCTACCTTATTGACTGACTAAAAATACAAACAGTCTAACTTGTTTATTCACTGCCTTTCTGACTATTAAAGGCACAAACACACTAAATAATATTCCACAAATAGTTAACTTTGCCCCAATACTTTTAAAAAAGTCAATGTCCCAAGCAAAAACTTACTGATTCCTTTCTGCCACCAGCAAGGTGATCCTCTCCTCTCAGTGTTTCCACAGGGGTGGGCAAGTCAGGTCCTCAAGGGCTGCAAACCAGTCGGGTTTTCAGATACCCCTAATGAATATGCATGAAATAGATTTGCATACAACTGAGGCAGTGTGTATGCAGGTCTCTCTCATGCATATTCATTAAGGATATCCTGAAAACCCGACTGGTTTGCAGCCCTTGAGGACCAGAATTGCCCACCCCTGCCCTAGAAGAAGGGGAACTCCCCCCCAGGGACAGAGCCTCACCAAACCATGAAACGCTTCTTCACCAAGGACGAGCTCCCAGACCTGGTCAACCACAGCCTGAAGGAGCTCGCTATCCCGAGCGCAATGCTTCGGGGGAACACAAGACGAATCCCCTGCTAGAGGGACTCTGACAGACCTCTCGCCATTTCCCTCCCTTACAGGCTGTCAAGCAGCTAATGGTCCTGGAATGGAGTGCTCCAGAGCCCACATTCAAAGGGGGACGAACTATGGCAGCCATGTACCCCCTGAACCCGGCGGCCAAAGACCTTCTGATATGCCCAAGAGTGGATGCCATGGTCTGCGCAGTCTCAAAAGCGCACTACTATCTCAGTGGAGGGAGGAGCAGCGCTCAAAGACGCTCAGGACCGACGTCTGGAATCCATCCTCAAACAGTCCTTTGACGTCACCGCTATGTCTCTACAAATAGCGGCCTGCTGCACCGTAGTGTCATCAGCTGTGGCGGCCAGGAAACAACTCTGGCTCCGAAGCGGGTCAGTCGACGCATCTTCCAATACGCGTCTCATAAGGATGCCCTTCAAAGGACCCCTTCCGTTCGGCAGCAAACTAGAGAAACTGGCCAACAAATGGGGCGAGTCCCCATTGCCGCGCCTACCGGAGGACAGGAATAAAAGAAACCAGCAACCCTTTCCCGGGCCTCCAGGGGCAGATGTTCACAATGCTTCAGCCCATATAGAAGCAACTATCAAGCACCCTGCCCTATGGGCAGGAACCAGTCCTTTCGGAACAAGCACAGCAAGAGGGGATCCAGCTCGGGTCCAGGCCCCAGCCACACTCCACAATGAGACTCAGCCGACCCATCCAAGGGAAGAAACCATAGGGGGTAGACTAGCCCTATTCTACCGCAGATGGGTCAAGATAACTTCGGACAAGTGGGTCCTAGCCATCATGCAAGAGGGGTACTACCTGGATTTCCTACGAACCCCTCCAGACAAGTGTGTGGAACCCCCCTGCCACCACCTCTCCAAGAGGGTGACAGTGGAAGCTACACTGACCAGACTACTGGCCCTCGAGGCCATAACCCCAGTGCCTCCACAAGAAATAAATACTGGGCATTATTCCATTTAATTTATCGTCCCCAAGAAAAAAGGGGACATTCAGGCCCATCCTGGACCTCAAGTCGGTCAACCGCCAACTGAGGTTTCCCCGCTTCCGCATGGAAACCCTACGCTCTGTAGTAAGGGTGATATAACCGGGAGAGTTCCTCACATCCCTGGATCTTTTGGAAGCCTACCTTCACATCCCAATTCATCAGAAGCATCAGCGCTTCTTACGCTTCAAAGTCCTGGATCTTCACTACCAATCCCGGGCACTATGCTTCAGGTCAGCCACAGCACCCCGGACGTTCACCTGGATGATAGTGATGGTGGCGGCAACATTGAGGAAGGAAGGAATCCTCGTACAACCTTACCTAGACGATTGGCTGATCAGGGTGAAATCCCCAGAGGAAAGCCAACAAGCAACCAACAGAGTCAAAACTCTACTGGAGAGCCTCAGATGGGTGGTCAACACAGACAAAGTTGTTTGCAGCCCACACAGTCGCTAGAATTTCTAGGAGTCCGATTCGGCACCAAAGAAGACAAGGTCAGTCTGACTCCCACAAGGAGATCAAAACTGAGGAACCGGTCACATATCCTGCTGAGCAATCCTCTCCCCACAGCATGGGATCACCTACAAGTCCTCGGTCTGATGGCATCCACACGGGACGTAGTGCCATGGGCGCGAGCTCACACGAGACTTCTAAAGCGCTCACCCCTATCGCGATGGAATCCACTATCTCAGAACTACGCCGTCCTTCCATCGCTCCTGGGCAGGGCCCGGACCCAGTTACGGTGGTGGCTGCAGGGCAGCCACTTGAACCAGAGGACAAGGCTATGCTCACCTCAGACGCCAGCCTACGAGGATGGGGAGCACACTGCGAGGAGTTAACCGCCCAAGGGCAGTGGAATACAGAAGAGTCGGGATGGAACATCAACCGCCTAGAAGCGCGGACGGTCCGACTAGCCTGCCTGCGATTCGCTCACAGACTCAAGGCAAAGAGGTCAGAGTAATGTCAGACAATGCCACGGCAGTGGCCTATATCAACCGTCAGGGGGGAACCAGAAGCCTACAGGTGTCTCTGGAAATCAACCCTCTAATGTCGTGGACGGACATAAAGATCCAGGAGATCCCAGCCGTCCACATCGCCGGGAAAAAAAACATCACGGCAGACTACCTCAGCAGAGAAAGTCTAGACCCAGGAGAATGGAAGCTGTCACCCGCAGCATTCCAAATGAGAGTGAACCGGTGGGGGACACCAGACATGGACCTTCTGGCAAACCGGTCCAACGCCCAAGTACCCAGGTACTTCAGCCGTGGCACCTACTGGGCGCAATCATCCATAAGATACAGCTACACGGGGGACTATTACTTCTAGTGGTCCCGGTCTGGCCAAGAAGACCGTGGTACTCCGACATGAGAAGACTACTGGCAGGGAACCCCTTACCACTGCCTCCACACAGAGACCTGCTCCAACAAGGACCAATCCTCCACGAGGATCCAGCTCAATTCTCTCTTACGGCCAGGCCATTGAGAGCGGCTACTTGGGGGCTGTAAGCAACACCCTACTCCGGGCAAGCAAGTCCTCCACATCTCTAATGTACATAAGGATTTGGAGAGTTTTTGAAGCCTGGTGGGAAGACCACGACATCAAGCCACACTCAGTTAAAGTTCCCGTGATCCTGGAACTCTTACAGAATGGGCTACAGAAGGGGCTGTCCCTCAACTCCTTCAAGGTACAGGTTGCCGCATTGTGATGCTACGGCTCCAAGAGCGAGGGCGATAGCATAGCTTTCACCCAGACGTGTCACGCTTCCTGAAAGGAGTCAAACACATCCGCCCACCACTAAAGTGGCCGGTACCTCTGTGGAACCTCAACCTGGTCCTGGATTTCCTAGCAGGAATTTCCTTCAGACCCCTCCGAGGTCTGTCCCTCCACCTGTTAACTTTAAAGACAGCATTTCTGCTGGCAATTGCTCAGCCCATCGCATTTCAGAACTACAAGCACTGTCCTTCCGTGAGCCGTTCCTCAGGCTCACCCCAGGATCCATCCAGCTATGCAGGAGTCCCTTCATTCCTTCCCAAAGTGGTATCACACCTCCATCTTAACCAAACCATCTCGCTACCATCGCCGGATGACTCAAAGAATTCGGAAGAATCCCGTAGCCTACGCCACCTCAATATTGGCAGACTTCTATCCAGATATCTGGAAATGTCGGAACCCGTACGAGAAACGGACCATCTTTTCGTCCTTCACAGCGGGAAGAGACAATGGGAAGCCGTCTCGCGGGCAACCATAGCCCGCTGGATCAAGGAAGTCATCAAGGCGGCCTACGTAGAAGCAGGCAAATCACCACCTTTACAGGTCAAGGCCCATTCTACCAGAGTCCAGGCAGTATCCTGGGCAGAAACCAGAATGCTGTCACCCGCCGAGATTTGCAGGGCGGCGAAATGGTCCTCCATCCACACCTTCTCCAGATTCTACCGCCTGGATTTCCAGGATCGAGAGGACATGGCATCTGCAAGAGCAGTACTAAGTGGGTCACGGGCATCCTCCCACCTGGTTCGGGAGTAGCTTTTATACATCCCATTGGTCCTGAGTTTATCTGCTACACGCTAGGAAATGGAGAAATTACTTACCTGATAATTTCGTTTTCCTTAGTGTAGACAGATGGACTCAGCATCCCACCCTTGGCTGCCATTACACATGGAATTTCGAATGATTCAAGGATAAGCCATATTGTCATTAACCTAGGACACCCACCCTTCCAGGTGTCGACTCTTTCCGGTTGAGTATACTGGCGGTCTCCAGCTATAAACAATTCAACCAGATAAAGTTAATCAAGTTATAAAGTTTAACTTGATTGATTGATTAACCAAGTTATAAAGTTAATCAGTCACACACATATCCACAATGCTTTTCGAGGAGAATACTGAAGAGTTGCACTTCCTGCAGGGGTATATGTACTAGGGGTTGACTTTAGATTGAAATCTGAACCGTCTCCAACTGCTAGCAGGAATATACTATACCCATTGGTCCTGAGTCCATCTGTCTACACTAAGGAAAACAAAATTCAGGTAAGTAATTTCTCCATTATTCGGAAAGGAATGGAGACCAAAACTGTGAATATTGTAATGCCTCTGAAAAGCGTAATGGTGCAACCACGTCTTGAGTACTACATTCAGTTCAGGATGCCCCATCTCAAAAAAGATATAGCAGAACTAGAAAAGATACAGAGAAGAGCAACAGAAATGATTTAAGGAGCTGGAATTTCTCCCTTATGAAGAAAGCTAAACAGCTTAGGGCTTTTCAGCTTGGAAAAGAAATGACAGAAGCAATATGAGCAAGGTTTGTAAAATTATGGGGGAAAATAAATAGGGCAATGCCATGTAACAAACAGAGAGCAGATATAAAACAAGCTGGAAAAAGTGTTTTTTTTTTTTTTTCACTGAATGCACACTTAAGTTGTGGAGTTCATTGCTAGACGATGTGGTCAAGGCATGTAGCATAGCTGGGTTTAAAGAGTTTGACAAGTTCCCTGAAGAAAAATCTATAAACAATTACTACAGTAGCAATTAGCCAGTAGAGTTGAGGAAAGCCACCACTTATCTCTGGGAGCGGGCAACAAGAAATTGATCTATTTTTTTGGGATCTGCTGAATACTTTCTAAAGATCTGGGTTGGCCACTGTTGGAGACGAGATGCTGAGCTTTGGTCTGTCCCAACATGGCACTTCTTGTACTTTGTGGTGTGCATCTGTATTTTTATCTCTTGTTAATGTGTTTTATATCTTCCGAGTATTTTGCAACATATACGCCTGAACATTTTTCTCTGGTAGGTCTCTTCTGTCATCTTATTTATGGAATTAATAGAGTCTCTTCATACCAGACATTCTCAAACAGGATAAACAACATGAGATAAATGTGCATGTATTTGGTCTCCCATGTCTGCAGGTTTATCTCATGCATATTTGTGACGGTTATCCTGGCTGTGGGGTCATCAGGTCAGATCTAGGAAGGCTTGCTTAGAACTAGGTAGACCTGATGCTGAAGCATCTTAGGATCATCCTAAACAACTTTTGCCCCTTTCCCGCTGTTATCATGAAACTGCTTTCTGTTCCTTGCCCACGCATCACTGTGCCTGTGTTGAATTCCAAGGAATCATAAACATAGAATATGATGGCAGATCAAGCCCATCAGGTCTGCCCAATATGCTTCCTTTTGCAATGCCATTACCAATATTCTTTAAGACGGGCTTCTCAAAGTAAATATCTGAATTCTATGTTTGAGTGGCAGGACTTCAGCTACTACAGTGGACCCTTGATTTACGAACTTAATTCGTTCGCTAGGGCTGGTTGTAAGTCAAGTTGGTTGTAAGTCAAGACTATTTTTCCCATAAGAAATAATGAAAATACCCATAATGCTTTCTGAACCTCCCAAAGCACCCCTTACCTAACCTTTTCATAATTAAAAAAAAAAAAAAAAAAAGGGTTGAACAATATATCTAATTTACCAGAAACACCAATAATTTTCTTAGTGAACTCACCAAAAAGTTATAAAATGTGCCTAGCCTACCAGAAACAACAATTTCATACTGTACTCAGGAGGGAGGATTCCCCCCTCCCCACCCCCTCAGAGCACATCTCTGGCCCCCAAAACATTCATTTTCCCCTCCCAGCATACTCATTCCTCCCCTCCTGATACCTTGCTGTAGCCAACTGAGTGCTACACTGCCTTTCTGCTGCTGCACAGAAGCTTCCTTGGTCACCAGTGATGCTGTTGCTTGCTGCAATGCTGTGCTGGGTCTGCCTACGTGCTCCTGTGAACATTTGCAGCTCTGGGTGCGCCTGAGATGGACAGGCCTCATCGGCGGCAGCAGCAGCCAATCACTGCAACAGCAGAGCAGAAATCCCACCCTCGAAGCCCAAAAAAATGCGATTGACAGGAAAAATCGCCCAATTAGAAGCAACCGCAAGCACGAGCAGATAGATACACATGGCCTTGGCCAGCATTCTGGTTGTAACTCAAGACTTTTGTTGTAACTCAAAACTAAAATTTTGGTTGTAACCCAAGTTGTTCTTATGTCAGGCCGGTTGTAACTCAAGGGTCCACTGTGTGTCATTTCAGTGTTTTATCTCGGGGTATTCAAACTTCTGCGTTGTGGAAATGTATTTGTAAATTAGCAGACGCCATGTTTTGTTTTCTTCCTCTAGAAACTCAGAATTCTTGTGGTTTTTCCAGGTTTGGAGGGGAGGCTGCGCAATTTTTCATTGGGGTTAGTTATAACCAGTCTTGGATATTTCTGATCGTGTGCAGTTTTTTAGGTACCAGGGTGGTTTTTTTTTTCATTGTAATGTTTCTTGTTGTTGCTTTTTTTCTTTTGTTTTGTTTGCTTTGTCCATTTTTTACTTTCATGCATTTTAGCTCTTTCTTATTTGTTCTGTTTTTCAGATTTCTTTTTCGTGTCTGTTTTTTTTTTTTCTTTTTTGTTTGCTTTCTATTTTTTCCTTTTTTTGGGGCTTTTTTTTTTTTTGTATGTTTATTTTTTGTGTTTTGCTTTTTTTTTCCCTCTTCTTTCGGTCTTCTCTGCTGGGCAGGAGTAGCCCCAGGATGCAATGAACCCTCCTGAGTCTGCTGCAGCAGTGGCAATACAATTTGGGCGTTCCCTGTACGTACCTGGATCAGTCCAGACAGTGGGTTATGTCCCCAATCCAGCAGATGGAGTCAGCACAAGCTTTGAGGGGGCGTATCCATATATACTACTACCCCCTCTGCAGGAGTTCAGTATCTTCTGACTCCAGCAGATGCGAGTAGGGGAATCAGGCTTCCCCTCCTTTTCCTTCACTTTCTTGCTTGATTATGGCTTGTTGTTGTCTTTTTCTGTGGATCAAGTTTGTATCAAGTTTGTATTAAGTTTAAAAAAAAAAAAAAAAAAAAGGCAGAGTTCTTTCAACTTCTGGGGAGTGGCTTATCTTCCTTGTCTCTTCTCTGCGGCCTTGCTGTTTATTTCTCGTTGCAGCCAGGGGTAAGTTTGTTTTTCCTTTGTAGTTTTTTTCCTTTACAGCTCAGCCCCCGGTGCCCGCGAAAGCCGGTGGAGCCGGCCTCTTCGCTCTTTACTCCCTCACCCGCGGCCATTTTACAGCTCCTCATGGGCTGCTGAGCCATTTAGGGAAAGATGTCTGGGGCGGGTCGTGTGGCCAGGAAGGCCCCCCCGCGGCACCCTCCTCTATTTTCAGACAGCGGGCAGTGCGGGCCGACCGGGCCCCCCCGCAGCGGCGCCTTTGTGCGCGTGGCCCCCCCCGTGGTTTTTTTCTTTTCTCCTGCAGCGATCCCGATGCCGCGGCCGTCCCGCTGTGCGGCCTGCGGAGACCCGGGGTCCCGGATTTCCCGGGAGGGCATCTGTGCACGATGCCTTCCCGGGGGGGAAGGTACCTCACAGTCCCTGACTGATTTCTCTTTTTTGCCCGGGCGGTGCGGGCCGGCCACTCCGCCATTTTTGGCGGGAACGGCGGCCATTTTACATTCTGAGCGCCCAGAGGCGCAGGCCACGAGGGGGAACGGATCCCTGGAGGCCACGAGGGAGAACGGATCCCTGGAGGACTCTACCAGCGGGGGTGTTCCCCCGATTTTGGTGCAGGAACCAAGCACCCAGAGCCAGGGAGCAGGAACCACGCCGCCCCCGAAGCGCACCCAAGCAGGCCGGGGTTCTCTCCGGAGTTTATCCTGCTCATGCATACCGCTTATCTGCAGGGGCTGGAAGCACCTGTGGGACCCCCCCCCCCCCCCTCCTAAGATCCCTCTGATGTCGCCCTCGACGCTGGCCCCCCCCGACCCTCCGGGAGTGGGGGCCTCCCGCCTTCCTACCCGGGTCCGATCCACGCCCGCGGCAGTGGGGGCGGTGCCAGACCCAGCGGGACATGGACTTGACCTCCCGGACGGGGGACAAGGGGACGGCACACAGGAGGGGGATGATCCGCGTACCCTACGCCTCTTCCAGAGGGAAGAGCTGGACGACCTCATCCCGCAGATCATCCAAGAATTAGATTTGGATCCGCCACCAGACCCGCCTGCCCCAGTAGCTCCCGCTGTCATCACTTCTTCAAGGAAGGGAGATCCTGTCCTGGCGGCACTCCGGCCGAGGGCTCGGGCTTTTCCCATTCATGACTCGTTTTTACAACTTCTCACCAGGGAATGGGACACCCCGGAGGCCTCCCTGAAGAGCAGCCGGGCTATGGAAAAGCTGTACCCGCTCCCCGAAGATTTTCTGGACCTCATCAAGGTCCCAAAGGTGGACTCCGCAGTGTCGGCGGTCACGAAGAGGACGACTATCCCAGTGACGGGAGGTGCGGCGTTGCGGGACACACAGGATCGTAAGTTGGAAGTTTTCCTTAAGCGGGTTTTCGAGGTCTCCGCTCTGGGTATGCGGGCGGTGATGTGCAGTTCGCTTGCCCAGCGGGCTAGTCTCCTTTGGGTGCAACAACTCCTCACGTCTCAGAACCTGCCGTCCGATGAGGCTGCCCAGGCAGATCGGCTAGAAGCCGCAGTGGCGTATGGGGCGGACGCCTCGTACGACCTTTTTCGGGTCCTCACAAGATCCATGGTTTCGGTAGTGGCAGCACGACGACTACTGTGGCTACGCAATTGGGCGTCTGATACGTCCTCTAAGTCCAGTCTGGGCTCTCTTCCCTTCAGGGGCAAGTTCCTCTTCGGGGAGGATTTGGACCAGATCATCAAGTCCCTGGGGGAGAACGCTGTTCATCGGCTGCTGGAGGATAGGTTTCGACCATCCAGAGCGTTTTCTTCTTCTCGGACCAGAGCCAGAGCGCAACGGCGCTACAGGGGCTACAGACAGACGGGCTCCCGGCCATCCGCCCCCAGGTCTCAGCCCTGGTTGCGCGCCTTCCGCGGGCATCGGCCCGCACGCACTACTCCCGGAACCGGGAACCCCTATACCAAGTCTTCACAATGATGCCAGTCTCGCCCACTCCCCTGTCCCCAGGATTGGGGACCGACTAACGTATTTCTAAGCGGAGTGGGCACGGATCACCTCGGACCAGTGGGTCCTGGATACCATAAAACACGGCTACGCATTGGAATTTGTCCGCCCCCCGCAGGGAAGGTTCATCTTTTCCCCCTGTGGCTCGGACCTCAAGAGAGGAGCGGTGCAGCTGACTCTGGACAGACTCCGGGAGATAGGCGCTACTGCGCCCGTGCCCTTCGGAGAGGTGGGCTCGGGCCACTATTCCATCTATTTCGTCGTACCAAAGAAGGACGGTTCCTTCCGGCCTATCCTAGTCCTCAAGGAAGTCAACAAATCCCTTCGAGTCGTTCGGTTCCGCATGGAAACGCTCCGGTCAGTGATTGCGGCGGTGCATCGGGGGGAGTTCCTCGCCTCCCTGGACTTAACGGAGGCCTACCTGCACATTCCCATCCGCCCGGACCACCACAGTTTCCTTCGTTTCAAAATTCTGGACCAGCATTTTCAGTTCACGGCTCTCGCGTTTGGATTGGCGCCGGCGCTGCACACCTTCACCAAGATCATGGTAGTTGTGGCGGCAGCTCTCCGGAAGGAGGGCATCCTGGTTCATCCTTATCTGGACGATTGGCTCCTCCGGGCGAAGTCATTCGATCATGGACGCTCAGCGGTGACTCGAGTAGTACGGTTTCTACATTCCCTGGGATGGGTAGTGAACTTCTCCTCCAAGAGCTCTCTCATGCCCTCGCAACGCTTGGGTTTTTTTTTGGGGGCAACTTTCGACACCCTTCTGGGCAACGTTTTTCTGCGCCAGGACAAAGCTCAATCCTTGCGGGATCACACACGACGGTTCTCTGCGTTACCAGAGCCCACCTCCTGGGACTACCTGCAACTCCTGGGAGTGATGGGGTCCACCATCGACCTTGTACCTTGGGCTTTCGCGCACCTTAGGACCTTACAGTGGGCGCTCTTCTCCCGTTGGAAACCAGTATTGCAGGACTATCAGATGATTCTCCCGCTCCCACAGAATGCCAGGGACAGTCTGGGCTGGTGGTTGGATCCGCCGAACCTGGCCCGTGGCATGTCCCTCGATCTGCCAAATTGGGTGGTGGTGACCACCTATGCCAGTCTAGCAGGCTGGGGTGCAGTCTGCGATCGAAGCGCCACGCAGGGGACGTGGTCCACGGTGGAGGCGAAGTGGTCAATCAACCGTCTGGAAACCAGAGCGGTCCGGCTAGCTCTGTGACATTTCCTCCCGCTTCTTCGGAACCGAGAAGTCAGAATCCTATCGGACAACGCTACCACCGTGGGCTACATCAACCGACAAGGAGGCACGCGCAGCCCGCAGGTCGCGCTCGAGGCGGCGCTGCTGATGCAATGGGCGGAGCGTCATCTCGTCCGGCTAGCGGCCTCGCACGTCGCCGGTGTGGACAACGTCCAGGCGGACTTCCTCAGTCGTCAACTGCTGGACCCGGAGAGTGGTCTCTCTCCGACAAAGCAATGCAACTTCTCGTCCATTGGTGGGGGGCCCCCCACTTGGATCTGATGGCGTCCGCTCTCAACGCCAAGGCTCCACGCTTCTTCAGTCGCCGGAGAGAGCGCGGAGGGAGTGGATGCCCTGGTCCTCCCGTGGCCGCCATATCTTTCTTTTCCACCATGGCCCCTGGTGGGCAGGATGCTCCGCAGAATAGAAAGCCATCAGGGGACCGTGGTTTTCGTCACCCCAGAATGGCCCAGGCGACCCTGGTTTGCGGACCTGCTACAGCTGGTGATCGACAGGCCAATCAGGCTGGGGCACCTCCCCCAGCTCCTACATCAGGGCCCGGTATTTTTCGAGCAGGCAGAATTCTTCTGTCTTGCAGCCTGGCTTTTGAGAGGCGCCGCCTCCGGCGTCTGTGCTACCTGGAGGCGGTAGTATCCACGCTATTGCGGGCACGAAAGACATCAGCCTATGTTCGAGTCTGGAAGGTGTTCAAGCTGTGGTGTACCAGCCAGGCCACGAGACCCGGTAAGGCTTCTGTACCTCAGATCCTTCAGTTTCTACAGGCGGGGGTGGAAAAAGGGCTCACCTATAATTCACTACGGGTTCAGGTGGCCGCCCTTGGTTCGCTGTTGAGCGATGGGGGCTCTCTTCTACAGCATCCTGACATTGCTCGTTTTCTCAAGGGTGTCAAGCATATGCGTCCTCCGTTACGGGACCCTTGTCCCTCCTGGAGTCTTAACCTTGTGCTTTGCTCCCTGTCGGGACCACCGTTCGAGCCGCTGCGCAACGATAAAGGATCTCACTCTCAAGACTGTATTTCTTGTGACCATCTGTTCCGCTCGACGCATCTCGGAGATGCAGGCTCTGTCGTGTAGAGAGCCCTATCTCCGTTTCTCTGACTCTGGAGTTTCGCTTCGCACCGTTCCCTCCTTCCTTCCGAAGGTGGTTTCTGCATTCCATGTGAACCAGACGGTGGAGTTGCTGTCCTTCTCTTCCTCAGAGCCGAAGTCTCTCCGTCTCTTGAATGTCAAGCGCACTCTGCGCCTCTATCTGGAGGCTACAAATGAGTTCCGAACCTCTGACCATCTCTTTGTACTCTGGGCCGGTCCTAAGAAGGGGTCTCAGGCCTCGAAGACTACCATTGCCAGATGGCTGAAGGCCGGCATTGCTGCTTCTTACATTGGGGCGGGTTGGACTCCCCCACCCGGAATCGTAGCGCATTCTACACGTTCTCAGGCGGCTTCCTGGGCGGAGGTTCGCTCGGTATCCTCGCAGGAAATTTGTAGGGCAGCCACCTGGAAATCGTTACACACGTTCTCGAGGCACTATCGTCTGCACCTCGCCTCTTCGGTCTCTGGACACTTTGGCGAGCAGGTTCTCCGAGCAGGCCTCGCAGGACCCCACCCGATTTAGGGAAGCTTGGGTACATCCCACTGTCTGGACTGATCCAGGTACGTACAGGGAAAAGAAAATTATTATTTACCTGCTAATTTTCGTTCCTGTAGTACCATGGATCAGTCCAGACGCCCACCGCGTTTGGGTTCTTGATCCTGCTCAGCTCTGCGCTGCTTCTTGCTCGCAGTGTTCTGTGTCTTCACAGTTGTTTCTTTTCGCTGTTTTTCACAGCTCCCTACAAGTTGGTAGGATGTTTGCAGTTACTTGTTGCGGTTACAATTGTTTTCATTATCTGTTTCCACAAACTTGATCCTTCGGGGGTTTCTACTCGGGCTTTGATATACTCGATACTGAACTCCTGCAGAGGGGGTAGTAGTATATATGGATACGCCCCCTCAAAGCTTGTGCTGACTCCATCTGCTGGATTGGGGACATAACCCACTGTCTGGACTGATCCATGGTACTACAGGAACGAAAATTAGCAGGTAAATAATAATTTTCTTATAACTGAACATGTATTCTGCTCAAAAAAGCTGGAAAGTATTTATTGTACACTTAAAGATTGATAATTTAAAATTCACATACTTTGTTAAGCTATGTATCATGCAGAATTTCCTATGCACTGGTTTCCTGAGCTTTAAAATTGTAATTTGCTCTTAATTTTCTCTAGGATCCTAGAACTGTGCCAGCAGTTTCCCCATGGAATTACAGATCAAGTTATCCAGAATGAGCTGCCTCATCTGGAAGCCCAGCACAGGGCGATGGCCATCAACCGACTCCTATCAATGGTAGGATCAGATTATCATTTGCTCTGGTGTTTTCTTTTTTAATTCTGGGTGAAACCAATAAAATCTAAAAGTGGCGCCTTGAAGCCTGATTAAAGTGGAAGACGTTAAAGAGAAGTTTCCTGTGTTTGTTCCTGATGGACTTACCATCTCCTAGTTGCACAGGACTCATTTCAGCCTCTGGATTGTATTTACAAGCATTATTTTAATTGGACCCAAAAGAGGAAGTATTTGTTTACCGCTGATGTCATGCAGGCTTTTTCAGTCCTGGTTACAAATAAAAATGAAACCAAGTAACCTATTTATGTGAAATGTAAGAGGGTTTTTGTACAGCCCATATAAATTTCAAATCAAATATGTGCATAAATTTACACCAGTTTTCAAAAGGAAAGTCCCTGCATACTTTGCCTTTGAAAATTATCCCACTAAAACTACCAGCGCACATTTTGTCTGCTGATTTGGGTGCAGACTTTTTTTTTTTTTGGAGGAAAATTTACTTGGATACTTTTAAAAATGCAGAAATATGCGGTAAATACAAACCCTGTCCCCAGGAATGCTTTTTGTTATAAGCATATGTTCCCTGTACGTACCAGGATCAGTCCAGACGGTGGGTTATGTCCCCCGTCCAGCAGATGGAGTCAGAACAAACTTCGAGGGACGTCACCAGTATAAGCCAGTGCACCCTCTGCTGGAGCTCAGTATCTTTCTGACTCCAGCATATGAGAGTTGGGGGGATCCACGGCTCCCCCAGTCTGACAGGGTTGTAGGTTCTTTTCTTCTTTCTTCTCTCTCCTGTCTTGTATTTGGCCTAGCTTGAATCAAGTTAAAATGCCAGCCTTGTGGGCTGGGGCGCCGTCTGCGACCGAAGCGCAACGCAGGGGACGTGGTCCTCAACGGAGGCGACCTGGCCGATCAACCGTCTGGAGACCAGGGTGGTGCGGCTGGCGCTACAGCGGTTCCTCCCCCTGGTGCGGAACAGGGAAGTACGAATCCTCTCCGACGCCACCACGGTGGCCTATATCAATCGACAGGGGGGCACAAGAAGCAAACATGTCTCCCTAGAGTCGACCCCCCTAATGGAATGGGCGGAACGCATCTCGTCAGGATCGCAGCTTCTCACATCGCCGGAGTGGACAATATTCAGGCGGACTTTCTCAGTCGTCAACAACTGGATCCCGGCGAATGGGAGCTCTCCGACGAGGCAATGCGGTTGGTGATTCAGCGGTGGGGCGCACCGCATTTCGATCTGATGGCTACGGCCGCCAACGCCAAGGCACCTCGGTTTTTCAGCCGCCGGAGGGAACGCGGCGCGGAGGGGGTGGATGCCCTAGCCCTCCCATGGCCGACTCATCAGCTGCTCTACGTCTTCCCCCCGTGGCCCTTGGTGGGCAAAACGCTCCGCAGGATAGAAAATCATCAAGGTCTGGTGGTACTCGTCGCTCCAGAGTGGCCGCGCAGGCCTTGGTTTGCGGACCTTCTCCAGTTGGCGGTGGACGGCCCGCTTCGGCTCTGTCATCTTCCTCGGCTACTGCGCCAGGGCCCAGTATATTTCGACCAGGCCGAACTCTTCTGTCTTGCGGCATGGCATTTGAACGGCGCCGACTTCGACACAGGGGCTACCCTGAGGCGGTAGTTTCTACTATGCTGCGGGCCCGGAAGTCTTTTACTTCTGTTGCTTATGTGCGAGTTTGGAGAACTTTCAACGTCTGGTGCTCTTCCAGGGGGATCCGACCCACGGAGGCGTCGGTCCCGTCGATTCTGCAGTTCCTTCAAGACGGTCTGGATAAGGGACTCGCCTATAATTCCCTGCGAGTCCAGGTGGCGGCCCTGGCTTCTTTCGTGGGAGCGGACAGCTCTCTTCTCCTGCAACCGGACGTTGCCCGTTTCCTCAAGGGGGTCAAGCATGTGCGTCCTCCTGTACGGGATCCTTGTCCCTCCTGGAACCTCAACCTGGTGCTTCGAGCCTTGTCAGGGGCGCCTTTTGAACCGATACGTGGAGCGACCCTCAAGGATCTGACGCTCAAGACGGTCTTCCTTGTGGCCATATGCTCAGCGCGTCGTGTCTCGGAGCTACAGGCGTTGTCTTGCAGGGAGCCCTATCTCAGGTTCACGGATTCAGGAGTCTCCCTGCGCACCGTACCTTCCTTTCTTCCAAAGGTAGTCTCATCTTTTCACATGAACCAGACGGTTGAACTTCCGTCCTTTGGACCCAGCGAGCCCCGGTCTCTTCGTCTTTTGGATGTCAAACGCACCTTGCGTCACTATCTGGAGGTGACCAATGATTTCCGGCTCTCCGATCATCTCTTCGTTCTCTGGTCCGGTCCGAAGAAGGGGTGCCAGGCCTCGAAGACAACGATTGCACGATGGCTTAAAGAAGCTATCTCAGTTTCCTACATTGGCGCAGGCCGTATTCCGCCTAGCGGGGTTATCGCTCACTCGACTCGCTCCCAAGCGGCGTCCTGGGCGGAATCTCGCTCTGTCTCCTCACAGGAGATCTGCCGAGCAGCGACGTGGAAGTCGCTGCATACCTTTTCAAGACATTATCAACTACACCTGGCGTCATCCTCCATGGGACATTTTGGTGGCCAGGTTCTCCGAGCAGGGCTTTCAGGGGCCCACCCGGTTTAGGGAAGCTTTGGTACATCCCACCGTCTGGACTGATCCTGGTACGTTCAGGGAAAAGAAAATTATTCCTTACCTGCTAATTTTCGTTCCTGTAGTACCGAGGATCAGTCCAGACGCCCACCACTTTGGGATATTTTGCTTCTGCTCGGGTCTGCTTACTGTCGATATCTTCAGTCTTTGTTTCTTATCTCTGTTTTCACAGCTCCCTACAAGTTGGGTGCCTTACCGCTCGTTGGCGGTTTATTATTATCTATAGTTAGTGCCTGTTTTCCAGGTATGTTTAACTTGATTCAACCCTTTTTTTGGGTCCTTGGGCTTTGCTATACGCGGTACTGAGCTCCAGCAGAGGGAGCACTGGCTTTTACTGGTGACGTCCCTCGAAGTTTGTTCTGAGTCCATCTGCTGGACGGGGGACATAACCCACCGTCTGGACTGATCCTCGGTACTACAGGAACGAAAATTAGCAGGTAAGGAATAATTTTCTTTTTACTCGCATTTTAGGTGACAATTTTATAGCAGGCCTCTTCCAAGGGCAAAGCATTGGTTTACCTACAGAAATTTCTTTTGAAAATTAACCTGTCTCTAGATTGGTTACCAAAGTATGGTTTGTCTTCCCCCCCCACCTCCCTTTTCTCACGCTCCCATCTTTAAACCCCCTTCTCCAGATAGCTGACCTGAGGACTGAAGGAGCAATCCTTAATGCCACTCTTTGGCTGGCAAGCATGGTCATGATAGCAGCAGCCATCTTCCCTCTCTCTCATCCCAGGCTTGAGTGCACCAACTTTGCGGTGGGACCCGGTCTGATGGATGGGGGAACCAAATCTGAATCCCCTGTGCCATGGCCTGGCTCATCAAAGTGTTTTGATCAGTGACACCTGCTGGAGCTTGCCTCATGCTCAGCAGCAGAGGAAGGTTTACACAGCCGCTGCTGCACTGTAATGTAGCTTGCAGTGTCATGCTAAACTTTTCAGTGGCAAAGGCACAGGGTCCCTGCAAAGATTTTTTTTTTCTTTTTCTCCCCTGGAAAAATACTTCTGTATATGCAGCTGGTGGTTTCAGTCCAACTTTTGTTCAAGCGAGAATGAAAGAGAAATGTTTTTCTATCAAGGAAATTGTGTTTGTATAGGTATGCTGCAGATTTCCATCTGGAGAGAAACTAATGCTATGGGGCTGGCCCAGTGGTGGCCACTGCCATGCAGAAAGACCTGGACTTGATTTCTGGGTCAGATCTTCCGCTATCTGGACCTAGCTGGAGCTGAAGATGCTACAGATGCATGTTCAGAGTCCTTGGGGGGGATCTGTTATTGCATGCCGAAGAGACATAGATTTAAGGCCTATGATTGCAGCCCTATTGCTGGTTCCGATTGACCATGAAGTCCAAAAGCAGAAGGAAAACTGTTGGCCACCACCACCATCCCCGCCCCCCCCCCCTTAAAGACTGACTAATGTTCCATGTTGTATTACTTTAGGGACAATTGGATCTATTAAGAAGTGGCACAGGACTCTTGTACAGAATAAAAGATGCACAAACTGCTGGGTGAGTTGGATTTCTCTTTATTTTGTAGTAAGAAATACAAATATGTTTCTACCGTTTTTTTGCTATCAGAAGAGATTTCTGGAGAACGTTGGTTTTTACCTACTAATTTTCGTTCCTGTAGGACCACAGATCAGTCCAGACTCCTGGGTTTTGTAGCCCCTTGCCAGCAGATGGAGACAGATAAATTTTTACTGATACTGCTGTATTACCAAGTGTGCCACCTGTAGTTCCTCAGTATTGACCTGTATCCAAGCCAAGATAGAAAACAGAATTTAACAGCCCAACCCCTCCGCAATGAACAGGAGGATGGTGATGCTATAACATACTAGAAAAACAAAGTAGAACAACGAAAACAGCACAGAGAACTGTTAACAACTCTGCATTACAGACAAACCACCATAACAAGCGGCTGACTCTCCCTTCCTTCAGTGGGCCTCTGGACTGATCTGTGGTACTACAGGAAATTAGCAGGTAAAAACCAATTTTCTTTTCCAGTATGTACCCAGATCAGTCCACACTAAACTGGGTGGGATCTGGCGAGTCCTGCTCACAGAATGCTTTCACCAAAGCACACAGAAGCCAGAGCCCCGACATCCAAGCAATAGTGTCTGGTGAAAGTGTACAGCGACTTCCAAGTTGCTGCCCTGCAAATCTCTTGTGGCAATACCTGCTGCACCTCAGCCCAAGAGGCTGCATGCAAATGCGTCTAATGAGCCCTTAAAACATCCGGCACTGACTGACCCTTAGCGATGTAAGCCAAACCGATCACTTGTTTAAGCAGCACACATTCGTAGCTTTAGAAGCCTGATGGTCCCCTCTTTGGCCCATTCCAGAGAATGAAAAGGTAATCTGACAAGTGAAAATCATTTGTGACCTTCAAATATCGTAGCAACGACTGCAGAACATCTAAGGACCTCAGCTGTTTTGCATGAGGAGCGAAGGTATCCAAGTCCAGAAAGGTTGGAAGTTCAATAGTTTGATTAACATGAAACCCTGATACCATTTTTGGCAGAAAAGAGGGCACCATGCACAAATATGCAAGAAACAGATCCTGGCATGACAAAGCCTGGCGTTCCAAAATTCTCCTCGCCAATGAAATGGCCACAAGAAATATCACCTTAAGAGTCTAATCCTTCAAGGTGCTCTCCTCAATGGAGCCTCACACAACGCTGTAAGCACCAGGTTAAGACATCATGATGGACATGCCTTCCTCACCAGTGGATGCAAATTCTTCGCTCCCCAATGGAAATGAATGACAGCCAGATATGCAGACAGGGTATAACCCTGCACCTTACCAGGAAGACAGCCCAGTGCCACTATCTGGACCCTCAGGGAATTAAAGGCCAGACCCTTGACCAAACCCTCCTGAAGGAAGATCAAAATATGCAACAGTGAAGCTTGCAATGCCTGCACAATCCTTGCAATACACCAAGACTTGAAGACCTTATGAACTCGCACATAAGATAAAGACATGGAAATCCATCTAGCCTGCAACAAGGTAGTGCTAACCGCTTCAGGATAACCCCTCTGCCTTAGTTGCTTCCTTTCAAAAGCCAGGCCACGAGACAAAAGTGAGCCACCTGGTCAGAAAATATGGGGTCCTGATGGAGAAGTTTCTCCAGATGGCTGAAACTGAGGGGTCTATCTATGGCCAAGTTGACGAGATCTGCGAAACAAGGGTGGTGTGGGCACTCCAGAGTTATCTTAACTATAGACCCCGGATGCTTTCTGTGTGCCGTATCACCTTGCCCATCAGAGGCCACGGAGGAAAGACATACAGCAACGCATTCTGAGGCCACAGCAGCACCAGGGCATTGACACCCCTCTGCCCCGTTCTCTCTCCTTCAGCTGAAGAACCAAGGGTCCTTTGCATTCCTTCTGGTCACCATCAGGTCCATATGAGGTGGACCCCCATCTCCTGCGAATGAGACTCATCACCACTTCTGAGAGCTCCCACTCTCCAGGGTCCAACATTCTCTGACTCAGGAAGTTCGCCTGCACATTGTCCACCCCAGCTATGAACAACACCGCTATTCTCTCCAAGTGCTGCTTTGTCCAGAGGACCAACTCCTGTGCCTCCTGGTCCCACCTTGCCGGTTAATATAAGCTACTGCCATCGCATTGTCTGACAGAACTCTCACTGGCCAACCGTGCAAACATGGTGGAAGAGCAAGCAAAGCAAATCGCACCACTCTTGTCTCTTAACCGATTGATAGACCAAGAAGCCTCTTTACTCAACATTGGCCCTGCGCTGCCTGATACACTGCTCCCCAGCTTGAAAGACTGGCATTGGTAGTGACCACCACCCAATCTGGACTTCCAATTCTAAGCCATGCTCCAGATTGGTCTGAAGCAGCCACCAGGAAAGACTATCCCTGCAGTCCCCCTCAAACAGCAGAGGAAGCTAAAACTCTCCCTAACAACGGAGTCCACTGAGAGAGAAGGGCCTTCTGAAGAAGCCATATATGGGCAAATACCCAAGGGACTAACTCCATTCGATGCCATGGAGCCCAGGACCTGCAAATAGTCCCACATCCTGGGCACTGAAAGCTCCAACAGGTGATGTTTCAGAATTCTCTGTTCCCTGAGGGGAATATTCTCCCATCCCGCGTATCAAACCGCGCCCCCAGATACTCCAAGGACTGAGAGGGAACAAGATGACCCTTTGCAAAATTCACCACCCAGCCTAAAGACTGCAGGCATCGCAGCACCTTCTGCACCAATTGTCAACAGAGGTCCTCCGACTTGCCAGTCCAGGTATGGGTGCACCAGCACTCCTTCCCATCTCAAAGTCACCGCCTCCACCACCACCATCACGTTGGTGAACATGCATGGTGCCGTCATCAGACAGAAGGGAAGAACTCGAAATTGCATATATTCCCCAAGAACCACAAACCACAGAAACCTCTGGTGCTTCTGCCTGATCGCTATGTGCAAATAGGCCTCTGTAAAATCTAGAAACACTAAATACTCTGCCTTGTGCACAGCCGTGATGACCAACCTTAGAGTTTCCGTGTGAAATAGTGGAACTCTGAGGGCTGCATTCACCCTCTTTAAATCCAGAATGGGTCGAAAAGACCCCTCTTTCTTTGGCACCACAAAATAGATTGAATACCTCCCTGTTCGCTGCTTCTCTGGCAGCGCTGGCACTGTGACACTCAGTTGTTTCATGCGCTCCACTGTCCCTCGAATCATTACCTGCTTTGCGAGAAGACTGCAAGGGGGCGCACAAAAGCATCCCTGATAGGACATGCAAAATCCAATATATAGCCTTCTCTTACTATCTCGAGGGCCCACTGGTCCATGGTAATCCTGGTCCACTCTTTGAAAAAGAGCGATAAACACCCTCCGATATCCAGAACCAAAGAGTGGACTGGCCCAGCTTCATTGCGAGTACTTAGCTCCCTCTGCACCAGTACCAGAGGTGTCCAGGAGAGTTTTCTGTCTCTTTTTCCCCCCCCCCCCCCCCCCAAGACTGACTCCAGAACAGAGCCCTGGCCAGGGGCTGCCTCTGCGGACCACTGGAACTCTTGGACTGACGAAACCTCCAATTGTTCCGAAACCTAATACACGGCACAAACTTTCTGCTCTTAGGTTTGTCCTCCGGCAACTTGTGCACCTTGGACTCCCTTAGATGTTTCATTATCTGCTCCAAGTCTTCTCCAAAAAAAATGTTTCCCCTTAAAAGGGAGAACCCTAAGCTGCAACTTAGACTATATGTCCCCTGACTAATTCCGTAGCCATAGCAAATATCTGGCTGACACTGCTAACATCATAATTCGAGAAGAGGTCCTAATGAGGTCATAGAAGGCATCAGCTCCATAAGCCACAGTAGCTTCCAAATGGTCAGCTTGCTGTGCCACATCTCCCCATGAAGCTTGCAACTGTTGGACCCAGCACAGACGTGCCCTCTGATCCAAATTGCTGCACACCACAGCCCTGATAGCCAGAGCCGAAACCCCAAAGATCCTCTTGATGTGAAGCTCCAACTTCCAAACCTGCACATCCCTTAAAGTGGCTGAGTCCGCCACTGGAATAGTTGTCTTCGTTGTGATCGCTGAAACTGGAGCATCCACCTTGGGAAGAACTAACAACTCCAAGGGCTCCTCCGGCAAAGGGTAGAGGTTAGCCATAGCTCTGCCCATTCTCAGCTCGGCTTCTGGAGTATCCCACACCCGCACAACCAGCTTCTTCACCAACTTTTGAAAAGGAAATGCCTTCGCTGGACCCTGCAGGCAATCCAGTACAAGATCAGCACCCTCTAAGTCAGACTCCTCCTGCATCACTTTGATTTCCAGTTTCTAAAGAACCTGCAGAATCAAGGGCCAGAGCTCCTCTCTGCAAAAGGACAGTCATAAGAACATAAGTCCACTTTGAGAATCATCCCCTTCAGCCACGGGATTCTCCTCTGGGTTTCCAGTCAAGTCCAGGGCCTCCTGCAGAGGATCCACCCCAGGGAGGATTCCTACAAATCCTCAAAATTGTCCGTATCCCCCTGTGGGTCACTGGCCAAAGATAGGCCTAACACATGCCGAACCCCATTGGACCACTTATGCTTAGCGCCGGACCTGGCGCTTGAAGAGGGACACCCCCATCCCCACCCTACCCCCCTGGTGGATCGAGGCTCAAGGCTGCACCTGCTGTGCCCCCCAATGCCTTCTTAGCCAAGAAGGCCTGGTGCATCATCAGAACAAACTCAGATGAAAAATCTGGGAATTCACAGAGTCCTGGTCCTTTGGAGAATCCACATCCGCGGAGCCAACATAAAGAGATCCTCCTCTTCAAATTCCCCTCGAGCCATTCCAGAGCTTGCCCCAGCTAGGGATAGCTGTGGTGGAGAAATATCAGGCTCTCCCAAAGCTGCTGTAGACGGTGTGGCCGAATCCAAAATAGCTGCCACGCTGCAAAGGGAAGCCGTCTGAGAAATCCTGGCCTGGCACACAGATGCCATCCTAACAGAAGGGGAGGACCCTACTGATGCTCCCTCCCCTCTAGAAGCACAGCCAGAGCATAAATTCTGTCAATTTAGGCGTGAACGTGACCCCCCCCCCCTTACATGCCCTGCAAACTGTGCTGTGTGGCATGGGTCCGACCGCGTGCCCAACACCACGGGCCTCACCATGTAGAGCCGCATGCCAGCTGCTGCCCTGACTCAGACCCTAACTCCCAACAAACAATCCAGGCCCAGGTACTCTGACACTGCCTATCTGAAAAAAATAGACCCGCTTCTTTTTTTTTTTCCCCAACAACTTTACCACAAAAAGTAAAGCCAAGGAAGAAGAAAAACCCCAGTATACTTCCCTACCCCTTCTGAGTTTTCTCAGAACTGCCAGCAGGTCACCAGGCTGCCTTGTGTAGGCTGAGGGATGTGGACCACCAGATGTCTGCCCCATGGAAACCCGGACAGAGCTAAGAAGGGTCACCAACCCCCTGCTGGCCCGCCTCAACCAGAGAGGCGGGCCCTACCAGGACCTCACAACTCCTCGGGAAGAAATCCTTTTTCTTTCCCTTTTTTTTTTTTTTTTTTTTCCCAGACTGCACCATCTACCATCTGCTGGAGACAGAAAAATACTGATGGACTGCAGGTGGCACACTTAAGTTATATAGCAGTGTCAGTAAACTTTTGTCTGTCTTCATCTGCTGGTAGGGTCACAAAACTCCAGGAATCTGGACTGATTTGGATACATACTGAAAATGCTAAGTTTTACTATGAGCTTGATGAAAGTATTTGGGCTTGGCATGGGGATTTGGAGATTCAGGCTGTGGATAGCTGAATGGACCAGGAACAAACTAGTAAGGAGTTTATTACAAATCATACAATTATTTTATTAAGATGGTGGCATCAGTAGTAAGGCACTTTCTCCCAGGATAAACAGGATGTTAGTCCTCACATATGGGTGAAATCATCAGGATGGAGCCTATCACAGAACACTTTTGTCAAAGTTTTTAGAACTTTGACTTGGCACACTGAGCATGCCAAGCATGCCACCAACCCAGCATCCAGCAGGGGGTCCCACTTCAGTCTCTCTTTTTCCACTCAGTAGCCACGCGGGTTAAGGAGCTCTTACAGTTATTCCTGACAGGAATTCCTCACAGAATATTTTTTCTAAAAAATTGATAAAATTCACCCCATCCGGGGTCCCCCTATCGACTATAGATATCCGCTAACTTAAGGTAACGCTTTACCTCGTTTCGCAGTCTGTTACTGACTGTTCCCATTCAAGGCCCGACGGCCACCGACCACATCGCGGTTAATTTTTCAAGTATGGCAACGGGTTTTCGAAGGTGCCCCGACTGTCCAAAGACGATGTCCATCACGGACCCGCATCAGGTATGTGTCGTATGCTTGGGGGTTACCCATGATGTCACGACTTGTATCAATTGTGCCCAAATGACCCCTAAGGGCCGCCGAGCCCAGTTAGAGAAAATGGAGCTTTTGTTTCAAACTAAGCAGCCTACTCCGAAGACCTCGACGTCATCAGCGCCATCGCCTTCTCAGAACTGGCCGGACACTGGTGGTTCTCGGTTGGCTGGATCCCTTTCGAAGGCGTCTACCTCTTCGTCATCAGCACTGGAGAAAGACCGGGCCGGGCACCGGGAAAAACACAGGCATCGGAAGGCTCCGTCCACCGGTCCAGGCAAAGCCTCAACGTCTGCATCGACAGATCCACCGAGGAAAAAGGCCCGCGCAGAGGAGCCCCCATCCTCCTCCATGCCCGGGAGACCGAGGCATTCCCCACCTTCAGTGGTGCCAGGAGCAGAGACTCCACTTTTACCGATGGACCCTCTGGCGACACCAGCGCAGCCTCCAACTCCGGAACTGGTCATTCAAATGCCTCATTTTCCGTAAGGAATTGAATTGGATGGTTCAAGAGGCAGTTATCCAAGCACTTCAAGGACTTTCGCCTCCACCAGCACCGACTCCGATCTCAAGCTAAACTCCATCCTCAAGAAGGGCCTTGATGCTGGGAAGCACGAGGTCCGAGCTACATATCACATCTTCGACACTACTTCTAGAGTGTCTGCAGTGGGAATAAGTGCCAGGAGATGAGCATGGCTGAAGTCATCAGATCTACGGCCCGAAGTTCAGGAGAGGTTGGCGGACCTCCCCTGTACAGGCGATAATTTATTTGGGGGATAAGATACAGGAGACTGTCGCACAACTCAAGGACCACCACGAGACATTGTGCCAGTTCTCTGCTATACCCTCTGATTTTCCCTCTACTTCAAAACGGCCGTTCAGAAGAGAGGCCAAAAGGAAAACCTATAAAGCTCATAGGTATTATCCTCTCCCATCTCGCACTCGCCCAACCAGACCATATCAGAAAGGTGAGGCCCGTCAATCCAGACCTCAGAAAACGCAGCCAGCTCCGCAACCTGGCCCTACCTCTGGGTTTTGACTCCCTGCTAGAGAGCATGTCAACTTCTACCTCTACCATCTCTGCCAGTGGGCGGCTGCTTGTGCCATTTCACCAACACATGGCGCTGAATCACCACAGACCAATGGGTCCTCTCTGTAGTGGCTCAAGATTACGATCTCAACTTCCTTTCAGTACCATCAAACTCCCCACATCGTCTGGGGTGGGGATTAACCGACCACTCACCACTTCTGGAGGAGGAACTAACAACCCTCTCCAATCCAATGCCATAGAACCAGTACCCACCTTACAGCGGGGAAAAGGGTTCTATTCTCGATATTTCCTAATACCGAAAAAATCAGGAGGCATTCGACATATCTTGGATCTTTGTGCCTTAAACATCTGCAAAAGGAAAAGTTCAGAATGGTAACCTTGGGCTCCTACTCCCTCTTCTCCAAAAGAAAGATTGGCTTTGCTCTCTAGACCTACAAGACACATACATGCATATAGCGATTACCCCGTCTCACCAAAAATACCTCTGTTTCCTAGTCTGAAACAGTCACTTCCAGTACCGGGTCCTACCGTTCGGCCTAGCATTGGCACCTCAAGTCTTTATGAAATGCCTGGCAGTAGTAGCAGCAACCTTAAGAAGGCAAAGCATCCACATCTACCCCTACTTGAACGATTAGTTGCTAAGGGCTCCGTCCGAAAAGGCAGTTCTAAACTCCCTTCATCTAACTCTACAGCTGCTACTGTCATTGGGATTTCTCATAAACTATCCAAAATACAATCTGACTCCTTCACAGATCCTCTCCTTCATTGGAGAGGATTTAAACACCATACAAGCAAAAGCTTTTCTCCCAAGGGATCGAGCACACACGATTGCAACCCTTGCGAAACTAATACAGACGCGTCGATCCACAATGGCTCGTCAGTTTTTAACCTTGTTGGATCACATGGCATCCTCAGTTCATGTTACTCCAGTGGCTCATTTAGCCATGAGAGTAACACAATGGACCCTAAAGTCCCAGTGATTTCAGGCCCACCATCCAATGTCCAGCATTGTCCACGTCACCAGGCAGCTTCGTCTCTCGCTAGCTTGGTGTTCAGGAATCCAATCTTCTCAGGGGACTACCTTTTCAGTCTCCAGAACCTCAAATAACACTGACAACAGATGCTTCCAACCTAGGTTGGGGAGCCCATGTCAACAACCTGCAAACTCAGAGAACCTGGTCGGCAGCAGAATCACAACATCAAATAAATTTTCTGGAGCTCAGGGCAATCAGCTATGCCCTTATGGCCTTCCAGAATTGTCTATCCAACAAGACAATCCTAGTCCAAACAGACAACCAGGTAGCGATGTGGTACATCAACAAGTAGGGGGAACGGGCTCATACCTGCTATGTCAGGAGGTAGCACAGATTTGGGCCTGGTCTCTCTCTCACTCCATGTTCCTGAGAGCATCTTACCTGGCAGGCGTGGACAATGTGATTGCGGACAAGTTGAGTCGGACCTTTCATTCCCACTGTAGCAGAGAAAATCTTCTAGCGGTGGGGCTATCCACACCCAGATCTCTTTGCGTCAATTCACAACCGCAAAGTTCTGCTCACTACATCGCAGTTACAGGACACCCCCAAGGGATGCTTTCACCACCTCGTGTTCAAAGGGTCTCCTGTATGCTTACCCTCAACTTCCACTCATCAGCAAGACTCTCGTTTAAGTTACGACAAGACAAGGGCTTAATAATTCTCATAGCCCCCTACTGGCTGTGCCAGGTGTGTTTTCCCATCCTTTGCGACCTCTCAGTCCATCAGCAAATCTGCCTGGGGGCAGATCCATCTCTGATAACGCAGAATAACTGACAACTGCTTCATCCCAACCTCCAGGCCCTGTCCCTGACAGCATGGATGTTGAAAGGTTGATCCTACAATCTTTAAACCTCTCAGATACTGTATACCAGTCCTCGTAGCTTCACAGAAGCCTTATACTAGGAAATGCACCATAAAGATTTTCCTTTATGGTGCATGTCAAAGGAGCTAGATCCCTTTACCTGCCCCACAGCGAAGTTCCTAGACTACCTCTGGCACTTATCAGAGTCTGGTCTACAAACTTCCTCCATTAGACTCTTACCACAAGGGCATAGGAGATGTCTCGATATCGACACAACCCCTCTTAGCGCGCTTCATGAAAGGCTTACTACATCTAAAGCCCCCACTTCGTCCTCCAGCTTCTGCTTGGGATCTCAATGTGGTATTAGCACAGCTCATGAAACCTCCGTTTGAGCCTATATACTCCTGCGAGCTGCGTTATCTTACTTGGAAAGTGTTCTTTCTCCTAGCTATAACGTCAGCTCGCAGAGTCAGTGAGCTACGGGCACTGGTATCATACCCACCTTACACGAAATTTCTCCATGATCGTGTGGTGCTTCGCACTCATCCTAAATTTTTACCAAAGGTAGTATCTGAATTTCACTTAAATCAATCCATTATACTACCTACTTTCTTTACAAAACCCCACTCCCATCCAGGTGAGCAAGTGCTACAGTCCTTAGACTGTAAACATGCGTTAGCCTTTTATTTGGAATGCACTGCAGCCAATAGGAAGTCCACCCAGCTGTTTGTCTCCTTCGATAAAACCAAACTGGGAGTCCCTGTGGGCAAGCAAACCCTATCTTCCTGGCTAGCAGACTGTATTTCCTTCTGCTACCTGCAAGCAGGCCTTCCGCTACAGGAACGCGTGAAAGTGCATTCTATAAGAGCCATGGCAACATCAGTAGCACACTTCTGATTGGTGCCTCTTACTGACATCTGTAGGGCTGCTACATGGAGTTCTCTCCATACCTTTGCTGCTCATTATTGCCTGGACAAGACAGGTAGGCAAGATTCCATTTTTGGCCAGTCTGTTCTTCTCGATTTATTCTCAGCTTAACCCAACTTCCTTCCAGCAACCCACTGGGAATTTCAGGCTGCCCTTTTAAACAAACCTACCCCGGTTGTTGTGCCTGTTGCACGTCTTTGGGTGCTTTTGGTACATTTACTCGGGCATCCTCAGCTCGCTATTCACCCATATGTGAGGACTACCATCCTGCTTGTCCTGGGAGAAAGCAGAGTTACTTACCTGTAACAGGTGTTCTCCCAGGAAGCAGGATGTTAGTCCTCACGAAACCCGCCCGCCACCCCGCGGAGTTGGGTTCGCTTATGATTTATTTTATTTTTCGCTTGTACTTTTACTATAAACGAGACTTAAGTGGGACCCCTGCTGGATGCAGGGTTGGTGGCATGCTGGGCATGCTCAGTGTGCCAAGTCAAAGTTCTAGAATCTTTGACAAAAGTGTTCCGTGATAGGCTCCATCCTGATGATGTCACCCATATGTGATGACTAACATCCTGCTGTCCTGAGAGAATACCTGTTACATAAGCAACTCTGCTGTATTCCCTCCCAGAGCTGCATGAGCCTCTCCTGGTGGCGTGTAAATCCTTCCTGTACTTTTAAGCATGGCACAGATTCTCAATTTCCACCCAGCAGTACATGCACCCCCTTCCTGGCACTGCATGAATCTCTTGCACCATTAGGCATTGTAGAGGCTCTGCATTTCCTAGGGATTAACGAGCACATCTTAACTAATTTAAAAATATTAGTCCATAGTAAAATGTAGGGTGCATGTCGTAGTTGTACATGTTTGAAACACTGCAGAGTGCGCAAAAGACATGTATTTTAAGATTTTCTGTAGGTTCCAGGCCATGTGCTGCATTTCTGAGGTTCTTTTTATATTTCAAACTAGTTGTAGAGCCCATTAAAAATGATGGGGGTAGAATGTGGTGCAAACCACTCCCCGTCTCTTCTCCCATGCCTCTGTCATTTCTGCATCTCCTTAGTCCCGTGGCATCTTTTGCTCTACCTTAGCTGGTGAGGGCGGGGGCAGGGCCTGGCCTCCCTGCGAGCCACACAGCACCGGTCTCCTGAGACAGACTGCATCCCCTAACCAGAACTGCTTTTTATATATGTGGGAGGATAGGTGGGTTTTTTGGGGGGTTTTTGTGCTTGTAGCAAAATTGCTTTCTGAAATAAACTTAAAAACAGTGTAACTACATAACTGCTTTCTGAATTCAGCCATCATCTAAAAATAATCTGTTACCCATGAAGTTTGCTCTTCTCTTTTACAGTAAAATGAAGGGGTCAGACAACCAGGAAAAGCTGGTTTACCAAATTATTGAAGATGCTGGCAACAAAGGTAAACTTTTTTCCAGGAAATACAATATTTCTCTTTCCTGTTCTTATTTTATGGTATTGAAAGGGTATTAGAGTGCATAAAATACATAGGAAGGATAATTTTCAGAGGCATCTTCACGGGTAAAACATATATACAAGTCCAAATATTTCTGCAGATGGAAAAACCAATGAAGCTTTTTGTCCAGTTGCTTACTGTCTTCGTAGATGGCCAGTCTAGGGACAAGAAGAAGAAATGGAAGCTGAGCTCTTCAGACATGGCCCAGCACGCCAATAAAATTATGCAGAATGTGTTCCTGTAACTTAATGCCTCAGTGCCACTCCTCTCAGGATTAACCCCATGCCACTCGGAGAGTCCTGCCGAATACTGCCCTGTCTTACCTGCACCTTCACACATGCTCCTACACTGGCAACTTCCCATCCGTAGACTGGGCCCTACTTGTGAATGGTCAAGTACTCTACCCACAAGCTATCCTCTGGTGATTTGTAGGGAAATTGGGACCCCACACAACACCGGGATCACACAGTTCCTAGAAATACACCTACAGACCAAATACAGGAAACACTGGGAACATGAATTGGTCCCGGACAGACAAAGCTAACAAACTTTTGAGTTTATTAACAAAATGTGGGAAGACTGAACAGAAAAAGATTGTTTGTGACCAGTAATAGATAAAATGATGACTCATCAATACAAATTAGGTAAACACGTTTTACTGCTTAACAATGCCTGGGGAGTTTCCGAAACATGCTATCCACCAGAGTTGGAGCAGGATCTCAGCACAGAGATCTGCTCTTTGTACTCCCAAACAAGACTAGAAAAGCAACTTCAGGACTAGTTCTCTTTCTGAAGGGCAAATCAGGGTATAAAGTACTAGCATTAGCTCCCTGACCAGTGTCCTGACTAGTAATAGTTTTCTGGCCAATGGCACTGAAGGATGTTACCGCTTCCTCCAGGATAATAGGATATGTATGCTGTCCAAACCTCATGCTGAGTCAAACCAGCATCTCAGGTCTCTGAACTACAATGTAAAGGTCAAACGCTACCTGAAGGCCAGCTGAAAGGAAATTAGCTCTCTGGAGGAAAAACGCAAGGCCTAAGACAAAACAAGAAATCGCAAAGCACACAAAATTCCAGTTTCACCACACTTCCACT
This sequence comes from Rhinatrema bivittatum, assembly GCF_901001135.1. NCBI lineage: Eukaryota > Metazoa > Chordata > Amphibia > Gymnophiona > Rhinatrematidae > Rhinatrema > Rhinatrema bivittatum. The sequence continues at coordinate 251,804,290 of NC_042617.1, read as the reverse complement.
GTGCCAATGATGCTTTCACTGTGATGTTTACTCCTCTGCAGTTTCTGAATACAAAATAGCAAGAATTGTCGTTAGCATATGCTTGGTGATATCCTTCTTAGCTCAGCCAGTTACCAACTTCACCAAGCCATTTCAAGAATGGGCATCATGAGATCTCCAAAACACACACACACACACACACACACACACACATATACACATTTATGTGGCAGTGCCCAAAGTTTTGTTCTCTACCTCCATCTGCTGGTAGGGATGAATAAAACCTGCTTGTCTGGACTGATCTGTGGTATTACAGGAATGAAAATTAGCAGGTAAGAACCAATTTTCCTTCATCGAAGGAGGAGGTTGAAGCGGGGCTCCTGGAAGTGGCAGTGACCTACAGTGCGGATGCCCTATATGATCTACTTCGGATCTCCGCTCGCTCTATGGTCTCCATGGTTTCGGCCCACCGGCTGCTTTGGTTGTGGAACTGGTCTGCTGATGTCTCCTCCAAGGCCCAGTTAGGTTCCCTGCCTTTTTAAGGGCAAGCTGCTCTTCAGAAAGGATTTAGAGGATATGATTCAGTCCTTGGGAGAGAACAAGGTACATTGTCTTCCAGAGGATAAACCTAGGTCGCGAAGTTTTCCTTCATCTCATTTTCGGGGAAATCTCCGATTTCGGTCCTCCCGGTCGGCAGGCTCCTCCTCTGGGCAAAATGCTGGCAGACAACAATCCTGGTCACAATCCTTTTGAGGGCGTCGATTTGACAGATCTAGGATCCCCCAAGCCGCAGCAGGAATCAAGTCAGCACAATGAGGCGAGGCCGGTCCATTCCTCTGTTCCGGTGGTAGGAAGCAGGTTGTCTCTGTTTTATGAGGAATGGGCCAAGCTGACGTTGGACCAGTGGGTCCTCAGCGTGATAAGAGACGGCTATGCTTTAGATTTTGTTCGGTGCCCTTGAGACCGCTTTCTCGTTTTCCCCATGTTCATACAAAGAGAAACGTCAGGTGGTAGGGGACTCGTTGAGTTGTCTACTAGATCTCTGAGCCATTGTTCAAGTTCCGCTGGCAGAGCAGTGAAGGGGCTGCTATGCCATCTATTTCATGGTGCCCACAAAAGAAGGCACGTTCTGGCCCGTTCTAGATTTGAAGAGGGTCAATAGATGTCTTCAAGTGCCCTGCTTTCTCATGGAGACTCTGCGGTCAGTCATTGCGTCAATACGCAAGGGGGAGTATCTGGAGTCACTGGATCTCACGGAATCATATTTGCACATTGGCATCCAGATCGCTTACCAGAAATTCCTCAGGTTTTCCATACTGGGTCACCATTTTCAGTTCTGCGCTCTTCCTTTCGGGTTAGCCATGGTGCCAAGGACCTTTACCAAAGTCATGGTGGTAGTGGCAGCGGAGTTTCGGAAGAAAGGCTTGTTAGTCCATCCCTATCTGGACGATTGACTCATTCGGGCAAAGTCGGAGTCTCTTTGTCGCTCGGCAGTGGACCGGATTCTACAGCTGCTGAGGTCACTGGGTTGGGTGGTCAATTTGGCCAAAAGCCAGTTGATTCCCTCCCAGTCCTTGGAGTTCCTAGGAGCCCTGTTTGACACTCGTCTCGGCAGGATTCTTCTCACCAAGGAGCGCCTTATCAAACTGCAAGGACAGGTTCGGGACTTGCTGGCTCAGGATCTCCCCAGAGTTTTCCACTACTTGCGGGTCCTTGGCTCGATGGCCTTTGCTCATATGAGGCCTGTTCAGTCAGCACTGCTTTCCCGTTGGAGCCCGGTATCCAAGCAATTTCATCTTCCCCTACCTCTTACAGACTCTGCACATTCCAGTCTCAATTGGTGGCTCCTCTCAGACAATTTGCGCCAGGGGATTAGCTTGGAAGTTCCCGATTGAACGGTGGTCACCACAGATGCCTCTCTCTCCAGCTGGGGAGCAGTGAGCCAGGGAATGTCGGTGCAGGGCCAATGGTCGGCGGAGGAATCCCGATGGTCAATCAATCGCCTGGAGACCAGGGCAGTGCGGTTAGCACTACAAGCTTTTCTCCCATTTCTGCAGGGGAAGTCTGTCAGGGTTCTATCTGACAATGCGACAACAGTGGCATATATCAATCGCCAAGGGGGAACCAAGAGTCAGCCGGTGGCAATCGAGGCCCAACAGCTGTTAGGCTGGGTGGAACAGCACCTAGCCAGCATCGCGGCCTCTCACATTGCAGTCCCGAACCTGTCCTTGCAGTTTGACAATGTTCAAGCCGATTTTCTCAGTCATCACAGTCGCGATCCCGGGGAGTGGGAACTCTCCGAGGAAGCATTCCATCTCATTTGTTGCAAGTGGTCTAGTCCAGGGGTCGACTTGATGGCAACTTTCCGGAATGCCAAGGCCCCTTGTTTCTTCAGTCGGCGCCGGGAACCAATGGCGGAAGGAGTGGATGCTTTGGTTCTCGCCTGGCCAAAGCATGTCGTCCTGTATGTGTTTCCACCGTGGCCTCTCATCGGCAAAATGTTGAGGCGCATTGAATCTCATCCATCCGAAGTGATCCTAGTAGCTCTGGAGTGGCCGAGGCGTCCATGGTTTGTGGATCTGTAAACCTGGCAGTGGAAGGGCCCCTGAGGTTTTGGGATCTTCCGAATCTTCTGTGTCAGGGTCCTGTTTGTTTGGAAGAGGCAAACCACTTTTGTCTAGCGGCATGGCTTTTGAGAGGCAAAGACTGAAAACCAAGGGTAATTCGGATGTAGTTGTTACCCTTTTGCATTCCAGGAAAACCTCCACTACTTTAGCTTATGTCAGAGTGTGGAAGGTTTTTGAGTCTTGGTGTGTAGACCACAAGGTGGATGATACTTAGGCTCTGGTGCTCGACATATTATCTTTCCTACAGGCCGGCTAGTTAAAGATTTCTCGTGTAGCTCTTTGCGGGTACAGGTAGTTGCCCTCGGTTCTTTCCAAGGTAAAATACACAGTGTGCCTTTGACTGCGCATCCAGATGTGGCGTGTTTTCTTAGAGAGGCGAAACACCTGCGTCTTCCAGTCAGGAATCCTTGTCCATCATGGAATTTAAATTTGGTCCTCCAAACTCGCACTATGTGCGACACCGTTTAAACCTTTTAAAATAGGCAACGCTGAAGAATCTTACTTTTAAAGGTGTTTTTTCTTGTGGCTATTTCCTCAGCTCTCCGGGTGTCTGAGCTCCAGGCTTTATCATGCAGGGAACCCTTCCTCAGAAGTACGAACCTTGCGGACAGTTCCTTCCTTTCTTCCAAAGGTAGTTTCAGCTTTTCACTTAAATCACGTGATAGACCTCCCATCCTTTCCAGACTTGGACCGTTCTGATCCCCAGGCTAGGGATCTGAGGAAACTAGATGTTCGCCATATTCTATTACGTTATTTGGAGGTTACCAATGGTTTCCGCATGTCGGATCATCTTTTTGTGCTCTGGAGTGGTCCCAAGAAAGGATACAAGGCGTCTAGGGCTACGATCCTCCACTGGTTGAAGGAGGCTATTAATTCAGCCTACCTGCTTCATGGTCGGATGTTTCCAGTTGGTCTTAGAGTGCATTCTACACGTTCACAGGCAGCCTCGTGGGCAGAGTGTCAGCAAATTTTGCCACAGGAGATTTGTAGAGCGGCTACTTGGAAGTCCTTGCTTACCTTTGCTAGACATTACTGTTTGGATGTTCAGGCCCCAGGAGAGATCCGAGCTGAACTCTCAGGGTCCCACCCCGGGTAGTGGAGCTCTGCTACATCCCAGGAGTCTGGACTGATCCGGGTTCATACAGGGAAAGGAAAATTGGTTCTTAACTGTTAATTTTCATTCCTTAGGTACCACGGATCAGTCCAGAGTCCCGTCCTTTTTTAGCATGGGGATAATGGAGAATACGCTCGTTCAATACTTCTTTATATTCTCTGTAGATAAGTTCTTTAAAGTTTTTCATAGTTTTCAAGGGTTCTGATCCTACTTGGGGTTAGTGATCTGGTTTTTATCAGTCATAGCCGGTATGAGGTTCACAAGATTCTAGTTAATTACTTTAATTTTTAAGATATTCTGCTTTGATACCATGTAATACTGACAGACTGTAGGTGCCTGAGGGTATAGGGCAGAGTCTGTCAAAGCTTCTCTGTCTCCATCTGCTGGTGGGGAGGCAAAACCCAGGAGTCTGGACTGATCTATGGTACTACAGGAACGAAAATTAGCAGGTAAGAACCAATTTTCCTTTGCATAACACCTTTCCCAAAAATATTTGGTTGTCTTCATGGGATATTCAGTTAATACAGACATAATGCACATCCTCTTTGAGAAGTTCATCTATCTTTATATAGGGCCATTTGTATTAGGTAGCTGCTGCTGACTGCCCCCCTCAACAAACCTAGGAATTTCTTTCTCAAAGGAAATATTCAGAATTGGGATTAAACTTGATTTAACCTTCACACCAGTGTTTTTACACCAAATAAAGGTTTGAGACTATAGAAGGTATGTTCCGCCTCCTTTCTATCTGTTCTGTACAGGTACTGTTTACTTCATATGATACACCGCCTAGAGGGTGTTTATTTACCAAGTTCATGTTTACTGTGCGTGGTAAAGATAAAACTCCTAATTGCAAAAAGCTAATTATTGGTTGTGAATAAGTTTTAGTCAGTTTGACTTCGCTGAAGCAGTAGACAGTTTGATCTGTGATTGTTACATCCTCAAAAGGCATAAAATAAAAATACACCACCCTAAAAATTCTTTTGAAGCTAATGTTTTAAATCCAAATTTTAGGAAAAAAATATAGAGAAAATCACATTATTCAATGAACTAGGAGCCACCTGGATTGCGGATGTAAGGGCTGAAATTGCTTTTGTAAACTCTCCTTTAATCTAGGCATTTTCCTGTGGTTGAGGATTAGCTGGTCATGAGAACAAGCACCAAGGAAAAATGGCCCCAGTCATATGGTCCTCTATACCATGTACAGCATAAGTAAAACATCTAGGTCCTCCTAAGCAAGTGATGCTTAGAACAGAATGGCACAACCTCTGCTTTTTTTTTTTCTCTTTTGCACAGGTATTTGGAGCAGAGATATCAGGTACAAAAGTAACCTGCCCTTGACAGAGATCAACAAAATTCTAAAAAATTTAGAGAGTAAAAAACTCATCAAGGCTGTTAAATCTGTAGCGGTGAGTAAATCTTTTTTCCTCTGGCTTTTATAGAATTATCTGAAGTAGATATAGATATGTATTACTGTATTTATTGATGTTTTTGTATTTTTTATGTATTTGATTACTATGATGTATTTCACTCTAATGTATTTGATTTAGATCACTTTGGGTCAAATTTTTGTTCCAGGAAGGCAGAAGTATATAACATAACTTCCATTTTGTCCTACTACACAAGTCCAGTCCCAGTAGATAGGTTGTGTCCACCTACCAGCAGATAGAGGCAGAGCACATTGATATCTCCAGCAACATCATGCAACTATGTATAAGTGATACAGCACAGGAAGAATCCAGTATTCTCTTCCTCCAGCAGATGATAGAACAAACAAGTGGTGCAGCAGGATTTTTTTTGGAAAGCTGTTTTGAGGCCAGGTTGCAGATATGTTAGTTGTTGCGAGCTCTGGAACAGGGGTTCTCAGTCCCAGAGAGGGCTTGGTAGAACCTAAGGACCTGATTTTCAAAAGCATTTACATGTTTAAAAATAGATTTTACACATGTAAATGTACTTTATCCGAGTAAGTGAGCTTTTGAAAAATGCTACATTTCCTAGCGTGTAGCCAGATGGACTCAGGACCAGTGGGTATTGTGCTCTTCTGCTAGCAGATTGTGCTCTTCTGCTAGCAGATGGAAGACTGAGTCAGATTTCAAAGCTGATGTCACTCTAGATATACCCCTGCAGTGATCTTAGCTCTTCAGTATCTCTCCGTCTCCTAGCAGATACGGACATATCCCACACACTAGAATTACAGCAAGAAGAAACAAAACTTATCTTAAAGAAGATCGAGCCCCGCTCTCCTGCTACCTAGGGGTCCCTCCCCCCAGCTGAGAATTCCTGAAGTGATCTCCGATATCCCTCAGAGGTGTGCCTTGGTCCGGTAGCCGGTTCCCGGCATGGACTTAGCCCCCGCGGGTGCAGAACCGAGCGCGGCGGTGAAGGTAATTCCCTTTTCCCCCACAGTTGGAGACCGTCTGGCACACGATCAGTAAGCGCCAAGACCAGGTAAGAAAAAATCTTTAAATTCAGGTCTCCGGTCTCCAGAGCTCGGATTGCTGTACCGAATTCTTCTTCCGGCGAGGTTAAAAGGGAGCACCGATCAGGTTGAGCAGCCTTGGTTGGGCTAGGCACCGATCTGGTGCAAGGGTCCACACACGTGGAGACCCTCGGGGGGGGGGGGGTTCGCCATCTTACATGCGGGGGTCATCGGCGCTATATTCCCTTCTTGACCGGCAGAACGCACGGGGCAGGCCGAGCGGCCGATGCGCCTAACTTGCATGCATAGCTGCGCGTACAGCTACGCGCACAACTGAGCACACCTGTATGCATAACTACAAGCACAGCCGCGTTTACAACTGCATGCGCACAAACACAATGGCAACGGCGCCAAAGAAGGCCAGAAGGCACTCTCTTTTCACAGCCTGCCACTTAAGAGCTGCGCAGCCTGAGCTGGAGTCTTGCCTGTGCCAGCATTGTGAGAAAGCCCAGGGGGAACCAAAGCCTGGTCCCTCACTGTCTGCGGATGAGTCAGGAACTACTACAGATGATAGTTCCCCGGACCTATGCATCTCTGAGATGACTTCTCCACAAGAGGGCACCTCAGGGGCTCCTACACCGACTCCACCTGGGATTAACATGGACCCAGGGACCTTCTCCTGGTTAGAATTTTTCCAAGGGCTGCAAGCCTTCATTCAGGCACAATCAGCCCTGGCTGCGCCCCAGGCTCAACCCCAGCCGGAAGCACAAGATCCTCCCGGCCCTGCTCAGATGTCTCAAGACATGCCTTGCCTAACCAAGAATCTCCCTGACAGGGTCCCAGACACCTCAGATGATAATGGCGACTCCCTGGAAGAAGGAGAAATTCCTCCAGGCCTGGAACCATACCAAACCATGCTTCGCTTCTTCCATAAGGATGAATTACCAGCCCTTATTTGCCAGACTCTGAAGACTCTGGGTATTCCAGGCATGGACCCGATGGCGGAACCAAAGAAGAACCCCCATCCTGGTGTCCCTTCGTAAAGCCTCATTCTACTTCCCAATTATGGAAGCCATCTAGGAACTGATTGACCTGGAGTGGGATGCCCCGGAGACAGCTTCAAAGGGGGTTGGGCCCTGGAAGCCCTATACCCTCTAGAACCAGCGACCAAGGATCACCGGCGTTTCCCGAAAGTGGACCCATGGTCTGTGCCATCTCAAAGCGAACAACAATTCCTGTTGAGGGAGGGGCTGCATTAAAGGATTCTCAGGATAGACGACTGGAATCCATCCTTAAGCAAGCCTTCGACGCAACAGCAATGACACTGTAGATTGCTTCCTGCTGCGCACTGGTGGCACGTTCCTGCTTACGCCTCTTGAGAGAGGCAAATAACTCCGGAACGTATACCAGTGAGACGATGGAACCTGCAGCAGCCTTCCTGACGGACGCAAGCTCAGACATGGTGCGTACCTCAGCCGTAGGCGTAGCTTTTGCAGTGGCAGCCAGAAGACAATTATGGCTATGAAATTGATTTACTGATGTGACATCTAAAGCGAATCTCACAAGAATGCCCTTTAAAGGATATCTCTTGTTCAGAGTAAGTTCCATTTACCATCACACATTGTCTTCTGTCCGTCAACTAGTTTGCAATCCAGGCCACCACCTCGGCACTCACTCCTAAGCGTCTCATTTTATTCACAAGCCTCCTGTGCGAGACTGTATCAAAAGCTTTGCTGAAATCCAAGTAGAATGCATCGAGCGCTCTTCCTCGATCTAATTCCTTAGTCATCCAATCAAAAAAGTCAATCAGATTTGTCTGACAGGACCTTCCCCTGGTGAATCCATGCTGCCTCTGGCCAGCAATTCTTCTGACTGTAGATAGTTCACTATTCTTTCTTTCAGCAGCGACTCCATTACTTTTCGTACCACTGAGGTGAGGCTAACCGGCCTGTAGTTTCCAGCCTCCTCTCTACTCTCACTCTTTTCCAATCACTCGGCACTACTCCCGTTTCTAGTGATCCATTGAACAGGTCACACAGCGGACCTGCCAGCATATCTCTGAGCTCCCTCAGTATCCTGGGATGAACCTCATCAGGCCTCATGGCTTTGTCCACTTTCAGTTTTCCTAGCTCTTCCCATACATTCTCTTCTATAAACGGAGTTACATCTACTCCATTCCCCTCCAGTTTCTTGTTACCTAGCGATGGTCCTTCTCCAGGATCCTCTGTAGTGAACACCGAACTGAAGTATTCATTTAATATTTCTGCCATTTCTTCTTCTCTCGCCACACATTGATCCTTTTCACCTTTCAAATTCACTATATCACTTTGAACTTTTCTCCTTTCTCTGATGTATCTGAAAAATGTTTTGTCACCTCGCTTTACCTCTTTGGCAATCCTTTCTTCCGCTTGACTTTTTGCTGTCTTGATTACTTTCTTTGTCTCCCTCAGTTCCACCAGATATTCTTCCTTGTGCTCCTCCCTTTGGGATCCTTTATATTTCTTGATCGCTGTTCTTTTAGCTTTTATTTTGTGAGCCACCTCCTTTGAGAACCAGATAAGTTTCATTTTTCTCTTGCTTTTCTTTACTTTTCTAACATATAGATTAGTTACCTTGGTAATTAGTACTTTTATTGGCCCACATCTCTCTTGTTCTCCAAGCCTTCTAGTTCTTCCTCCAGATACTTCCCATTTCATCAAAGTCTGTTGATATGAAACCTTACCGTTTGAAGATCACTGGTGCTGAAGTGGGCACCCACCTGGACATTAGAGACATTATCTCCATTAGTGAGCACTAAATTTAGTTTCCCTGTACGTACTCAGATCAGTCCAGACCGTGGGTTGAGCCTCCTGTCCAGCAGGTGGAGACAGACCAAACCTGTGAGGGTATCCTATAACAGGACCCCTTCAGTATTCGTCTGTCTCCAGCAGGTGCCGGCAGCTGAACCTATGGTTCCCCTTCTTGTTCTTCCCTTAGTTTTCCTGAGGGGATTTTCTTTACTTTTGGTCTGGATCAAGCAAGTATTAAATTCTTGGTTTAAAAAAAAAAAGAGGACTTTGAAAGTTTTCTCCCTTTTTTCCTCACAGAGACAGTTTGGTCTCTCCGCTCTGCTGGGAGCCTGGGGGAGGGGGGGCATGTCCATCCTAGGCCCCTTTTTCCCGGTGACCATCTGGGGTGATTCTGGTGGTCCAGTCCCTCCCCCATTATCTAGCTGTCCACTGTAAAACAGTACCCTCTCAGGGAGTGTTTTTCCCCTGGCTTAGCTGAGTAGTTTAAAAAAAAAGGGTACAAGCAGGGCTGTATTTGTTACTTTTTAAGAACTGTGGACAGCTCCGGCAGCGTGCAGAGTTGAGTCGCTGCCCCCGCTGACCGACTTCAGCCCTGCACAGTTCAGCTGTTTTTACTTTTTTAGCGCCTTCTGTGGCTGAGAAATTGGTCTGCGGATACATCTTCCAAAGCGCAGTTGGGAACCCTTCCCTTCAAGGGCCAGTTGCTTTTTGGTGAGGACCTAGAGCAACTTATCAAATCCCTGGGAGAAAATAAGGTTCATAAGTTGCTGGAGGACCGCCCGAAACAGTCTAAATCCTTCTTACCCTCTCGCACTAGATTTAGGGGGCAACGCCGTTTTTCCACCAGGGCAAGGGGCTCGTTCTCGAGGGTTAATGATTCTCGATCTCAATCCTGGCCTCATTCCTTTCGGGGACGTCTGCCTTTCAGGGAAAGTAGCCAGCAACACTCGGTCACCAAGTCCTCCTCTCTCTGAGATGAGGCCGGCTCATTCCTCTGTTTGAGACATAGGTGGACGACTGTCCCAGTTTCTCGGGGAATGGGCCACCATAACGACGGATCAGTGAGTCCTAGAGGTGATAGAAAAAGGCTACGCGTTAGAATTTGCTCAAGACCTACTGGATCTTCACCTGATCTCCCCCTGCAGAAGTCGAAAGAGACCTGCAGTCGAACAAACCCTGCGCAGGCTGCTGGAACTGGGGGCCATAGTCCCAGTCGAAGAACAAGGGTCCGGCCAATATTCCATCTCCTTCGTCGTGCCCAAAAAGGAGGGCTCCTTTCGTCCAATTTTGGATCTCAAGCGCGTCAACCGGGCTCTCAAGGTTCCCCATTTTCGGATGGAAACCTTGAGGGCGGTGATAGCAGCAGTTCAATCTGGAGAATTCTTGGCCTCGCTCGATCTGATGGAGGCCTACTTACACATCCCGATTTGCTGCGATCACCAGCAGTATCTTCGGTTCGAGATACTGGGCCAACATTTTCAGTTTCAAGCACTCCCCTTTGGTCTTGCCACGGCGCCGCGCAATTTCACCAAGGTAATGGTGGTAGTAGCGGCCACCCTGCATCAAGACGGCATCCTAGTCCATCCTTACCTGGACGATTTTCTCACCTGGGCCAAATCAAAGTCTCTTTGCCAGCTGGCGGTCAGCAAGGTCCTGTCGTGTCTGACCTCTCCGGGATGGGTCATCAACTTTCCCAGGAGCAAGCTTCAACCCTCCCAGACATTGGAATTCCTGGGGGCGCAATTCGATACTCGAGTAGGCAGGGTGTTTCTTCCGGAGGACCGATTGCTCAAACTCGGGGGCCAAGTGCGCAATTTTCTCTCTCTTGCCCTGCCAACGGCCTGGGATTATCTCCAGGTTCTGGGGTCCATGGCCTCCACTATCGATCTGGTCCCCTGGGCTTTTGCGCATATGCGTCCGTTACAGAAAGCCTTGCTATCCCGCTGAAAACCTGTATCTGAACAGTTTCAGACGCCCCTGCCGCTCTCAGAGTCTACCGTCGCAGAACTGCAGTGGTGGCTATCGCCTGCCCATCTTCAGAAGGAGATGTCCCTTCTGACACCGCAGTGGATCTTGGTAACAACGGACACCAGCCTCTCCGGCTGGGGAGCTGTATGCCTGACCCAGTCTGCTCAGGGGTATTGGTCTCCGACCCAATTTCGCTGGCACATCAATCAATTGGAAGCTCGAGCGGTCCGACTGGCTCTCAAGGCCTTCCTTCCCCTACTCCTCCACAAGGCGGTGCCGGGTCCTGTCGGACAATTCCACCACTGTAGCCTACATCAATCGACAAGGGGGCACCAGGAGTCGCCTAGTCACTCTGGAAGCCAGCAGGCTCTTCGCATGGGTGGAACGTCACCTAGTGCGCATAGCGGCGTCCCATATTGCGGGGAAGGAGAACATTCTAGCGGATTGCCTCAGTCGCCAGAGGTTAGACCCAGGCAAGTGGAAATTGTCAGATGAAGCGATGAACCTGATCATCCACAGGTGGGGTCCCCCTCACTTGGATCTGATGGCCACCATGACCAATGCGAAAGCTCCTCGGTTCTTCAGCCGCAGATGGGAACAGTGCGCGGAAGGGGGTGGATGCCCTGGTCCTTCCCTGGCCTCGCGACATTCTACTGTACGTGTTCCCTTCCTGGCCTTTAGTGGGCAAAGTACTCCGAAGAATTGAGCTTCATCGCGGGCCTGTCATTCTAGTGGCTCCGGAATGGCCTCGCAGACCGTGGTTTGCGGACCTCTTGAACCTAGCCACGGACGATCCCCCACGCCTCGATCATCTTTCCCATCTTCTTTGGCAGGGTCCTATATTTTTCGATCAGGCGGATCGCTTTTGTCTAGCGGCCTGGCTTTTGAACGGCGAAGACTGAGAAAGAAGGGATATAAGGAAGAAGTTATATCCACCCTATTGCGGGCCAGGAAGCCGACTACCTCGCTTGCTTATGTCAGAGTATGGAAGGTTTTTGAAAATGCGTGTGTCGCCTTATGTATCTCTGCTCATAAAGCTCCGGTTTCCCAGGTCCTTTCTTTTCTCCAGAACGGTCTCGCCAAGGGGTTGTCGTTCAGTTCCTTGTGAGTGCAAGTCTCTGCTCTCGGTTCTCTCTTAGGTACCATTGACGGTTCTCTCTTAGGTACCATTGACTGTTACTCAGTGATGGCTCATCCAGATGTTGTCCGTTTTCTCAAGGGAGCCAAGCACTTGAAACCTCCGGTCAGGGTTACTTGTCCCTCATGGAGTCTTAACTTGGTTCTCCGGGTTCTCTGTGAAGCTCCTTTTGAACCTTTAAGGAGGGCTATGCTTAAGGATTTGACTCTCAAAACCGTCTCTTTGGTGTCCATTTGTTCATCAAGAAGAATCTCAGAGCTCCAAGTGTTGTCGTGCAGAGAGCCTTTCCTATGTTTCTCGGATTCAGGGGTATCCCTTAAGATGGTACCCTCTTTCTTGCCAAAGGTCTTGTCTTCTTTTCATGTCAATCAGTCTGGTGCCTCGATGTGAAACAGGTTTTGCTGCATTACCTTCAGGTTACAAATGAGTTCCAGGTTTCTGACCACTTGTTTGTTCTGTGGAGTGGGCCAAATAAAGGTAATAAGTCTTCCAAAGCCACTATCGCGCTTTGGCTAAAGGAGGCCATTGCATCGACTTACATCTGTAAGGGTCGGCCCGTACCAGAAGGCTTACGGTCTGAGGCTACTTCTTGGGCGGAGAGTCAATCGGTCTCTCCGCAGGAAATATGTAGGGTAGCTACTTGGAAATCCCTGCATATGTTTGCTCGTCATTACCATCTGGATGTACAGAATCCAATTTTTGGCTCCTTCGGGCGGCATGTTCTTCGAGCGGGACTGTCTCGGTCCCACCCTGTTTAGGGAAGCTTTGGTACATCCCACGGTCTGGACTGATCTGGGTACATACAGGGAAAGAAAAATTGGTTCTTACCTCCTAATTTTCGTTCCTGTAGTACCACGGATGACCTTACTTTACATCTCCCAGGGAAGAAGAAGGATTATTCATCCTCAGTTATCTCTACCCTTTTGAGGGCTGAAAGCATTCTAATTCTTTGACTTGCATCAGAGTCTGGAGAATCTTTGAATAGATCTGTAGGGGCCAGTTGTTGTCACCATGGTGCTCTAATGTTCTTAGCATTTTGGTCTTCCTTCATCAGGGGCTGGACAAAGGGCTAGCCTTGGGATCCTTTAAGATTCAGGTTGCAGCCCTATCGTGTTACAGGGAGAAAATTTGCAGGGTGTCTATAGCAGCTTATTTGAATGATTTTTTATTTATTTTTTTTAGAAGTCAAGAAGCTGCATCCTCTGCTTTGGCCTTTAGTTTCTCAGTAGGATCTCAATCTGGTCCTTGAGGCCCTTGTTGTCCCCCTTTTTTGAACCTCTGAAGCAGATCTCCTTATGAAATCTTACTGTCAAGGCAGTTTTCTTGGTGGCTATTTGCTCGGCATGGCACAGCAGGTTTTCAAGATCCAAGCCTGGTCTTGTAGGAATCATTTTCTGATTATTGGCTCCGATTTTGTGTCCTTTTGGCCAGTGCCATTCTTGCTCAAGGAGTGTCAGAGCAAAAAAAGGTCTTTGCGGTTTTTGGACATGTATCATGCTCTCCTCCAGTATCTTGAGGTTTTAATTCATTCAGGAGGTCTGATTGATTGTTCGTGCTATTTGAGGGCCATAGAAGGGTGAAGCAGCCTCCAAGGGCATGATTTCTCAGTGGATTAGGGACACCATTGCTTCCACATATTTCCTTAAGGGGAATAGAGCTCCAGATTTAATTCGGGGTCATGCAATAAAGACACAGTCATCATCCTGGGTGGAGGTGGTAACAGTTGTGCTAGAAGACATCGGTAAAGTGGCTACTTGGTCATCTTTACATTGTCTTTCCAGACATTTTCAATTAAACATCTCTGCTAAAGGGAATGCCACCTTCTGAGCTGGTGTTCTCAAAGCAGCCCTAACTTCCACCCTAATTAGTGGGGCTTTGGTACTTCCCACCTGTTGGGCCTGGACTGGTATAGCAGGATAAAATGAAAGGAGACATTTTTACCTGTTAATTTTCTTTACAGGAGTCCTACTACACCAGTCCAGGACTCTGCCGGGAAGTCGGGGATGTGTGGCATGTATAGGTCATGTATATGTGTTGTTTATATATCTCAAAGGCATTTCAGCACAAATTCGATATGGTATATAGTTTCCTGTCCTGTTTCCATCTGTTATTTATGGTACTCCTGAACAGGCTGACAAAATCACAAGGATTTCTTGTTTCTTAAATTGAGAATTTTGTTATGAACGTTCTCTCTTATGTGTTTATTGTAGTTGTTTCACTGTTTTGCCATACAGATAGTGGATTCTTCCTGTGCTGCACATAGTGTGTGATGTGATGTCACTGGAGAAATCCGTGTGCTCTGCCTCCATCTGCTGGTAGGGGAAGACAGTCCACCTGTTGGGATTGGACCAGAGTAACAGGACTCCTGGAAAGAAAATTAACAGGTAAAAACTTCTCCTAATATATCTATGTGTACATGTATACAACTTTAATCACGCATTTCATGAAGTATTGGTAGAAATGAAAAATGCTGGCACAGATCAGTCTTTTTTTATTTTTCTATTTGTTGTATACTACATCATCTTTTTTTTTTTTTTTTTCTCCAGCAAGTTCCTCTAGGGCTTTTGGACTGCCAGTTAAATTGGATGGGCCTCCATTGTGGGGTTCTGGTGCTTTGAGCCTTCATTCATACCTACCCTGGGGAATCTCCTCATTTTTAATCCTCAGTCCCCCTTCCATCTAACCCAGCCATGATAGAGACACTCCTTGGCCAGGGTTCCTTATGGAGCTCAGTATGCAAACATCGTGAACCTGACCATTAAGTAGCACTACTGTGTGGTGGCTGACTTTCCCTTTCTTCTGGGAGCTGTGATCACTGTTGTATCAATATATTTTAACTTGTCGCAGGTACACAAATCCAAACTCTGTCTGAAGTTCCTATGCAAATTGTTCAGTCTCACTTGCAAGGCCATACTCCATTAGAGGTACAATGGATTGTTGCCATGAATGCTGCCCTTAAAGAGAAGACCCATCAGCTTTGGTGAAAATGGGTACACTTCCATTACTTTCTTTTTAATAATTTCCTAGGAACTTATGTTCTTACTACTAGCTGCACATCACACAATGACTTTTGTAGCACTTGGCCTTTTAATTATATCTGGTATAACTCTCATGCTTAGGGATCCCCATCAATAGACTTTCTATGATATTGTATGGGATCTTTTTCTGTTCTGAGGTGTTATCAGTCTGATTAGCTTACACATGTACTGATCAGAATCTGCAAGACAAATAATTGTGCTTTCATGCTGATTATAATTCATGTACTTCTAACACACGTTTGCATACTCATAGTGCCCTTGTCTATACTAGACAAGTTTGTCTTTATGCTTTCAATGTTTGCATGTCTTTAGTTTAGTGGAGATGGAATTTGCATAGTAACTTGTTGAGACAGAGTTTGGGCCTGTGTACGTGTGACTGCGAGAGACAAATTACAAAGTGGAGAATTCACCTCCATGTTAACTATGTCCAGTCTTGACAGGTTCACAAATGCAACCTACATACTTCTGAGCATCAGCCACATGAGGCAGCTGCAGTACTCAGCCTGAATTGAATGGGAAATAGGATACAGGGGAAAAATAACCAGAGTCCCAGAATAGGGGAAGTAGCTATTGTCTCAAATTTTATTTACTATGAATCATCTCCCGTGTCCAAAGGAAACCTGAATTGTTTCCTTCAGTTATACCCCCTGTTAAATGTAAACCGATCCGATATGGTTATTTACTATGAAGGTCGGTATAAAAAACTGTTAAATAAAAATAAATAAAAGGCCTTACCACTTCAAGCTCTGGTTAGGCACTATTCTAGTGCTACATATAGCCATTACTGACAAAGCTGTTTTTGTCATTAGTTCATTGAAATCTGGTGACTTTATTAAGGAGATGCTGGAAGCGGAGAAGCAGGCAGTGTTCATGGAACTATCATCTGCACCTCTGTCCCCAAGTCTCCATACCTCTTCCTTAGTATCTAGTATGGACAGAATCCTTCAGGAAATAAATATAAATAAAATAAGGGGGGGCGGGGGAATGGTTTAGAGTAACCATGTTTGACTCCTCTTGTATAGAAAGAAAATAGATTTGGTTTGTTATAAGGGTCCAGTGAATATGGATTTCAAAAACTAAATATGTGCAAATATATTCTTATTTTGACAGGCCTCAAAGAAGAAAGTTTACATGTTATACAACCTCCAGCCAGACCGGTCAGTGACTGGGGGAGCCTGGTATAGTGACCAAGATTTTGAATCGGAATTTGTAGAGGTGCTAAACCAGCAGTGTTTTAAGTTTTTGCAGACAAAGGTCAGTGGCTGCTGTAGAGAACCCAGTTGTCTTTTCTACAAAAAGATAAATCATTTGCACAAAAGAAATAGTGGGGCTGGCCTGGTAGCTCCATGTCAGAGGCACACCCTGCGATGTCAGAGATCATGATTTGATTTGCAGATCCAGCTACTGCTCCTTAGGCTGTCATGGAGGCAGTGTCTGCAGACCCCTGAGATGGTAGGGGGATGGAGAGTCCTGCCTTTGCATAACAGTAATGCCTAGACCTGGGATGATGGTTCCAGGCTCTAGAAGAGAGTTGTGGTTTGTGGACCCTGGTGGCTGGATTAGACAGGAGAGGATTAACAAGGCGATGTGTGAATGTTGCATTGAATTTATTATGTTTCTGGTTTGAATTTGTTTTACTTTCTTGTTTTCACTATTTTATTGATGATTATGTGTTGTACACAGCTTTATAGACTTATTGGGAGGTGCAATCTATAAATAAGAAAATACATATCTAGTGACACTGCCTTTTTATGCTTCTTTTTACATCACTGTTTGTAATACTCCTAATTTCTTCCCCATGGAAGCCACCATGTAGCCTATATATTTATGTATGTGATAATTCACCCCCAGAGGTGGCAGCAAGTTGGGGTGTAAATTGTTTAGTACATTCAGGCCGATTCTGTAAAGACCGTGGGAGAACAGGCACTCCGTGTTGAGCACCCACTCCCCCAATGCGTGCGCAGCCACCTCTCCTTGGCGTGTGATCCTATATTTAAATGAGGAATGGCGCTAAAAGGAGGTGCTAAGGACAATTACGCGCCACTAACACCTCCTTGGCCCAGGAGAGGTGGCTCTGTCAGCGAGTTCAGGAAACCGTTGCTCAATTTTACGACCGTTGGTTCTCCAAACCACTGAGAGCGATTAGTTAGGAAAACGGTCGCCAGTAAAATTGAGCGTCCGTTCTCCTAACCGGAGCAGTTGGCACTTTTTTTTTTTTTTCACATTTTTGGTTTCTCCGACTTAATATCGCTAGGATATTTAATTCAGAGGGTGTACATAAAAGCAGTATTTTCTGTTTTTCTGTACACTTTTCCGGGGTGCTCATAGTGTGGATTTAGCAGCACATTGTACCTTTTGAATCCTGGGTGACTAACTAATAGCCTTATCAACATGCATTTGCATGTGATGAGTGCTATTGGTTTTCAGGGGGTTTGGCCGTGAGTTTTTGAGGCACTAAACCCCTTACAGTATAAGAGGTAATAGACGCCTCTCAAACACGCGGCCAAACCCGTGTTAAACAGTGCGCACGGTGGAGCGCACTTTTCAGAATCAGCCTGATTGTGATTTTATTGGCACGTAAGTGCAAATGGTTGTCATATAAACAAGTTTGATGGGCCAGCCTCACTTTCGGGCCATGGCACTGCTGCACAGGGGATTTGGGATCATGTTTCCCATCTGCCAATGCTGGTTGGCTGTGGTAGTTCAGGCCTGGAGAGGGAGGGAAGACAGCTGCTGCTGCTTTTATAATAGCCGCTGCCAGCCATTGAGCAGTACTGAGGGTGCATGTGGAAGGAAACACACCTTCTATCCTCAGGCCACACACCTTCTATCCTCAGGCCAGGAAATTCAAAGAATTTCCTTGAGCTACCCAGACGTGGTGTGTGTGTGTGTTGGGATATGGCAGTAGAGAATGCCTTGGGTGAAAAATGTGTTTGTGGGGAGAGGAAAACAGTAGTCTTATAATATCAATATATTTATGCATATATATTAAAATTAACTGTCTCACACAATAATAATATAAAACTGGAAACAGATAGCCGTCTTCATATAGTTCTTCTTTCTTCCTGGTTCTGATCACATCACCCATGTCTCCATCAGCATTTTATTTGTCTGAGGGATCCTGCACTTGCCTGTAATTAGTGTCTATAAATGAGTTATCCATAGGACTGTTTAAGTCTGCATTCTCCTCTTTTTCCCTTGTATTTGTACAGGCAGATGCCGCACGAGACAGTAAGCAGAACCCTATGATACAGAGGAATAGTTCATTTGCATCGTCGCATGAGGTGTGGAAATTCATCTGTGAGCTGGGCATCAGCAAGGTGAGGCAGCTACTGATATTAACTAGGCCTCCTCTCAACAGAGGGGCTCAGATTGGAAGAACCTCTTCTGCTGGAAGAAACTTTTGCTTTCTAAGAATATTTATCAGAGCCCTGTAAGAAGTATCAAGCCTGGCTAAGACCTCTCTTTCCTGGTTGTCACATCATAGTTAAGGATTGGAGGAACGGGAGGAAAATAAAATAACGTCCTGGTTTTATATGTGGAACACTTGGGCCTCTTTGTGCTTCTGTTTTGACTTGTTTCCATTCCATCGCCAGGAGCCATCAAATGCGAGCCTTGGCCTCTAGGCATTTTGTCCTTCACATGCCTGCAGTTAAAAAAAAAAAAAAAAAACCTGAATGTTTCACTGTTAATGTATTTTTCTTTTTTTCACACCTAAACTGTGCTACACACGCTAGGTAGAATTGTCGATGGACGATATTGAAACCATTCTCAACACATTAATTTACGATGGGAAAGTGGAAATGACCATCATTGCTGCTAAAGAAGGGACGGTGGGTAGCGTAGATGGGCAGATGAAACTATACCGAGCCGTCAATCCCATTATCCATCCTGCAGGAATCATGCGAACACCATGTGGCCTCTGTCCAGTGAGTAAACTATGACTAACCTTTAAAAATAACATAGAACATCTTTTAAACATGGGAGTTAGGCATCCCGATAGAAAGGATCCAGTGAAAGCATACATAGCCCATTTGTCTATAAGTAAAGAACAGATTGAGTTAAAAGATTCCAAATTATCCCTGTCAATGCTAAGAAAGTTGCATATACAAATGAAAAATGTACCTTGAAATGTCTGTTTGCTAATGCCAGAAGTCTAAAAAGTAAGATGGGAGAGTTAGAATGTATAGCACTGAATGAAGAGGTGGATGGAGGATAACCAGTGGGACAGTGTTATACCAGGGTATGAATTATATTGCAATGATAAGGTGGATTAATTTGGTGGGGGGAGGACAGGGGGAGTGCTTTATATTAGAATGGCATAGATTCCAACAGGATAAGGATCCTGCAGGAGACTAAATGAACAGTAGAATCTTTGAGTGGAAATTCATGTGTGATGGGCTTATAGCGGTCCACCTGGCCAAAAAGAACAGATGGATAATGAAATACTAATGGAAATTAAGGAAGCTAACAAATTTGGCAACACAGTAATAATGGTAGTTTCCTAGTGTGTAGCCAGATGGACTCAGGACCAGTGGGTTATGTGCTCTTCTGCTAGCAGATAGGAGACGGAGTCAGATTTCAAAGCTGACGTCACCCTAGATATACCCCTGCAGTGACCTCAGCTCCTCAGTATTTTTCCATCTCCCTAGCAGATGAGGACACTATTCTCTCGCTAGCACATTGCTAGCGGGATCAAAAAAAAAATATATATCTTTTACCTTTAAAGAAGAATTGGCTCCGCTCTCCTGCGGTGATACCTAAGGGTCCCTCCTCCAGTCGAGAATTCCTGAGGTGATTCCGATCCCTCAGAGGTGCCTTGGTCCGGTAGCCGGTTCCCGGCATGGACTTAGCCGCTGAAGCGGCTGAAAGGCAGCAGGTGCAAGTCGAGCACGGTGGTGAAGGCCAAAGCCCTCTCCCCCGGCAGCTGGAGACAGTCTCTGCACTCAGGCGGTAAGCGCTGAGAACCAGGTAAGTTTTTTTTAATTCTTAAAGCCAGAGAACAAGAGGGACTCCGGTGAGTCTTCTCTGGTCTCCTTCTCGATGAGCCGTACCAATCCCAGCGAGGTAACAAGGGGAGGCTCCGAACGAGTTGAGCAGCCCCCGATGGGCTAGGCCCCGTTTTCGGCTTAGTGAGGCAGCCATGTGGTGACCCCCAGAGACACCATTTTGCTCGCGGTGGGCTCCGACGCCATCAGTACTCGCGGGGCAGGCTGGACGGTCAGAGCGCCCAACTTGTGCGTCGGTATAGATACTCGCACAATCGCGCACACAGCCTCGCTCATTTATTTATTTTATTTATTTAAAACCTTTTCTATACCGTCACTAAGTTAGGTACCATCATAACGGTTCACAATAAGGCACAAATATTAATATTGGAAAAGATTATGAATTCTATCATTATACATGTGCCAAGACTTTACGGTAAAAAAGTAGTAATAAAAAAACAAACTCATAATTGGATGTGTTATGCTATGTCCGTTTATTTTGAGTGGGAATAAAAGAGAAACTGTCATCTTATTCTAGATATTTGAGATTAATGATTAAAATAGAAAATGTACCCGTGTTGATTTGTGTAGTGTGTTTAGGGTGTGCTGCCAATCGCTTTTCTTTTTCCCCAGTGTTCTACTCTCCTTTCTCTTTGTTGTATGCCTGTTTGAATAACCATGTTTTTAAATGTTTTCTGAAGGTTTTGATGTCTCTTTGTAAGTGGATCTCGACGGGCATGGAGTTCCATAGCATAGGACCTGCTAAGGAGAGCGCTCTTTCCCTTACTTGGGTTAGTTTGGCTGTTTTGATTGAGGGGATGGACAGTAAGGCTTTATTAGCTGATCTCAGGTTTCTGTTAGGGACGTGTACATGGAGGGCTGTATTCAGCCAATCAGCATTTTCATTATGTATTAGCTTATGTATTGTACAAAGGGTTTTATACTGTATTCTTTCCTCAATGGGTAGTCAGTGTAATTCCATCAGGGTTTCCGTGATGTGGTCTCTTTTACTTTTACCAGTCAGAATTCTGGCGGCCGTGTTCTGCATTATTTGGAGTGGTCTAATTGTTGTGTATGGTAAACCAAGTAGGAGGGCATTACAGTAATCCGTGCTTGCGAAAACAAGAGCTTGTAACACTGAACGGAAGTTACTTGTTGTCAGTAGAGGTTTTAGTCTTCTGAGGGTCATGAGTTTGGCGTATCCTTCCCTTACTTTTAATGATATGTGTTGTTTTAGGTTCAGTTCTGTGTCAATTATTACTCCGAGGTTTCTCACTTTCTCAGTTTAATTTTTTGGTTGTTTTTGAGTGTGATAGGGTTTTGGATGATTTCAACGTTTTTGCGTTCCAAGAGTAGGAATTCTGTTTTCTCTATGTTAATCACTAGTTCCATCTCGTTCAGTAATTGTTTGATGATATCCAGATACATATTAGCTATGTTCAGGGTCTTTTTGATTGTATCATCAATGGGTAAGATTATTTGGATATCATCAGCGTTAATGTAGTGTGAGATGTTTAGACCAGCTAGAAGGTGACAAAGTGGTAGTAGGTATATGTTGAATAGGGTGGCCGATAAAGCTGATCCCTGTGGGACTCCAGTTTGAAGTTTTATTTTATTTGACATTACCTCTTTTATCTGTACTTTGTAGTATCTGTTGTCTAGGTATGATTGGAACTATTTGATTGTTTTATTACCTAAGCCTATTTCTTCTAATCTATTTAGTAGGATGTTATGATTTACAGTATCAAATGCTGCTGATAGGTCAAGCATCATTAGGATGTACCGCTTCCCGCTGTCAAAGCCTCTCATGATGTTATCTGTTAGGGCCAGCAGTAGCGTTTCAGTACTGTAGTTTTTGCGAAAGCCATGTTGTGATGGATATAGGATATTGTTGTTCTCTAAATGTTCAGTGAGCTGTTTTTGTATGGATTTTTCTATTAATTTTGCGATTAGTGGTAAGTTTGATACTGGCCTATAATTGTTCAGAATGTTTAGATCACTGGTTTTTTTTTCTTTAAAATTGGTTTTACAATTGCCCCTTTTAGTGAGTCTGGCAAGTTTGCTTCTGTCAAGGATAGATTGATAATCTTTGTTAGTGTCGGGGATACAGTGTTGACTATTTTTTTTATTTCTATGGTTGGTATAGTGTCAACGGCATGTGGGGCGGGTTAATTCTTTTTAGTATGGTTTCGACTTCTAGTTCCGAAATCTCATTGAATTCTGACCATTGAATAATATCTCGTTTTTGCATTTTAATGATTTGTTTGGTTGTGTTGGGAATCTTGTTTTTTAGGTTCATAATTTTCTCATTGAAGAAAGTGGCTATTTCATTACATTTATTTTCTGATACGTTTTGAGGAGTATCCGTTTTATCATTGATGAGATTATTTACAATGCTGAATAGTGTTCTTGGGTTGTTTGCAAATTTTTCTATTTTAGTACTGTAATATATTTTTGCGTTGAGTATAGTTTGTTTATAGTAGGCTAGATGTTTTCTATATTTAGTTAGGTTCTCTTGTGTTTTGGTTTTTCTCCATTCTCTTTCTTTTTTTCTCAGATTTCTTTTGGTTTCCTTTATCTTTTCATTATGCCATTGTTTAGATGCTTTGGGTTCTTTTATTTTAATGTTTTTTATTGGGTTTATCTCATCTGCTAGATCCTTGGTGGTTTGTATCCATGATATGATTGCGGAGTGGCAGTTGGTGTAATCCATATCAGTTAGTTTTACTTCTAATTTGTCTTTCAGTGTTTCTGTGTTAAAAGGTGGGCGATATTTGAATTCATCTATTTCTCTTTTTGTTGTCGCGCATATTTCCTGTGCGATTATACACAGAGGCAATGGCATCGGTGGCAAAGAAGCTCAGAAGGCACTCCCTTTGCACAGCCTGCCACATCAGAGCTGCACAGCCTGAATTGGAGTCCTATCTGTGTCAACACTGCGAGGAAGCCAGGGAGGACCATCCAAGCCTGGTCCTTCACAGTCTGAGGATGGGTCGGGAACTACCTCATCAGACAGCACCCCGGAGCTAAGCAATTCCAAAATAGCGTCTTCTCCACGAGAGGGCAGTTCAGTGGCCCCTACTCCAACTCCTCCTGGAGCTAATATGGATCCAGGAGCCTTCTCCTGGTTGGAATTTTTCCTGGGACTGCAAGCCTTCGTTCAGCCACAGGCAGCCCTAGCCATGACCTGGGTGGAATCCCAGCTGGGAGCACCTGACCCTCCCAGCCCTGCTCGGGTACCTCGAGATATGCCCCACCTTACCAAGAATGTCCCTAACAGGGATTCAGACACCACAGATGATGATGGTGGCTCACTGGAGGAAGGGGAAATCCCTCCAGTCCTGGAACTATACAGAACCATGCTTCGCTTCTTCCATAAAGACTAATTGCTAGCCCTTGTCTCCCAGACTCTGCGGATTCCAGGCACAAGACCCTATGGCGGAACCAAAGAAGAACCCCATCTTGGTGTCCCTCCATAAAGCCTCATGCTATTTCCCAATGGCTGGAAGCTATCCAGGAACTAATTGACCTAGAATGGGATGCCCCGGCGGTGAACTTTAAAGGAGGGTCGGGCCTTGGAAGCCTTGTACCTACTGGAACCAGCGACCAAGGAACACCTGTGGTTTTTTTTCCGAAAGTGGACGCCATGGTCTGCGCCGTCTCAAAGCGAACAACCATTCCCATTGAGGGAGGGTCAGCATTGAAGGATACTCAAGATAGACAATTAGAATCCATCCTTAAGCAAGCCTTTGACGCAACAGCTATGACACTGCAGATTGCTTCCTGCTACACGCTGGTGGCACGCTCCTGCTTGCTCCTCTCGAGAGAGGCAGATGATTCCGGAATGTATGCCAGAGAAGCGATTGAACCTCCGCAGCCTTCCTGACGGACACAAGCTCAGACCTGGTGCGTACCTCAGCCAGAGGAGTAGCCTCAGTAGTGGCGGCCAGAAGGCAGTTATGATTGCGGAACTGGTCTGCAGACGCGACTTCTAAGGCGAATTGCACAAGAATGCCCTTTAAGGGATCTCTCCTATTCAGAAGCGAATTAGAGAAGTTAGCCAGCAAGTGGGGCGACTCTCCTTCTGCCAACGATGGGTCAAGATCACGTCAGACAAATGGGTATTAAACATCGTATGAGAAGGCTACTCTCTGCAATTTCACAGCATCCCTCGGGACAAACTTATAATGTCACCCTGCCACTCCCGCCTCAAGAGACTGGCAGTGAAATCCACACTGAGAAAAAACTACTCAGTCTGAAGGCTATAATTTCGGTATCTACACCCCAGCAAAATACAGGGCGCTACTCTTATCTATTTTATTGTGCCCAAGAAAGAGGGGTCATTCCGACCCATCCTGGACCTCAAAAACATCAACCATCTGCGGATTCTACAATTCCTCATGGAAACTATCCGCTCAATAATAATGGCAGTGCAACCAGGAGAGTTCCTAACCTCCCTGGATCTCTCCGAGGCCTACCTTCACATCCCAGTCCATCAAGACCACCAACGTTTTCTACGTTTTGCGGTACTGGGCCATCATTACCAGTTCCAGGCACTACCCTTCGGCCTGGCAACTGCCCCCAGAACATTCTCCAAAATTATTGTAGTCGTGGCAGCAACACTGAGGAAAGAAGGGATCTTGGTACAACCTTACTTGGATGACTGGCTGATCTGGGCGAAGTCTTCGGAAGAGAGCCTTCAGGTGACCAGCAGAGTCAATCTCCTGCAGGAACTCGGTTGGGTTGTGAACACAGTCAAGAGCAGTCTGCAGCCCTCTCAGTCCTTAGAGTACCTGGGGGCCCGTTTCGACACCAAACAGAACAAGGTTTTCCTCCCTTCCCCGCGAAGGAGAAAACTGATGGACAAGTATGCCAATTTGAGGACCACTATACGCCCCAAAGTATGGGACTACCTTCAGGTCCTCAGGCTCATGGCATCAACTCTAGAAGTAGTACCGTGGGCAAGGGCTCACATGCGGCTACTCCAACGCTCCTTACTATCACGCTGGAACCCACTGTCCCAAGACTACTCGATTCGCCTCCACCTACCAGCGAAGGTATGTTCTCAGCTTCAGTGGTGGCTACAAGAAAGTCACCTAAGCAGAAGTGTAAGCATATCCCCACTGAACTGGATCATGCTCACCACAGCGCAAGCCTTCGAGGGTGGGGAGCCCACTGTCAGGAACTGACGACCCAGGGACAATGGAACAAGGAAGAGGTGAAATAGAACATAAAAGCTCGAGCAGTCAGACTAGCATGCCTGCGGTTCAGCTACAGTCTCCAAGGGCAAGCGATTCGAGTGATGCCAGACAACGCCAACAACGGTTGCCTACATCAACCGGCAGGGAGGAACCAGGAGCCAGCAGGTGTCTCTGGAGATAGACCCCCCTCATGGCATGGGTGGAGATAAACCTACAAGGGATCTAGGCCTCCCACATCGCAGGGAAAGACAATGTCTCAGCAGACTTCCTTAGCAGAGAAAGCCTAGATCCGGGGGAATGGGCGCTGTCAAATAGAGGCCTCCCAACCATGGACCTACTGGCCACCTCTCTCAATGCCCAAGTCCCCAGGTTCTTCAGCCGCAGACGAGATCTGCACTCCCAAGGGATCGACGCCCTTGCCCAGACCTGGCCAGAGGAGGACTTTACTGTACATCTCCCGCCCCCCCCCCCCCCCCCCCAATGGCCGCTACTGGGCAGGATCATCCGCAAGATAGAACACCACAGGGGACTAGTCCTACTAGTGGCCCCAGATTGGCCAAAGACGCCCATGGTATGCAGACATGCAAAGACTCCTTGCAGGGAGCCCTCTGTGCCTACCCTCCACACAGGGACCTCCTCCAGCAGGGCCCGATCCTTCAAGAAGATCTGTCTCGATTCTCTCTTACAGTATGGCCCTTGAGAGGACTCGCCTAAAGAAACACGGTTACTCAAAGGGCATGATCACCACCCTGCTCCATGTGCGGAAGTTCTCAACGTCTCTGGCATACATAAGGATCTGGAGGATATTTGATGCCTGATGCGAGCATCGCGGGGTGCCCCCATGAACAGCCAAGATTCCCATGATTCTGGAATTCCTACCCTCAAGGTTCAGGTAGCAGCCCTCTCCTGCTTCAGAACCGAAGTGAACGGAATCAGTCTGTCAGCTCATCCAGACTTGGCCCGTTTCTTAAAAGGGGTTAAACAACTCCGTCCACCCCTAAAGTGTCCGGTCCCCTTATGGAACCTCAATCTGGTATTGGACTTTCTAGCGGGGTCTTCCTTCAGACCGATGCGCAGTCTGTCACTATGCCTCTTAACATTGAAGACAGTATTCCTGGTGGTAATATGTTCAGCCCGTCAACTCTCACATCAGGACATGCTAAGGAGGTAAAGTTTCTAGGTGAAATAAATGACTGCTTCAGGGAGCAGCTGGACCTAGAACTGATGAGAGGGAAAGCTATTTTAGACCTGATTCCTAGTGGAATGCAGTATATGGTGGTGGGGCCACTTGACAAGTGATCATAATGTGAACAAATTTGAGTTAATGACTGGAGGGAGGACATTAAGTAAACCTACTGTTCTAGCATTTAACTTTCAAAAGGGAGACTTTGATAAAATGAGGAAAATAATTAGAAAAAAAAACTAAAAAGTGCAGCTACATAGGTAGAGAGTTTACATCAGGCATGGACACTGTTTTTTTAAAAATACCATCTTACATCTGGTCTGGACTTCTATTCCATGCATTAGGAAAGGAGGAAGGCCAAATTATTGCTGGCATGGTTAACAGGTAAGGCAAAAGTGGTGATTTTAGCCAAAAAAACTTCTTTTAAAAATTAGGTTCCAGCTGAAGAAAACAGAGAAAAGCATAAGCATTGGCAAGTTAGATGTAAAATATTGAGAAGACAGACATAAAGAGAATTTGAGAAGAAGCTTGTCATAGAGGCAAAACTAATCATAAAACCCTTTTTAAATATATCCGCAGCAGGAAGTTTGTAAGGGAGTTGGTTGGACCGTTAGATGATTGAGGGGGTTAAAGGGATGCTTAAAGAGTAAATACATTTTTTGCTTCTGTGTTTATTGAAGAGCATGTTGGAGAGATACCTGTGCCAGAAAAGGTATTTAGTGGTGAAGATTTGGAAGAACTGAAACATCATGGCGACCCTGGATGATGTAATAGGGCAGATTGATAAAATAAGAGTAACAAATTGCCTGGACCAAATGGTTTGCACCCCAGAGTTCTGAAATAAGTCAAAAATGAAATTGCAGATCTATTACTAGTAACTTGTAACCTATCATTAAAATCATGTATTCTACCTAAAGATTAGAGGGTGGCCAATGTGATGCCAATCTTTAAAAAGGGCTCCAGGGGTGATCTTGGAAACTATGGAGTGTTGAGCCTGACTTTGGTGCTGGGAAAAATCATAGAAACTATTCTAAAGAATAAAATCACAGAACATATGGAAAGGTATGATCTAATTGGACACAGCCAGCATGTATTTACTCAAGGCAAGTCTTGCTTCATCATTCTGCTACACTTTTTTGAAGGGGTTAATAATGGTGATCCAATGGATATAGTGTATTTAGATATTCAGAAGGCATTTAACAAACTCGGCCATAAAAGACTCCTAAGATAGGTCATGGGATAGGAGGCAGTGTCATATTATGGATTGCAAACTGATTAAAAAATAGAAAATAGAGTAGGAATAAATGGTCAGTTTTCTCAGTGGGAGTGCCTCAGAGAACTGTACCGGGACCAGTATGTTTTAATATATTTATAAATGATCTGGAAAAGGGAATGACAAGTGAGATGACCAATTTGCAGATGACAAATTATTACAAATAGTGAAATCACAAGTGGATTATGAGAAATTGAAGGATGACATGCGAGACTAGGAGATTGTGCATACAAATGGCAGATGAAATTTAATGTGGACAAATGCAAAATGATGCACATAGGGAAAAGTAATCCACACTATAGTTATGATGTTAGGTTCCATATTAGGATTTATAATCCAGGAAAAGTATCTGGGTATTGTTATGGACAATACTTTGAAATCCACTGTATGTTGACTGTCAAAAACATAATATTAGGAATTATCAGGAAAGAAATGGAGAATAAAATGGAGAATGTCATAATACCTTTCTATTGCTCCTTGGTGAGGCTGCAACTGGAGTGCTGTGTGCAGTTCTGTCACCACATCTCAAAAAAAGATATAACTGAACTGGAAAAAGTACAGAGAAGGGCGACCAAAATCATAAAGGGGATAGAGGGGGGTATAATAGAGATCTATAAAATCATGAGTGGAATAGAATGGGTAAATGTGAATTTGTTCGTTATTCTTTCAACAACAAAAACTAGGAGAAACACTATGAAGTTAGTAAGTGGCACATTTTAAATTTGAAAAAAATACTTTTTCATTCAATGCACACTTAAGTTCTGGAATTCATTGCTGGAGGAACTGGTAAAGGCAGCTAGTGTAGCTGAATTTAAAAAAAAAAAAGGGCAAGTTCCTGGAAGGGAAGTTAGCAGCATGGGATCTATCTACTGTTTGGGATCCTACCAGGTACTTGTGACCTGGATGGCCACTGTTGTAAACAGGATACTGGGCTTGATGGACCCTTGTTTTGACCCGGTATGGTAATTCTTATGATTTTATGACTCATAGTAACATCAAAATTAGTTAGTGTGTGTGGTGAAATGGGAGCTGGATATGTCGGGGTTATGCAGCCTTTCACCTCCTGTCGCTGGTTTAAATCGGGCTCAGGTCAGTTACTAATGGGAAATGAGGTGCTGGTCTAAGTTCAGTTCTCAGTGGACAGGTGTCCATGTTGCTGAAATCTCCATTTCAATTTTGTGCTAAGGGCCTGATACACTTAACCTTTTACTCTTTGAGACAGAATGGCAGAAAAGCCTTGGTGAATGAGGCCCTAAGTGGTGCATTATTGGGAGTCTAGACAGAGAAGCCAAAGATTGGATGGGAATGGAGACTGAATTACCCTGTCAGCCACAGAGCTAGTAGACCCTTTTGCACAAAGGTGAGCCACCTTGGCAGGGCACCATGGAACCACCTTCTGTGTGGAAAGAAAGGACTTCAGTTTTAGAATTTTTCATCAGTTCTACATTCACTACAGAAATTGTTTTTATCAGGATAGAAATTTTTGTTAAAGATGCAGCAAGCTTCCCAGTTGTTCTCTAGACTCTGGGCCATGTTGCAGACTATTAAAAAGAATTGGATATGGTTATATACTGATGTGTTCACTGCATGTACATTTTTGACAATGGCATTATCAAAGAAATTGCACATGTCCAAACATTGGAATTTCCAGCTATTGGAGATTACTTTGACTATTTTTCTGTCATGGAATAATAATTATGAATCTGTCCTCCAGAAATTTGTCCAAACCTTTTTTAAACTCCACTACACTACTAGCCTTAACCACATTCTCCAGCAACAAATTCCAGATGACAGAGGAAAACAAGTGCAGGATCTCCAGTGACTCGATGTACCTAGATTCATGTGTTTAGGAGTAGCTGAGTAAGGAGTATTCCAAAACTTTAACACACCAATATCTCTACCAGGATGGAATAGAACTCCAGAAGAAATAAGGGAGAATCATATAAAAATTTTACTAGTACTGCTGCTTTAAACAGTGTCAACAAAATCAGATTTTCATGACAATAAAGCAAAGCAGCTAAGGGCAAGGGTGACTGTGAAACAGGTACAGAGTAAAAGAGTGTATGTAATGATGTTTAGCCAAGGTAGCCCAAGTATACTAATAATAAACTTGGGCCACTCCATCTCTTACTTCTGGCAGTGAGCAACGTGGAATGGACTTTCCTATTAGGATCTGCCAGGTACTTTCAAGTGAATTGAACTGGCCACCATCATCGATAAGATGCTATGCTCGAGGATCTTAAGTCTGACCCAATATGGCATCTCTTATGTTCTTGTAACTCTCTCTTTTTTGCCCTGACCAGGTAAATCATTTTAACTCAGTACCACAGCTGTGCGGATCCATCCATCCCAGAGCTGGCTGCAGTATACTTTTGAAGTAGTAAATTTTCTCCGAGGACAAGCAGGATGGCAGTCTTTATGCATGGGTGACATTATCGGATGGACCCTGGCACAGAACTTTGATCTCAAAGATTCTAGAATTTTTAAACAACCTTACGGAGCATGTGCAACTGTAGTTATCACCTGTCCCCTAGACAGAGTCCCTCAGTCTCTTTCTTTCCGTGGAGCCGTGTGGTTATGGGAACCAAATGTGTCACAATATTCAGCTTTGCTCTCTCCTCACAATTTTTGTAAAGTGATTTTTCTAGAGTTGCAGCTGTTTTTTCTTTTTCTTTGTTAACTTTATTTTCCCTTTTTTCTTTTTCCCTCTTTTCCACTGTCTGCCAGCCGCATGGCAAGTCTTAGTCGCTGTGCAGCCTGGCAGAGTCTAATTCTATCCCTTAAAAAAAAACTGCACCTGCAATTTACTTTCTGTACCCTCTCATTGCTCTGACTGTTTTTGTACCTTTGTCGTGTGATGGCAGGACTGGCAGAATGCAGTCCATGGGTTCTGGTTCTCAAAGGAGGTGGCCGATAAAATAAAAGCTAAAAGAACAGCGTTTAAGAAATATAAAGGATGCCAAAGGGAGGATGACAAGGAAGAATATCTGGTGGAATTGAGGGAGACGAACAAAGTAATCAAGACAGCAAAAAGTCAAGCGGAAGAAAGGATTGCCAAAGAGGTAAAGCGAGGTGACAAAACATTTTGCAGATACATCAGAGAAAGGAGAAAAATCCAAAGTGGTATAGTGAAATTGAAAGGTGAAAAGGATCAATGTGTGGAGAGAGACAAAGAAATGGCAGAAATATTAAACTGATACTTCAGTTCGGTGTTCACTAAAGAGGACTCTGGAGATGGGACCGTTGCTAGTTAACAAGAAACTGGAGGGGAGTGGAGTAGATGAAACTCTGTTTTCAGAAGAGAATGTATGGGAAGAGCTAGGAAAACTGAAAGTGGACAAAGCCATGGGGCCTGATGAGGTTCATCCTAGGATACTGAGGGAGCTCAGAGATGTGCTGGTGGGTCCGCTGCGAGACCTATTCAATAGATCCCTAGAAACGGGAGTGATTTGAGAAGAGCGATGGGGCTCCTGCTTCAGAAGAGTGGGAGCAGAAAGGAGGCTGGAAACTGCAGGCCGGTTAGCCTCACCTCGGTGGTGGGAAAAATAATGGAGCTGCTGCTGAAAGAAAGAATAGTGAACTATCTACAGTCAGAAGAATTGCTGGACCAGAGGCAGAATGGATTCACCAGGGGAAGGTCCTGTCAGACAAATCTGATTGACTTTTTTGATTGGGTGACTAGGGAATTGGATTGAGGAAGAGCGCTCAATGTCATCTACTTGGATTTCAGGAAAGCTTTTGATTCAGTCCCGCACAGGAGGCTTGTGAATAAAATGAGAAGCTTAAGAGTGAGTGCCAAGGTGATGGCCTGGATTGCAAACTGGTTGACAGACAGAAAACAATGTGTGATGGCAAATGGAACTTACTCTGAAGAGAGAGCGGTGTTAAGCAGAGTGCCGCAAGGATCGGTGTAGGGACCGATCCTGTTCAATATCTTTGTGAGTGACATTGGAGACAGGATAGAAGGTAAGGTTTGTCTTTTTGCGGATGGTACTAAGATCTGCAACAGAGTGGACATGCCGGAAGGAGTGGAGAGAATGAGACTGGATTTAAGGAAGCTGAAGAGTGGTCGAAGATATGGCAGCTGAGATTCAATGCCAAGAAGGGCAGAGTCATGCATATGGGGTGTGGAAATCCGAAAGAACTGTATTTGATGGGGGGTGAAGGGCTGATGTACATGGAGCAGGAGAGAGACCTTGGGGTGATAGTGTCCTTCGATCTGAAGTCGGCGAAACAATGTGACAAGGCAATAGCTAAAGCCAGAAGAATGCTGGGCTGTTTAGAGAGAAGAATACTAGTAAGAGAAAGGAAGTGATGATCCCCTTGTACAGGGCCTTGGTGAGGCCTCACCTGGAGTACTGTCTTCATTTCTGGAGACCGTATCTCCAAAGGGACAGAGACAGGATGGAGGCGATCCAGAGAAGGGTGACCAAAAAGGTGGATGGTCTTCATAAAATGACTTTTAAGGAGAGATTGAAGAACCTAAATATGTATACCCTGGAGAAGAGGAGGAGCAGGGGTGATATGAGACAGACTTTTAGATACTTGAAAGGTTTTCATGATCCATGGTCAACAAAAAACCTTTTCCATTGGAAAAAAATCAGTAGAACTAGGGATCATGATTTGAAACTCCAGGGAGGAAGACTCAGAACCAATGTCAGGAAGTATTTCTTCACGGAGAGGGTGGTGGATGCCTGTAATGCCCTTCCAGAGGAAGTGGTGTAGACTAAAACTGTGAAGGATTTCAAAGGGGCATGGGATAAACACTGTGGATCCATAAAGGCTAGAGGATGGGAATGAAGAGAAGAGCCAGAGGGTTGGCTTGCTGGAATGGTGGCTACTATCTGGTGATTTCTACCCTTACTCAATAAGCCTTCACATGGTTAATGTAACTCCAACATTGCTCTCTGCTTCAAGGTCAGGGGGAAATGTGGAAAAGAGGATTGCATTCAGACAACAACCAACAAGGACTGAACTACCCAGTCTGGGTAAACAAGTGTGGGGGTAGCTTGCTTATTGCAGCAGTTACTACCCTAAACCAATTAAGCCTGATACTTCACTTTGAATGCATGTACAGCGTTGCTCTCTGCTTCAATAGCAGGGAGGAATGTAGAAAAGAGGATTTACATTCAGACAACATCCAACAAGGCATTGATCTGTGCAGTCTGGGTAAACAAGCATCGGGGTAACTTTCTTGAGGCAGCGGTTACTACCCTTAACCATTAAGCCTTATGCTCACCTTTGATGCAACTCCAACATTACTCTCTGTATCAATGGCAGGGGGGTGGCAGGAAATTTGAATCAAGCAGTTACCAACAAAGTCCCTGAGCCTGGTGGTTGGTGAAACAGATAAGTATGGGAAAATAAGTGTGGGAGCTTGCTGGGCAGACTGGATGGGCCGATTTTTCTTTTTCTGCCGTCATTTCTATGTCTGTTTATGGGTGATCTGTGTAGGCCGCTGAGCCTGGAGACTCGCCCGAGCTCTTCCCGGGCAGAAGTTCCATGTCATTTCATTGATCAATTAGCATCAATGGAGGTTCAGACAGTGAAGCAATCAAGGACCACACTGTTCCTATAGTGGGGAAGAGCTCATCTTCCCCAAATTCAAAGGAACTAGTCTCCATGAACAGGAGCCCTGGACAAAGCAGCCTACCCTCCTTGTGAAAAGGAAAGCAGGAGCCTGAGCAAGCAGTATTGCTGCTTGCACCTTTGGTGCCTTGCCCAGTATCGGTTGCCCAGGCACACCCATGCCAATGCACTGATAGTCTGACATATTGATGACAGAACTGCGTCGGGGACCAGGATTGCCATTGAGCACCATGGTCACCCTTGATGCCATCAAGGTGCCGGGGCACCATCGATGCCATTGAGGTGCATGACCACTCTCAATACAGTAAGAGCCATCTACCGTGGATGCCATCAAACACCGTGCATGCTGTTGTGCATGCTGGCTGGGCACTGTAGACGCATCAATTGCCATAGGCTCTCTATGCACCAGCGGAACGGCATGAACCTTAGCATCATCAAGCGCCATGGGCGGCAGTGTAGTGGCACCAACCTCTAGTGTCACGGTCAGCACTGCATTGGAGACCAGGACTGCCATGGTCACCCTCAATGCCATTGAGGTGCGTGACCGCCCTTGATGCCATCGAGGCCAGTGGGCATGTTTGCTAGCAATGCCATTCGTTGCTGCTCTCAACAATGACTAGCACCATCGAGGCACTGGGATCGCCATTGAGCATCCTGGTCGCCCTTGAGGCCATCAATCGCCGGGGCTCCTAGAGCCCTCAAGTGCCACTGAAGTCCTCGAGCGACTGAGACTTCGGGTCTTGGGCGACCTTAGTGCTTCTGAGTGCTGGGGTTGCCATCGACCCAAGGCACCCTGGAGCGCCAAAGGCATCCAGTATGACCGATGCCCTTGAGGCTTCTTTGCGGTGTCCAGACAGGACACTGAGGGGAATCGGAGTATCTCATCACTGGCCTACGGCTATCGAGCACTATGGAAGCCAATGATCTCATGGCGAACACAACAGTTTGTGCGCCACGGCAACTGAACTGACCTTCGATTGCATTCCTGGTCGAACCCTTATGGGAGTGGTTACCAGGAGGATAGTGTCGGGACTCTTCCCCCTCCTCAGAAGAGGAGTATTTCTTTCAACCCCTCCCATGTTAGGAATCCCCTTTGTGGAAAAACTCCTGGTGCTCTGACCCTTGCAAGTCTGTCGCCAATCTGGAGCCTCTATATTCTTTTGAATCTGTGCATCTCCTTGTAGGCCAAGACCAGCGGAAGTTGGGGGACAGCAGCGGTGGTCACTGGACTGTTTTTGCTGTGGTTCCTCAGTTGATTACCGTGCCTGGCTTACCCTGTCTGAGGGTAGCTGCAGGTGACAGATTTGGTCGCTTATGAACCTTAGCGGATAGTGACTATACACCAATTCCTATTGCTTTCCTGTCCCTTCAGGAAGGGGAGGCGACCCTTATGGGTCCTCCTGAACCTGGACACCTGGTTGTCCACCCCTACAATGAGTGGCCCTTGTTCTCTGTTTCCTGAAGAAGGGATTTTAGTGCTTCTGACTGGCAGCCACTCTCTGTTCCCTGTGGGATCCGAGATTAGGTCAGACGATAGTGCTGTTCTTGGGTTGTCCTAAGGCACAGCAGGATTATTTAATCAGTTTGTAAACCGCTTAGATCCACCACAAATTGTATAGGCGGTATATAAGAATTTTAAAATAAATATTTTGCGAACCAGTTATTCCAGATTCAGTCTCCCGTCGTACTCTGGGTCTCCTCTTCGGGGTAGCTCCTTGGTGAAGATAAGGGGTTTCTCCCATCCAGCAGTCACATTGGATACCTGCTGAGCTCAATATGCAATTTTTGTGAATGACTACTCTTGCCAGTCATTCTCGCCTGCGGAACCCTACCTCCCTGAGAAGGGTTCTAGTCCATTTAATTGGCAAGTATACCTTTCAACCTCTTGCCATATCCATGGCTGAGGGAGTTGGGGGACGAGGGATGCCACAACAGTGGTGCTACTCTTTTGTTGGGGTGGTTTGCAAGCTGTTCTTCCCCATTTTAGGAATAACCCTGTCTGTGGACAGAAGAGTCCTGGCTCATGCAACAGTTCCATTTTCTGGACCGTATGCTTCCTTAGGGGGGAAGTATATGTAATCATGGCTGAGATATCCATACCTAGGCCAGATTGGTGGGCAGTCAGTTCCAAGATCACACTGACCCTGCCCTGGTGCCCTTGGGTTTCCAGGCTGGTGAAGAAATCCTGTTCTGCAGGGGTTTGCACTTACAGCTTCCCTGCTTTCTGTCTCTTGTGGAATGTTTTGGGATTTCTTCCCTGGGGGTTTGCTCTCAGTTTCCGCTATTCCAAGCAAGCTGAGAGGTCTGGGGGGGGAACTCCCTACTGGATTTAGCAATAAGTTATTTGATTGGGGTTCAGATATACAGCCTAGCAGCTTTTTCTTAGCCCAGCAGCCCAGCGGTCTGCTTCCTTGTGTTCTTCACTCCTCCTGACTTTGTTTGGATGTTGGGGGGAGGGGAAGAAAAGCTAGGGCATTCGTGGTATATCTTAGTGTATACCTACAGGGAATGCTGTACCACCTGTTTTTCACAAAGTTTTGGCCTGTACTACTTTTAGCTTTTCATACTTTACTGGGTTGTCCAAAGTGCCTTCCTGCTCAGCTAAGCTATCCTGTAGACAGGATGGCTAGGCCTACCCTTGACAGGGTGCAGTGTGGTGAGCTTTAAGCCTAGTTTAACTCTGTGCTTGATGATTTGGGCTAACAATCCCATTTCAGGGGTTGCCTTTCATCCCGTCACTCTTAACATTGTCCTGCGTGGTCAGCTATGTCTGGTACTTTGACAGGTATTGTCTGCCACAAACCCTGCTGCTGTTGCTAATTCTTCTTCCAAGCATTGTTTTGTTTTGTTTTTTTCTGTTCATTGTGCTGATCAGCCAAACATGGGACACACTTCTGCAAAGACATTCTGTCCTTTAGATGCCATGGAACTGCAGTTTCATTCTGTGGAGGCTTTCTGGCACCTCTTGGTTTTTCAGTTGTCTTGTGACACTGAAGGAAACTGCAGTCTTCGTACAAAAGTTCTTGTTTGCTTCTCTAGGCCTTTTCCTGTTTCCAGGAGGTTCAGACCTACTGTTTTCAGGGTTTGCTGATCTGAAACCCTGCTTGTAATTTTTTCCATGTTGCAGAGTATGTTTCTTACTAGCATTCGCATCACTCCCCTGCCTTAGGTGCTTCTGCTACACATTGGGGTTTTGTGTTTGTCTATTCTATGGTTTTCTCTTTGTATAACTCAACTCTTTTCCCGTCTAGACCCCTTTGTGGGTTGGCTGCCTCACAGGCAAAAGGGAGAGGGGTGGTGCTTTCAGCACTCTGCAGTTTCCTACTTTGTTCTGCTTGGGCAGCCCACAGCTTGGGAATCACCCATGTGTGAGCTCTGCTGTCCTGCTTGTCCTCGGAGAAAGAGTTGCTTACCGGTAACAGGTGTTCTCCAAGGACAGCAGGTTGTCAGTCCTCATGAAACCCACCCATCTCCCCTGGGAGTTGGTTTCTCTCCATGTATTAGCTATATCATGGACTGAGGGGACTCTGCCTCAGGGGTAGGGTGATAACTTCAGCTGTACATGCTCAGTAGGGCATGTTTAAAAGTTCTAGAATCTTTGAGTTCAAAAGTTACATGCCAGGCTTCATCTGGTGATGTCACCCATGTGTAAGGACTGACATCCTGCTGTCCTTGGAGCACATGTTACAGGTAATCAACTCTGCTTTCCATTTGTATGACAGACTCATTACTGCATTTCCAATATTAAGTGTTCAGTTATGTGACACCAGGTTTTGTTTATTTTGTGATGCATTTTCTTTTTAGGTTTTTGATGACTGCCATGAAGGTGGTGAAATTTCTCCATCAAACTGTATTTATATGACAGAGTGGCTGGAATTTTAATGGTGAAATGAGAACTGGCGAAGCATTGTCTACACTTTGCACTCTGCGTCACTGAAGCATTTTGCTTTTTTAATTCAAGAATAAAGGTGATCGTTCTTGATGCATAAGACATTGGTGGCCACCTTCCTGATCTGGTAGATGAGACTGGATTTCTGGGAGAGCAAATATTTATTTTTATTACATGCAAGAAGCAGGCTTTCTTTTGTTTTACCTTAGTGCTGACAGAGGATCAAGGATGGACCTGGAGGCGTTTGCCAGTGAAAAGGACGCTTCATGTCTACATTTCTGCTCAGAATATAAAGTTAACCACCAATCACTAGGATTCATAAGCTTTTATTTTCCAAACATGATATACAAGCTGGAATAGTCAGTAGGAAAGATGACCTGGAACTTCTGCATGCAGAGTGAATCTTTTGTCGTCATCTTCAAACCTTGATAAAAATAAACATGGTCTTTTCTGTAGATATTTAATACTCAGGATGTTCTTTGGTAAGATGTAATAGATCCCTTGATCATTCTCATGAAAAAAAGTTAGGCTTGAGCATTCAAAGTTAAATGGGTTAAATTATCCCTGAGATGCAAGATGGCAGCTTAGACCCAGAATCCAATATTCTCAGCGGATATAGTGCTGTATATGTACTGAATATTAAGTGAAACTTGCATGGGCTCTTTAACATTTTCCATAGTAGATCTAGCCTCTCTCTCAAACCAAACAAAAGGACCAGTAAACAAGATTATGTGCCACAACCCAACTTTTACTAATTGGTTTTCATGGCTTTTTCTAAGAGTCTATATGAGGTCTTGTATATGATTTTTAAGTTAAAAAAAAAATAAATTTTAAAGTAATTCATAATCTTCAAACTCGAGCAGAGGCCAGGAAGACCATACAAAGTAGGTATTGCCTCAATTTCAGACATTTGAAACAGGTTTTCTTTGCACTTAAAAATGTTTGTCAAAAGATTTTGTATATTTTTAATAGTATTGTTCTGCCATGTTGAAAAATTTAAGTGTGCAGAAGGGAAGAGGAGCATGTCAGATTTTTTTTTTTTTTAAGCACTAGAGAATTATTATAGGATCCTTGTCATGGAGATATCAATCGAGACATAATAAGTGCAGATTATTTTCAGAAAACTACTAGCACGGCGACAAAAGCGATCGAACAGCTGTGAATTTCGTGCAGTTAGGCGTGACAGACTTGAGTTATACAAAGAGAAAACCATAGAATAGACAAACACAACAGCACATGAAAGCAAAGAGATACGAATAATTGCTTGTGTATTAAAGGGACGGAGTTGGAGAAGGAGAGGTTCAGCAGCAACGCCGTCAAACAGTCTGAGATAGGACACCTGTCACAAAAACAGACTCAAGCTTGAATGCAGAAAGGAGTACAGCAATTATTCGTACCTCTTTGCTTTCATGTGACGTTGTTTGGGAGTTTGAGTATCGTTTGATCCGGGCACATGAGTCCGTCTTGCCTAATCGCGTGAAATTCGCAGCTACTAGCTTTGGGCTTTAGTACCTCCTGATGCAGCCGTTGTGGCAAAACATGGTCTGTGTCAGGGGACCGAGATCTACAGCGTCTTTGAATAAAGTTTTCTGAAAATAATCTGCACTGATTACTTGAGTTCAAACTTTTGAACTCAATTGATCTCAATTTTGAACTCAATTGATCATCTTCTTCACTATACTTTTTGCTGTGAGATTTTTTATTTTATTTTTTTTTTTTTTTAACATATACCTTTTCCTAGCATGTAGACAGATGGACTCAGGACCAGTGGGTTATGCACCTCTGCCAGCAGATGGAGACAGAGCAAAGTGACATCACAGTATGTGTTCTCCTGCAGTGACATTAGTCTGCCAGTATTCTCTGGCTACAGCAGATGGTAGACATGCATCTCCCTACTTGGGGAATGCTTCATATTTTGGAAGGAGAATTTTATAAAGAAAAGAAAAAAGCCCCACTCTCCTGCGGTGATACCAAAAGGTCCCTCCCCCAGTTGAGAATTCCTGAGGTGATTTCCATGGTCCCTCAGATGTGTGCCTTGAGCCGGTAGCTGGTTTTTCAGCTGGCATGGACTTAGCTGATTGTACAGCTTAAAGGCAGCGAGTACAGGAAGCCAAGCGCGGCAGTGATAGCAGATGCCCTCTCCCCCAGCAGCTGGAGACCATCTCTGTACTCAGCTGGGAAGGGCTGAACTCGGATAATTTTTTTTTTTTTTTTTAAAGGAAAGTCAGAGACAAAGCTGAAGGGTTGTGTAGGACTTCCTCCGGTCTCCGTGCTCGGCTCACCATTCCAACATTCGTCCCCACTCCCGTTGGGGTTAAGGGAACTAGGAAGCCTGGCGGGTTGAGCAGCCCAGGTGGGCTAGGCCCCACGGTTATGCTTTTTCCTGTGCGCTGCGAGGAGGGCCGTGCTGGTGTGTTCGCACATTTTTCTGCATGTTTGGCTGCCCTCTACAGGATCGGCGGTATATGCAGTGTGTCCAGTTTCTTTTGGGCGCGCTACCTGTGCACACATTCTGAAACGTATCTGTTGTGCACCCATGTTTGGCACGGTGACTGTGCGCTTAGATTTTGTGGCACAAAGACTTAGGGGTGCCTAACTCTTGTGTGGATAAGTTTTGTGTGCTTAAATTTTTTTTTCAGCGCAAATCGGCTGGACGCACATCTTTGGTCGCCTGTTAAGCGTACTGCCAAACCAATGGCACCGGTAACCAAGAAACCTAAGCACCTTTCTGTGTCGCTTGACATATTCGGGCATCTCAGCCTGGAGTACCTTGCAACTTGTCAGTGCTGCTTAGACGGAGAATTATCTTCCTCTGATTTTGCTAAGCCTGGTTCTTTCCAGCCTGATGATGACCTGGTTAAGGACTTGTCTGGAGGAATGCCTGACCTTGGATCTCCCTTGACTGGTTCCTTCATAGGGTATGGCAGCTCAGTGGGCACTACACAAGTGCCCTCTGTTTTGGCATGGATCCTTCTGCCTTTTCTTGAGTAGAATTGTTTCAAGGATTGCAGTCCTTTCTTCAGGTGCAGTTCTCAGCCCCACCAATCCTGTTAGGTC
The DNA here is from genome assembly GCF_901001135.1 of Rhinatrema bivittatum. NCBI lineage: Eukaryota > Metazoa > Chordata > Amphibia > Gymnophiona > Rhinatrematidae > Rhinatrema > Rhinatrema bivittatum. The sequence goes on along the minus strand of NC_042617.1, from coordinate 251,764,041 downwards.
AGATTGTCAGGTGGTGGCCCCTCCCTCTTCCGGTACTATGTTTAAGTGCTGAAGCACGCCTCATTTAGCCCCAGGTATTCCCAACAGATCCTGACTCTCTGGAAGATGGGAAAATTCCTCCAGGACTGGAACAGTCTAGGACTACGTTGCAGTTCTTTCATAGAAATGAACTGCCGGCCCCAATTTCCCAGACTTTGAAGATGCTGGGAGAACCTCCGGTAGATTCCATGTCTGAACCAAAAAAAAAATCCCAGTTTGGTTTCCTTGCATAAAGCCTCTTGGGGTTTTTTTCCCTGTTATGGAAGCCATTCAAGAATTGATTGATCTTGAATGGGATGCTCTAGAGGCAAATTTCAAAGGGGGTCAGACATTGGAAGGCCTGTACCCCCTCGATCAAGTGGTTAGAGAGCGCCTGTGTTTTCCAAAAGCGGATGCACTTGACTGTGCTGTCTCTTAAAAGGATGACTATCCCTGTGGAGGGAAGAGTGGCCTTGAAGGATGTGTATGATAGGAGGATTGAGGCCATCCTTAAGCAAGCAATGACAATGTAGATAGCTTCCCTTTCAGGAGGTTGATGATTCTGGAGTGAATTCCAGAGCAGTTATGGAACCCGCCACTTTTTTTAGCAGATGCTATCTGCGATTTGGTCCATGCCTCGGCTAGAGCTGTGGCTTCAGTAATAGCAGCCTGGCATCAATTATGGTTGCATAATTGGTCTGCTGCCGCAACCTCCAAAGCTAATCTTATGAAGTTGCCTTTTAAAGGCTCGCTCTTGTCTGGGAGCAAGTTGGAGAAACTTACCAGTAAGTGGGGTGGTTCCTCGGTTGCTGGAGAATAAGAAAAAGTTGCAGACCCCCTTTGGTATGAGGGGTCGTCTCAGGGGTTCCAAGCAGTTTCATCCCTACAGAGGACCGACCTTTCAGAGAACTCTGCCTTTCAGCAGGTCTCAGTCCTTTCATCCCAGACAGCCCAAGCAAGGCACGGGCTTGGGTAGCGGATCCTCCTGAGCATCACAATGGTTTGCCAACCCACCCTCAGGAAGAAGAGATAGGGGGATACCTCTCTTATCTTTTATCAGAGGTGGGTCAAGATTACATCGGATCAGTGGGTCCTGGAGATGATACGAAAAGGATATGCTCTGGAGTTTCGCAGTGTTCCTCAGGACATGTTCCCTTGCCACTCCCCGCAGAAGAAGCAGACAGTGTAATCTCCGCTGTCAGTGCTCCTCAGTCTGAGGGCTGTGGTTCCAGTGCCTATATCTCAAGAAAGTACAGGGTGATATTCCATTTATTTTGTTGTGCCCAAGAAGGAGGGGCTCCTTTTGTCCCATCTTGGATCTCAAAGGAGTCAACCATCATTTACGTTTCGCATGGAAACCTTACACTCTGATAATGGCTGTGCAGTCTGGGGAATTTCTGACCTTCCTGGATCTGTCTGAGGCCTGCCTTCATATTCCCATATGATTGGAGCACCAATGTTTTCTGTGTTTCGCAGTGTTGGGGTGCCATTATCAGTTTTGGGTGCTGCCTTTTGGTCTGGCCACCACTCCCAAAACTTTTTCCAAACTTGTGGTGGTGGTGGCGGCGGTAGAGTTGAGAAGATAGTACATTCATATTTGGACAACTGGCAGATTCTACCCAAGGCTCTGGAAGAGAGCTGATTGGTGACTTGCAAAGTGATCTCCTTATTGCAGGAGCTCGATTGGGTGGTGAACTTGGCCAAAAGCAATCTTCAGCCTTCTCAGTCGTTGGATTACCTGGGTGTTCGATTCGACACGAGGCAGGACAAAGTTTTCCTGCCAGAAGTTTGGATTCAGAAATTGGTGTCACAGGTTTATCTTTTGGTGAACACTATACATCCAACAGTGTGGTCCTATCTGCAGATACTTGGGTTGATGGTGGTAATGCTGGAAGTGGTGCCATGGGTGAGAGTGCATATGCATCTTCTTCAGCGCTCCCTGCAGTCTCATTGGAACCCACAATCTTAGGACTATGTGGTTCGGCTCTACTTGCCGATGAAAATCTGCTCTCACTGCCAATGGTGATTGCAGGAGGATCATCTGAGAAAAGGGAACTTCCCTGACATCGCTGGACTGGATGATACTCACGACAGATGCGAGTTTCCAGAGTTGGGGGAGTGCACTGTCAGGAACTATCAGAGCAAGAATGCTGGAATATAGAAGAGTCTCTCTGGAGCATCAATTGCCTGGAAGCCTAGGTGGTCCGGTTAGCATGCTTGCAGTTCAGTGACAGTGTGCAGGGTCAAGTGGTCCGAGTAATGTCAGAGAACGCAACAATAGTGTCTTACATTTATTTATTTAAAAACTTTTCTATGCCGTTGCTAAGTTAAATACCATCGCAACGGTTTACAAGTAGGCACATATTTAATGTAGGTAAAAGTGTACTATAGTACATTCTAACAGGTGCCGTCAAAGGTTCGGTTGCAATATATCATTAGACATAGTCATTTAGTGAAGTAGTTCATGACTAATTGTACCAAGGAATTTACACGGGTAGTTTTATCACACATAGTATTATAGTTATGCTTTATTGTGGTGTAGAGTTCATAGACTAATCTACTGTACAGTCCTAAGTACTGTGCGTTGGTGCCTTTCTGTCTTTTCCTGAATAATTTCTCTCTATTTTCCCGTCTCTTTGAAAATGCTTGTTTAAAAAGCTATGTTTTTAAACTTTTCTTAAATGCCTTGAGATCACTTTGTAGTCTGATTGCTGGAGGCATTGTGTTCCAGATTATGGGTCCTGCTAGTGATAAGGCTCTTTCTCTCACTTGGGTCAGTCTTGCTGTTTTAACTGATGGAATGGTTAGGAGTGCTTTATTTGCTGATCGGAGGTTCCTGTGTGGAATGTGTACCCGTAATACTGTATTTAACCAGTCTGATTTCTCATCATAAATAAATTAGTTTGTGAATGATACATAGTGTTTTGTATTTAATTCTCTGGTCAATTGGTAGCCAATGTAACTCTGCTAGGGTTTCAGTTATATGGTCCCTCCTTTTTTTCGGTTAGTATTCTAGCTGCTGTGTTCTGAAGTATTTGCAGTGGTCTTAATGTTGTATTTCCTATCGTGTAGCCAGATGGACTCAGAACAAGTGGGTATAGTGTGCTCGTGCTAGCAGTTGGAGACGGATCTGACGTCAGCACGGGTACATATACCCCCCACAGGAAGTGAAGCAACTCAGTAATTTCCGTCTCCAAAGCAGTTTGGAGCTCCTGCACGCTCGCTGAGCATGTTTTCTACTTTCTACTTACAAATTTCTCAGAAGACGAGCCCCGTACTCCTGCGGTGATACCCTCGGGTCCCTCCCCCAGTTGAGTTTCCCGGGGTGATTTCCGTGATCCCTCGGAGGTCTACGCCTCGGTCCGGTGGCCGAATCGCGGCAGGGATCTAGCCCCCGAGCGAGAAGGGCTCGGGCCTGGCTGAGAGGCGCCTCTGTCCCGGCGTGGACTTAGCCCCGAGCGAGACGAGTTCGGCGGCTTAGAGGCAGCGGGTGCATTTCCTCAAGCGCGGCGGTGAAGGTATTTCCCCTCTCCCCCCGCAGCTGGAGACCGCCCGGGTTACAGCCGGGAAGCGCCGAGGATCAGGTAAGGCGTACATCTCTTACTTTTGGTCTCCGAGGTACGAGGATCGGCGGCGTTGCCTGCATGTGGCACGCCGGGGAGGTCGCCATTTTGTCTGCCTTGTTCAGGTATTGAACGCCCATGTTGGGCGCATATTACTGACCGCATATTATTGAGCGCATATTGTATATTGAGCGCATATTATTGTTGAGCGCATATTGCTGATATTGGCAGCATAAGCACCGGCGCTCTGCATTCGTAAGCCGCGCTGGAACATTTCAACGCCCCGGCATCCTCAGAGGCGGCACCTCCTGATTCCGGCGTGAAAGCTCTCGGCCTCTGCTCAGCATGCCAGCTTAGAGCCACGCAGAGCGAGGAGCCAGACTCCCTTTGTGCCCAATGTGAGGAGGCTGAGGGAGCCTTGGGCCAGGACCCGTCTCAACCAAGGTTTGCCGATAGTTCCCCAGGGGCCACCCCGGATCTAGCGGGGCGTCCTGAACAGCCAGGAATTCCAGGGGACTTGGTACCCAGACGGCTAGAAACCGCTTCCATTTCCTGGGTGGACTTCAGCTGACCCTGCCCCTGGACCTTCTCGCCCTTATCACGGGCACCCGCCTCCGGACAGTCCGGCTCATGCGGACCCTGCCGTCTCAGAGGAGGAGTCCGAACCCCCGAGGAGGGGGAACTTCCCTCTGGGATAGAGCCATACCGAACTATGAGGCGGTTCTTTCCTAAGGAAGATCTCTCCGACCTGGTTTCTCAATGCCTGACGGAGTTGGCGATTCCAGGCCCCAGTACTATGGAGGCACCCACGCAGAACCCCCTGCTGGAGGGTCTTCGTCCCACAGCCCGCCATTTCCCCTTCCTGCAAGCGGCGCAACAGCTGATCAATTTAGAGTGGAATGCACCGGAGGCCTCATTCAAAGGGGGTCAGGCCCTGTCCGGCATGTACCCCCCTGGACCTGGCAATCAGGGATATGCTGGTGTGCCCTCAGGTGGACGCCTTGGTTAGCGCTGTGGTTAAGCGCACTACCATTCCAGTGGAGGGGGGGGCGGCCCTCAAGGAGGCTCGACCGACGCCTGGACGCCATCCTGAAACAAACCTTTGAGGTGGCAGCTCTGTCTCTGCGAATCGCAACCTGCTGCACAGTGGTAACGCGTTCCTGTTTGTCACAGGTCAGGAACAATGCTCCGGCAGCTGACATGGAATCAGCTCTCTCGTTCCTTACGGATGCCGCCTCCGACCTAGTCCGTACGACAGCCAAGGGGGTCTCATCCTCAGTGGCAGCCAGGAGGCAGCTCTGGATACGGAACTGGTCAGCCGACGCCCCTTCTAAGACACGTCTCACTAGAATGCCGTTCAAGGGGTCTCTTCTGTTCGGCAGCGACCTAGATAAACTGGCCAGCACATGGGGCGCCTCTCCAGTACATCGACTGCCGGAAGACAGGTCCAAGAGGAACCAGCGCACCTTTCCGAGGCCCTCCAGAGGTAGAAGCTCCCAACGCTTCACTCCCTATAGGGGTCGCTACCAGGCACCTCGTCCTCAGGCCAGGAACCAGTCCTTTCGGACCAAGCAGCACAAGAGGGGAGCAGGTTCGGGTCCCGGCCGCACCCCACAATGAGAATCAGCCGAAGCCATAGGGGGCAGGTTAACCCTCTTCTACCCCAGATGGGTCGAGATTACGTCGGACCAGTGGGTCCTCACCATCATCCGAGAGGGGTATTATCTGGACTTCCACCACATCCCTCCGGACAAGTTTGTGGAATCTCCGTGTCCAAGCCACAAGAAGGCAGCATTGGAAGCTACCCTGGCGAGGCTCCTGTCCTTGAAAGCCATAATCCAAGTACCTGCATGGGAAATGGATTCTGGGCACTATTCCATTTATTTCATGGTACCCAAGAAAAAGGGCACCTTCCGGCCCGTATTGGACCTCAAGTCAGTCAACCGATGCTTAAGAGTCCCGAGGTTTCGCATGGAAACTCTGCGCTCAGTCAAGACCGCAGTACAGCCAGGGGAATTCCTCACGGCCTTAGACTTGTCAGAAGCCTACCTGCATATCCCGATTCATCGGGATCATCAGCGCTACCTACGCTTCAAGGTTCTGGGACAACATTTCCAATTCCGGGCTTTGCCCTTCGGGTTAGCCACGGCGCCGCGGACCTTCACCAAGGTGATCGTAGCAGTAGCAGCGGCGCTCAGACGGGAAGGAATCCTTGTCCATCCCTACCTGGACGATTGGCTGATCAGAGCGAAATCACGAGAGAGCCATCGGGCAACCAACAGAGTGATCGCCCTTCTGGAAAGCCTGGGATGGGTAGTCAACCTAAGCAAGAGTTGCCTACAGCCTTCCCAATCACTGGAATACCTGGGAGCCCGGTTCGACACCCAGGCAGACAAAGTCAGCCTAACCACCAAGAGAAGGTTAAAGCTCCAGCCCCGTCTACGGTCCCTGATGGGAGCCAGCCGGCCCATAGCCTGGGATTACCTGCAGGTTCTCGGTCTCATGGCATCCACCCTGGAAGTGGTACCATGGGCAAGGGCCCATATGAGACCATTACAACACTCCCTCCTCTCTCGGTGGAGCCCACGTGTACAGAATTACACCGTGCATCTACCTCTACCCACCAGCGTGCGGACCCAGCTACGGTGGTGGTTACAGTCCGACCACACGAGCAGGGGGTCGAAGATGTCCTCCCCCACGTGGACCCTGCTCACCACAGATGCCAGCCTGAGCGGATGGGGAGCACACTGCGAAGAGCTCACTGCCCAAGGGCAGTGGAACAGAGAAGAGTCAGGGTGGAACATCAACCGCCTAGAGGCACGGGCAGTCCGGTTAGCCTGCCTGCGATTTGCTCAAGACTGCGGAACAGAGCAGTCAGAGTGATGTCCGACAACGCCACCATGGTGGCATACATCAACCGACAGGGCGGAACCAGAAGCCAACAGGTGTCCCGAGAGATAGCCCCGCTGATGGCTTGGGCAGAGGCGAATCTCCAGGACATCTCCGCCGTCCACATTGCCGGAAGGGACAACACCACGGCAGACTTCCTCAGCAGGGAAAGCCTAAATCCGGGAGAATGGCAGCTGTCCCCCACAGCCTTCCAGCTGATTGTGGATCAGTGGAGGACTCCGGACATGGACCTATTAGCGGACAGGTCCAATGCTCAAGTACCCAGATACTTCAGCCGCAAGCGAGATCCATTTTCTCACGGGATCGACGCCCTGGTTCAGCCATGGCCTCCAGGGACCCTGCTATACGCCTTTCCGCCATGGCCCCTGCTGGGCGCCCTTATACACAAGATTCAGAGGCCTAGTTCTTCTAGTGGCACCAGACTGGCCAAGAAGACCCTGGTACGCGGACATGAGAAGACTAATGACAAGGGAGCACCTTTCCCTGCCTCCTCTCAGGGACCTGCTACATCAAGGTCCCGGCTCAATTCTCTTACGGTCTGGCCATTGAGAGGGCTAGACTGAAGAAAAGAGGTTACTCGGAGCCAGTGATAGATACACTCCTCCGAGCCCGCAGGTTTTCCACATCCCTCACCTACATAAGGATCTGGAGAGTATTTGAAGCCTGGTGCGACACTCATGGCACCAATCCACCTGCAACCACAATCCCTATTGTTCTGGATTTCCTGCAGGATGGGCTTCAGAAGGGTCTCTCCCTAAGCTCCATCAAGGTTCAGGTGGCTGCACTGTCTTGCTACAGTCCCAGGAGGGATGGCAACACCATTGCCATGCACCCAGATGTTTCCTGCTTCCTGAAAGGAGTCAAGCACATTCGTCCGCCACTGAAGTGGCCAGTGCCCCTGTGGAACCTCAACATAGTTTTGGATTTCCTCGCGGGATCCACCTTCAGACCCCTCCGGGGCCTGTCTCTCCGTTCACTAACTTTGAAGATGGTGTTCTTGCAGGCAGTGTGTTCAGCACGCCGCATCTCAGAGCTACAAGCACTGTCCTGCCGAGATCCCTTTCTCAGGCTCACTCCAGAGGCTATCCATCTTCGCACGGGTCCCTCCTGCTTACCTAAAGTAGTCTCACAGTTTCACCTCAACCAAACCATATCCTTGCCAACCACGGCGGGTTTGAAGAAGTCGGAAGAAGGGCGTTTGCTACGCCATCTCGACATCGGCAGATTGCTACCCAGATACCTGGAAATGACAGAAGCAGTACGAAAGATGGACCATCTGTTCGTCCTTCACAGCGGGAAGAAACAAGGGGAAGCGGCCTCACGGCCCACCATCGCCCGCTGGATCAAAGAAGTTATCAGAGCGGCCTACTTCGAGTCCGGGAAGTCACCGCCTCTGCAGGTCAAGGCTCATTCCACCAGAGCGCAGGCGGCCTCTTGGGCAGAATCTAGGATGCTGTCGCCCGCGGAGATATGTAAGGCGGCGACGTGGTCCTCCCTCCATACCTTCTCCAGATTTTACCGTCTGGATGTCCAGGCCAGGGAGGACACAGCATTTGCGAGGGCAGTCCTACGCGGTCCTCAGGCAGCCTCCCGCCCAGTCCGGGAGTAGCTTTTGTACATCCCACTTGTTCTGAGTCCATCTGCTACACGCTAGGAAATGTAGAGATTACTTACCTGATAATCTCCTTTTCCTTAGTGTATGCAGATGGACTCACCATCCCGCCCGGCTGCCAGTATACATGGGTTTCACCAATTTATAGGTAAGGCATGTCATTTCTTACACGAGAGCGTCCACTCTACCAGGTGTCGACGCCTTCCGGTTGGGAACGCTGGCGGTCTCCAGCTACTATCAATCGGTCAGGGGAATCCTGTTTCATTAATTAATGGTCCTGAATCCATCCACTACATGCTAGGAATTGGAGAAATTAATTACCTGATAATTTCATTTTCCTTCGTGTAGACAGATGGACTCAGCATCCCACCCACAGCTGCCACAAAATCCGGAAACCTCCGGGGCCAATCCCCGAGAGCAAGACAAACACGGGTAAGCCAGGTATTACCCCTACTTCAAGACACCCATAGTTTCCAGGTGTCTGCGTTTTTCGGTTGCGTGCATTGGCTGTCTCCAGTTGGAAATCAACTCAACCAGTAGATGTTAATCAAGTTAGCCAAGTTAATCAAGTTATTAAAACACACATATCCACAATTGCTTTTCAAGGAGAATACTGAAGAGCTGCACTTCCTGCACGGGAATATGTAGGCTGACGTCAGGTTGAAATCTGATGCCATCTCCCAACTGCTAGCAGGAGTACACTTGTCTGGACTGATCTGTGGTATTACAGGAACGGAAATTAAGAGGTAAGAACCAATTTCCCTTTTTAGCGTTGGATGCCTTTTTTCTTTTCAGATATCTTTGTAGGTGTATAATTAAGGATGTTGGGATTAGATACCAATTTTTTCCCCAGATCAATTGTTTCTTTCTTGATTAAAAACAAGTAGTAGTGAGCACACACATTGATCCATAATCAGTGCTATTTTGTCCCTTGGCCCTGTATGCAATTCCTTTTCTATTTTTCCTTTTGCAATATCTCCCCATCTTTACTGAATAGGTATTATTTCCCATTTGTAAACTATTTCTTGACAAGTCTATTCTTGCTGTCAATTGGAAATATTAAAATATAAAATAAAAAAAAAGTGACGACCAGTCTGTAGCAACAGAACCAGAGAAGAAAGGGGGCTAGCTGTAGCTACAGTCCTATAAACATAGGACTAGAAAGCATAATTATAATTTCAAAATGAAATAAGTCCTGTCTTTCTGTTCATATTACTGTTATTCTCTTGCTTTGCAAAGGCTTGAACATGCCATCCAACAAATTGTTTTAATCCTTCCAGACAGATTTTGTGTAAAACATTTCTCATTATTTTATTACAGTATTTGAGGTTTGGAGATGTCTTCAAGCATATGTTCTGTACTTGCCCACTTAACAGTGTGTCTACCATTTGCAGCTTACTCCAAGGCACACTTCTTCCACAGTCTTAGAAAACCCAAAACAAAATACAAGGCGAGAAACCATCTCTAAATGGATGTGGTCAGCATTTTCTGAAGCACACCAACCAGCTCCGTAAACTCTGTATTCTGAAAGTGACCCTTGTCTGTGTACTTGTGCAGATCAGCTCCCAAGCCATCGGCCACAGCCTGCTGTTCATCCCACGGCAGGAAAGGATCATCTGTAGAACCAAACTGCACAATGAGCCGGCAGTTACCTCTGATCTTCTCCCACTGCCAGGGACGGTTAAAATAGCCTGAAAGAGAAGAGGACAAAAATGGGGTGTCATCACTAATGTTCTTCCCTGTTAAAACAGGTGGCAGTATGAGTAACAGCTTTTTCAGCCAGATCCATGTTATGAGGCCAATTTTCAAAGCATTTAGGCTTCTAACTTTTGGAATTAGGCTCCTAACTTGGCCCCTTTGAAAATTTACTGAGGCAGAGTCCTAAATTCAGCCCCCTAAATTTAGTACCCTAAAAAGTGGGTGGCTACAGGGGCAAAGTGAGGTGGGGAAACAAAGTTAAGAGCTTAGCACTGATTTTCAGAACTATGCACCAAAATTAAGAGCCTAAATCTAGACAAATCAATAGCAGGCCTAACCTTTAGCATCCTAAATTTATGTGAATTTTCAGGTGAAAACTTAGGGACTTAAGTTTGGCTGAAAATAGGTGCCTAATTTAAAGGCCTAAGTTTTAGGAGCTCAGCTTTTTTTTTAATATTGGCCCCATGTTTCCTATGGCCACAATTTATTTTCATGTCTCCTTGGCCAACTTATTGTTTTTTTTATATGAAAGGACATTTTTATATTATGTAACCAGTTTTGGACTTTGTATTAACACCGTGAATTTAGCTGCCATGATTTACTTATAGAAACATAGAAATGACGGTCAAGAGGAAGGAAAAAGATAGCCTCTTATTACTCTGTGCATCTTTGCACCAAGAGGCAAGCTGCAAAAAGGAGACAGAACTATGTATTTTAGAGAGCTAGGTGGCTACATTTATGTTTTGTAAAACTGAAGAAGTGTGCCGGCTCTGTGATGATTGGGTATGTTTCCAGATAGACCAAACGAGGCTCCTCGATGCAGGCAGGGCTGGGAGCATGGCTGCAGAATCATTCACAGGCTTTGGAGGAGGTACAGACTGCATTTTTGTTACTCTCTCTCTCTCTAGCAGTTGAAATGCCTGACACTATAACTGCCAAAAAAAGCGACTAGTTCCATTAATGTCTAGAGGTCATGTAATTGTATGAAAAATACCAGTGGCATTGAATCGCTGGTCTTGACCCTGCAGTTTCTGGATTAATCCCGACAGAGAAGTTACAAATACTAGGTCAACCACAATTCAGACTTTAGACATAAAAAAAGAGAGTAAACAGCAGCAGTCTCCTCAACAAAAAACATTACCCACAACAATCTGGCATCCAGCCTATATCCATCTATTGTAAACCAGACAATTATTTTTAGGAGCAGCAGAATATAATTATTTTTAAATAACTTGCTTCCACAAAAATTTGATCCAAAGCGGTTTACATCAAACAAAATATAATACAGCCCTACAATATAAATACAATAATACACATCCATATTAGATATTCATTGTAGATATACTGAAAACCAGACTGGCGAGGAGGGGTACACCAGGACTGGTTTGAGAAACACTTTTCCCAACACATCACATTACCATCGCACTGTATTCTATGAGTCATTTGTATTTTCTGGCAAAATCATTCTTTTGCTTCTTCAGTTTGGAGCTAAAGAAGAGTGTGTTCTGAAAGCTAGTCAAGAAAGGTATCATTAGTCCAATAAAAAGGTATTACCTTTCTTTTTTTGTGGACTTTTTATTTCCACGTAATGAAATAAAGGAAACGTTTTTCCCAAGAAAGGGTAGATGGTGGGGGCACATCCAGACATCTTTTTCAAGGACTCTCATAGTTACTATATACTGGAAACATTGCAGGCATTCTGCTGGAGATCTAGTGAATTTCCTAGAAACTCATTTACATTTAAATGAATTCTGTGCTGCTGAAAAACTAAGACTCTGGAAAAATGCTAGAGCCATAAGAAGGATAAGAAGCCATAGGCTAAGAAGATGGGGAAAATAATTTCTCTCATGGCTATGAGCTAGCAAGGGAAAGACTTAGGATCCAAGTACACTAATTTTATTTGCAATACCAGCAGGACACAGCTCTGTTTTCTCTGGGACCTGTGGGTGAATGATAGCACAGTTACCGCAAAGCATTAACTTGTATTACCGCTTTGAGTATTTTTCATCGATAGCGGTTTACAAATGCATACCAATTAAATAAAGATGGCATACTCAAAATCCTCAAAGCTAATTTTGGGGAACGGAGACCAACCAGGACAAATATAAGAAGGGCCCGTGTTCTCCTCTGATCCATAGCTACAGCAAGGGCCGCAAAACCCAGCCCTTCCTGCAGGAGCCGGTCAGCATCACTAGCAGCCCTTGTATCTCTCCACTCGCCAATGATCCCGGCATGTCAAGAAGACAAACAGCAATGGTGTGGCGCCATGTCCTCTTTCTCTGCTGCCAGGCCCAGGTATCATGCTTTGAACCTTGCAGGACTACAATATCCGTTCCCAAGCAGCAGAGAAGGAATCTGGTATCCAAGGGATCGTGCTGCTGCTCTCCTCCTTTTACAACCGTGCTGGAATGGGAGTGTAAGTGAGAGAATCAGGAGAGAGGGAGGACAATGAGTAAGGGGATCGCCGGGGGGAAGGAAAGTAAGGGCATCAGAGGTGCTGTGGGGTGTGAGTGAGATCAAATGCACTGGAGTGTGAATGACAGGATCAGATGGGTGATGAGAGAGAAAGCGAGGGCCCCTAGAGGAACTGTAGTGTGGGAGTAAGGGGAGAGGGGCTGTGGGAGTGCAGTGATGGATTTCCCAATTGGCAAAAGCCTAGGACACCTCTCCCAATAGAATGAATTATATAGACAGTATATTGAAAACAAAATGAATTCAGCACAGGGCCTCTGAGCCTGAGTGTGCCCACAGACTGTCACAGCCCTGCCCCTTCCTCCATTCCTAGGAAGTCCATGCAAGGGGAGGAGCTGAAGCAGGGCATGTCAGCACGCTAGGGCTCAGAGACCCCACACTGTATTTTTTGTACTTTGCTGAGACAGGTGACCCAGCCCGTTTGACCCCCTTTAAGAAATGTGTACCTTTATTATTCATGTAGATAAGTTTTAGACCTAGTTGTATAAAATGTTTTTCAGTTTGTCAGACTAAAAAACCTGTATCGTTTTTTGTTATACCATTACAAATTATGGGGAAAGACCCCCAAGCCTTAATGTGCTACTGCGTGAGGGATTGTCACTCCCCCAATCCAGGATCTCCTTTTTTGCAGCCTCCTTTCCTTCCCTTTCTTAATCCTCCCCTCCCTCTAACTCGAGATCCCTTCTCCATTTCCTTATTCTCAGATTCCCATCTCTCTCCCATTCCCCAAATCCCTTCCCCTATGCTCTATCCTCCACCTCTCTTCTCAGCACTATTAACTAAAATCCCTTTCCCCCAACAAAGAACCAAATTAATTGGAAACACAAAATGACTTTATAAATGTAACCCCCCCTCTCTGGCAGAAGGTCCTGATGAAGGGAGGCTACAGAAAATTCTCAGGGCTGTCTTTACTCGTCTGAATTTCCAAAACACTCTTGCACCAATTTTCAGCCCTGGGGGCCAGGGTTCTCTAGCAGGGAGGAGGCAGCTTAAGCCTCTGGGGTCCTAGGCGCTGTGGTGGGGTAACAGGACTGCACAGACCCTCTCACTCCTTGCTCAATACTCATACGGCCCAATTTTAAAAGGGCCACACGCGTAAACAACAAGGATTATGCGTGTGGCTGGGCCTGGCACGCACTTTCAGAAGGGCCCAGCCACGCATGTAACCCCTGTTATGCACCAAAGGGCCAGGCAGGCACACGTAACTTACTTCTCATCAGAGCAGGTAAGTTACAGAACAAAAATAAACAAGTAGGTAGGGGTCAGGGTGGAGAGGGGAAAGGGAGGAAGATTAGGTAGGGGGTTAGGGAAGTTCCCTCCCAGTCCACTCCTTAACTGAAGCGGACTGGGAGGGAACTGGAAAAAAGGCCAATTGCGTGCCGCCCGTAATTTGAACATTCCCCCCATTGTGCGCGCACGTCGCAGGCTGCCTGCACACGTGTTGTACGCGGATATTAAAACCCAGCGCACTTGTTATAAAATCGGCATTTAAATTGACCCTATAGTGAGGGGGACTGATGATCCAAAAGGGCGCAACCACAGTTGAATAAAAAGGCTAAGGACAAGGTTGGTGTTCCAATAATAAAAAGATTTACTTGGGCTTAGAAAATAAAATTCAGGCAAGGAGTCTAAAAATCAGAAACAAAGTGAAGAAAATACAAATTAAGGAAAAAAAACAGGTTTCTCTGTCCATAGTGCCTCTTGATGACTCTTCTTCTCTTAACTGTGTCCTAGGCCAAAATACCTTCCCCTTTAAGGGGGTAAATTCTCCTCCAATTCCTTCTTATACCAGGGATGACATGAAAACCTTTCCTAGTGTCAATCTCCAAAATACTTCGCAAAACTCTCAAACACTTCAGTCTGTCTTCTACCTTGCTGTTCATTGGACACAAGATGCAAAAACAGGGATCCTTTCCTTCCTTCCAGAGGGTCTTCCCTCTCAGTCAGGAGCTGATCCAAAATATCCAAAAATCCTCTCAACAACGCTTAAGCTCAAAAGCATCTTCACTTGACCAGGTCTTGAGGACCTACCCACTACACTAACTCTTAAATGGGAGATCCAGTGTTGATCTCCTTATTCTCTTCAATATATCCTAACCCACTGGCTTTCTCCTTCCCTCTTGCGCCACCAACCCTCTGCTCTCTGCAGTCTTGCCTTCCCTCTTACTAATGCACCTGCTCAGTGGCAATTTATACCACTAAGACCCATCCCAAAAAAGAATATGCAAAACTTTATCTACAAATACCACCATGACCATTGGGAAAATATTAGTGCGGGTTCTAACCCCAGCTACATAAAGTAAAATAAACATTTAACTATTTATATGCAAATGTATGTACACATGCCACATAATATTCCATCTCTTGAGTTCTGCAGGAAACAGAGGACTGCGATTGTGAGCCACTGAGATATTTTATATTGCACACCTCTGACAGAAAGGTCTGGGAAAAATGAGATTCCTTCATCTGCTGAATATCTTCTTGTATACAGAGAGATAATGTCTTTTAAACAAATTTCCTTTGCACTGATTTCCTAATGCATTAATTCATCTGTAAATATATTAAGTGCTTAAAACAAATATACATTTTTAAAAATTCCCTTTGCAGTGAGAGTCCCAGCTCATTCATACAGCAAGTCAGTATGGTTAAGACCTAGGACAAACTATTTTTTTGGGAGTTTAAAGCCAGGCTGGCTCTTTGAATGCAAGATAACATACAGTATAGTTGTCTGCTGGTATGGCTGTTGAGGAAGCATTGATGTTTAGGAGAAGTAGGGAAAGGCTGTTGGGTGAGCAGTGGGATCTGGCTTTTGGGGGCCATAATGTCTTGGGTGCCCTAAAAGATTCTAGAGCGGGGAGGGGTGGACTGGTGGGTGATGCTGCTGATGTTTGCCGATTGGGTTGGTTGTGTGTGTAATTGTTCTGTTTCATTATTGTTTTTAATTTGCTGCTGGTTCGGCTATGCACATTGCTTTGGGAAGTAGTTAATAAGTTTGTTGAGATTAAATAAATAAATAAATACATCTTTGCATGCAATAAAAGAATCCTTTTGATTTTTTGCAGGGGAAAGAAAATTTTAAAAACATCTTTTGGTCTCAGTTTGCTTTAATTCATTTTTAATTACTGTATTTTGCACTCCATAAGACGCACCTGACCATAAGAGGCACCTAGGATTCAGAGGGGGGGAAAAAAAAAAAAAAAAAAGTGGTGTGCTAAACTGGCTCTGTTCCCGGGCGTCTGTGCGTCTTATGGAAGTGCATAACATTTTTTTTGTCCCCATTTCGTTTTCGGGTCTGGGGAGGGAAATTTGGTCCACTCCCCAGATCAGAAAACTTTTATCGTTCTCTTTCTGTGGAAAATAAAACCCCTAAAAAAAACAACCCATCCCAACCCTTTAAATTTAACTAACTACAACCACTCCCCACCCTCCTGACCCCCTCCCCCCCCCACCCCCAAGACCTGCCAAAAGTCCCTGGTGGTCCAGTAGGGGTCCGGGAGTGATCTCCTGCACTTGGACCCATCTGCGCCATCTTGGGCCATCAAAATGGCGCAGATGGCCCTTTGCCCTTACTATATCACAGGGGCCATCTGCGCCATTTTGATTACTGGCTGCCGACGGCCCAAGTGCAGATCGCTCCCGGACCCCTGCTGGACCACCAGGGACTTTTGGCAGGTCTTGGGGGGGGGGGTCGTAAATTTTTTTTTTTTTTATATATTCGCTCCATAAGACGCACAGACATTTCCCCCCCCACTTTTGGGGGAAAAAAAAAGTGCATCTTATGGAGCGAAAAATACGGTAATTCCTTCAGTGGTAAACTGGCTCCATCAGCTTGGATGTTCTGTTAGAGCCTGAAACAAGTGGGTGAGGACAGGAACACTTACGGCCAGATGTACAAAACAGTTTTCTTTATAGACACAAAATGGAAGAAACCCCTTTGGATATTTGGTCTCAATGTCATTCGCAGAGTTTTATAACATTATAACATTTTGATCAGTTGCAAAAGTATTCCTTCCAATAAGTATTGATTTATTATAAAAGATAATAGAAAACTGGTTTCTATAAATATAATATCCACTACCCAGCCTTACAGAGACAAAGAGCATCCCATACTGAAAGATAAAAAAGCTACCCGACTTACCACTTTCCCTCTCGTTGGCATCCCCCAAGTCTGAAGTATAAGCAGACACTAGAATAATGGCATACACCTTGTGATTTTCGGCATACCTGAGGAAAGGAACAAGCCGTCCGTAAGCAAGAGCTCCTTTCCAGCATTATAAAAGCATCAACAGGCAAAATCTGTTATATTTTTCAAGGGATTTCATTGTAAAAGATAAGAGACCCTATAGATCCTAATATTGCATCATGTCGAAGCTGATATTCAAAAAAAAGCCAAGCTAAATTTAGAGCTCTGAGGGCCTGATTCACCAAGATATTTTCCTATAGACACAGAATGGGAGAAAAGCCTTAGTGAATCAGGCAGTAAATTAGGTACCTAAGTTTTCAGCTGAAAATGCATATAAATTTAGGCCTGCTATTTATTTGCCTAGATTTAGGCTCCTAAGTTAGGTGCCTATTTCTGAAAATCAATGCTAAGCTCCTAACTTTGTTTCTCTGCCCCTGAAGCCACTCACTGTTAAGGCTCCTAAATTTAGGGGCTTAAATGAAACTAGGAGCCTGAATTTAGGAACTCGGCCCTAGTGCATTTTCAAAAGGACCAATTTAGGATCCTACTCCATAAATTAAGATCCTAAACTCTGAAAATTGGCCGTCATTTTTAGTAAAGGAAGAGAAATCCTTCAGCAGCAGTTAGCCAGATTTCAGAAAATGACAAACCCCATGTTTTCAGGGGACCATGGAACATCAGCCATGCATGCTTCATATTTTCTACAACAGCATGTTCTGTACTGTAAAAAAAAAAAAAAAAAACCCAAAAAACAGCAAAAACCAAACTTAAGGCTTGCCTCAGAACAGCCCCCTTTTTGCTGAAGAGGGAGTTTAGAGATAGTATTAGGAGTCTTCTTGTTAAAAAGTAAATTATATATATGGTGGTTTTTGTAAATCTTTGAGCTGCCTCGCGCACTCAATGGCACAATTTTTCTTAAGTCCTTTGGACTTCCTCCTCATTTAGAGCTGGCTGCTACTGGCGCTATGGCACCATGAACGTTTATTCTGAACACAGGATTTTTCCCAATTTCATTCCTATCTAGCCTTGCCATTGCATTGACATTCCTCAGCCAGAGACTGTCAGGAATGGTCAAACTGTGTGGATGACCGACAAGGTAAGATAGCATTGAGAAATTACTACTTAGCTGATAATCTCCTTTTCTTTAGTACAGTCAGATGAATCCAGAACAAGTGGGTTATGTACCTCTAGCAGCAGATGCAGACAGAGCAAACTGACATCAGCCTGCAGTACTGTTTTCAAAAGCAACTGTGGACAGACTAGCAAAATTCTTGATTAAAGACAAGTAACCATTTCAATACTCAGCCAACAAGTAACACTGAGCTCAGACAAGAATGTATAAACATAAGTCTAGGGACTGGATTAACACATAGTCACACAAGAGGACCGTAATGCAATCATTTAGCTGCCAGAGGAAGGAAGCTGGATTCATCTGACTGTCCTAAAGAAAAGGAAATTATCAGGTAAGTAGTAATTTCTCATTTCTTAGCTTCCAGTCAGATGACTCTAGAACAAATGGGATATACCCAAGCTATTTCCGAATAGGGTGGGAGGCTGCCCGCAGTCCAGTCAAAACTGCATGTGCAAAGGTGGCATCCTCCTGGGCCTGCACATCAGATGATAATACCTGGAAAATGTGTGGAAGGAGGACCACATCGCAGCTTGGCAAATGTTGACAGTAGACAACAATCTAACTTCTGCCCATGAAACTGCTTGAGCCTTAGTAGAATGAGCCCTAACCTGACTAGGTAATGGCTTCCCAGCATCCACGTCTACCTCCTTAATTCAGTGTGTCTAGTATTGCCGTGAAGAAGAAACAGGTGATCAGATTACCAGAAAGGCTTAGAAACCTCCAGATACCTGACAATGTGTCTCCTGACATACAAGGGTCGCAACAGACGATACTCCTCTGCATCTCTTTCTCTGGCCAGAGATGGCAGGGAAATTGACTGATTCAAGTAAAACTCAGTAACCACCTTCGGTCAAAAAGGAAGGAACAATATATGTAGCTGTACCGCTCCTAGAGTCACTTGAAAGAAAGGCTCACAGCAAGACAAGGCTTGGAGTTCAGAAACCACACACGCAGAGCAAATTGCCACAAGGAACACAGTTTTCAAAGTCAGTAACCTCAAGGACAGGGTACGCAGTGGTCTAAACGTAGGGCCCGCCAAGAAATCCAAAACCAAATTAAGATTCCAAGGGGGCACCGGAAACTGCAAGGGGGGTTGAATATGGTTCACTCCTTTCAGAAAATGGGTCACATCAGGATGAGCCGACAAGAATCTACCATTTACCTGCCCCCTGAAACAGGCAAGAGCCGCTACTTGCTCCTTCAAGGAACTGAGAGCCAAACCTTTATTCAAGCCATCATGCAAAAATTCCAAAATGGGCGGAATCTTGACTAAGGAAGGAAGAGTACCTCGATCCTCACACCAGGCCTCAAACTCTCTCCAAACCCAAACATAGGCCAAGGAAGTGGAGAACTTTCTAGCTCTCAGTAAGGTGAAAATCACCGTCACAGAGTATGCCCACTTCAGCAAGTGAGCCCATTCAAGGGCCATGCTGTAAGACAAAATAGAGTCTTATCTTCATGAAGGACAGGTACCTGCTTCAATAAGGTCCTGTGTGCCAGAAGTTGAAGAGGCAAATCCACCAGGAGCCTCCGCAGATTTGCATACCATGGTCTCCTGGGCCAGTCTGGAGCTACCAAGAGCACCATCACTCTGTGGCACTCGATCCTCCAAACCTATATGCCCAAGATGGACCATGGAGGAAAGGCATACAGCAACTTGTCTTCTGGCCACTCCTGCACTACGGCATCAATTACCACTCACTTTGGATCTCTCCTGCGGCTGAAGAATCACAGAGCTTTTGCATTGCATGAAGTCGCCAGGAACGGAAAACCCCAGCGGGCCATGATCAGCTGAAACACCTCATCTGACAATGCCCACGCTCCTGGATCCAGACTCTCCCTGCTGAGAAAGTCTGCCCTTACATTGTCATTTCCTGCTATATGTGAGGATGAGATCATCTGGAGATGCACTTCTGCGCATTCCATAAGTTGATCTATTTCCAGTGACACTTATTGCTTCTTGGTACTTCCCTGCCGATTGATGTAAGCCACAGTTGTTGTGTTGTCAGACATTATTCGAACCAATCAATCTTGTAGCCTGTCGCCAAACTGTAAACATGCCAACCGAACCGCCCTAGCTTCCAGTCGATTGATGTTCCAGATAGTGCAAGGATGCTGGAATGCAGTAGAGTCTATCAGCTCCCCAATCAAGTGTCCTTGCGCTATCGGCTCCCCAATCAAGGAGACTCATGTCCATTGTCAGTACTAGCTAGTCCGGTGGGGCTAGGGAGACTCCCCTCCTTAGATGATCCGCCTGCAGCCACCACTGCCGTTGGGAGGAGACCTCCAATGACAAGTGGAGCCGAATCGAATAGTCCTGAGACTGCAGGTTCCACCGAGACAGCAGGGAGCACTGCAGAGGACGCATATACACCATTGCCCATGGTACAACTTCCAGGGTTTCTGCCATTAAGCCAAGTACCTGCAAGCAAGACTACACAGTTGGGAGCAGAGTGTTCATCAACAGATGGAACTGTGCCAAAAAACATCTGAATTTGAGCTTCTGGCAGGAAAACCTTGCACAGCTTCAGGTCAAACCAAACCCCAAGGTATTCCAACAACTGAGTAGGCTGTTACGTGCCCTGTCCATGCCCGGCCCTGCTCACCTTGTTAGCTTATCTGCAGGTCATGGGTCAGCCTCCCCAGCAGCAGCTGCGAGCTCCTCCAGGCCTTGGTGTCCCGCGGCGGAGGTCACCAGGCCTTCCCATATGCACAGGCCTCACACCCGGTCTCTTGTAGGGCCAGGGGCAGGTCCTAGCTCTGCAGTGCGCCCTGATTGAATGTTCAATATAAGGAAGTTCCTGGCTGCACTTCCTTGCCTTGGCAATCAGGTCGGCACTGTAAGTGTACTAGTTTGCCTCCGCATTCACAGTCTTGTTCCAGCTTTGTTCTAGCGTCCTTCTGTCCCGTCTCCCCAGGTAGTACCCTCGGACTAACTCTCTGGTACTGACCTCGGCCTGTTCCTCGACAATTCTGTCAGCTGCCTGGATCTGGACCTCTGACTGCCTAGTGACCTCGGCTGACCTCCAGAACCTGACCACTGTCTTGTTGACTGATCCTTGGATTCTGACCTCGGCTGCCATTGACCACGTCTCCTGATTCTGGCTCTGTCCCTTGCCTTGTTCCATCAGACCTACAGCCTTGAGTCCGACTGCGCTCCCTTGCTGTCTGTGGGCACGCCTGTCTACTACCTCTCCAGGAGACCCTGCGAGGCCCACCTAAGTCCAAGCGGCCCGGGTCCCTATGGGCTTCCAGTAGTGAAGCTCATCCTAGCCTCTGTCTCCTCCAGTGCTCCACCCCCTGGGGGCAGGTGCTTCCTGGTCCCTAACAGGGAGCTGTTCTCTACTGCTCCAGGACAAGGGTCCACCCCCGAGCGCAACACTGAAGACTGTTCTTGGCCAGGTTCACTAGCCAGCCAAGCTCCTGTAACAAGAAAATCACCTTCAAGTCACCAGGCTGCTCTCTTCCAGCAATTTGGCGCAAATCAGCCAATCGTCCAAATAAGGATGTATTAGGATTCTATCCTATCCTGTCTCAATTTTGCCGCAACTACTACTATCACCTTGGAAAATGTTCTGGGAGCAGTGGCCAGACCAAAGAGCAGTGCCAAAACTGAAAGTGGATTAGAAGCCAAAAATGTCCAATCAGAAACTTTTATTCTATGGAGACGTATTACTTTTTGACAAGCCCGACTCTGGCAGAGTTTCGCCCCCTACATTAGGGCTGCCTCAGGGGCTGTGTGCAGTCAACATATATATATATGTAGAATCAGTCTCATTCGAACCAATTACATCAGATTGTATTAATTCAGCGCTACCGCAGCAAATACAGTCTCCGCTCCAATCGCAATTAAATAAAGGTTTCTGATCTGACATTTTGGGCTTCTAATCCACTTTGTTGCCCTCACGGCTTTTTTAGATAGTCTTCCTTGTTGCTTTATTGGTCCAAAACTGAAAGTGGCATCCCAGAACTGCGAATCACAGAAAGCATTGATGTTTTAGTCGGACGGGGATGTGGAGATATGCATCGGACAGATCCAGAGAGGTCAGAAATTCCCCTAACCGCACAGCCAATGTCACCGAGTGCAATGTTTCCATGCAAAAATGCTTCACTCGCAAATGACGGCTGATGCCACTGAGGTCCAGGATAGTATGAAAAGAACCCTCCTTTTTTGGCACAATGAAATAAATGGAATATTGCCCCATATTATCTTGAGATGTGGGCACTGGGACCACAGCCCTCAGATGGAGGAGCCTTGCCAATTTACCCTCCACTGTCTGCTACTTCTGTGGGCAGTGGCAGGGAGACTTCATGAAATGTCCTGAGGAACACTGCGAAATTCCAGGGCATATTCTTCTCATATCACCTCCAGGACCCACTGTTCTGATGTGATCTCAACTCACCTCTGATAAGAAAGAGAGACGTCCCCCTATGTCCTGTTCCTGGGGGTGGATCAGCAAACCTTCTTTGGGAGGCTCAGGAGGTTCCACTACCCGAGCCTGCACCTTTTCTGGGTTGCCTGGGACGAAAAGACTGAGACCTAAAAAACAGTTGAGTACTCTGAAAGGTCACTCCTCTATAGGGTCAAAAATGCTTCGATCCTCTGGCAGGACCTCTCATGGTAAAAGGAGTGCTGCACCTGCTTCTTATCCTCTGGCAAACGAGGAACTGGAATTTCACCACTTACTGACCAGTTTCTCCAACTCACTGCCAAACAAAAGCGAGCCGTTAAAAGGGTAATTTGGTGAGGTTAGCCATGGTAGTTGCATCGGCCAACCAATTTCTCAACCATAACAAATGCAACTATCGAAGCCACCTCTCTAGTTGAAGTGCGGACCAAATCACAGCCTGCATCTGCCAAGAAGTCAGCAGCTGGTTCCATAACTGCCCTGGAATTTACCCCAGAATCATTAACCTCCTAGGAGAAAAGCAAACAAGAGCGAGCTACCAAGGAACAACATGAAACAATCTGCAAGGTCATTGCCACCACTTCAAATGCTTGCTTAAGGACAGTCTCAATCTTTTTTTCATGAGCATCCATAAAGGCCATTTCTTCT
The DNA here is from genome assembly GCF_901001135.1 of Rhinatrema bivittatum. Lineage (NCBI taxonomy): Eukaryota > Metazoa > Chordata > Amphibia > Gymnophiona > Rhinatrematidae > Rhinatrema > Rhinatrema bivittatum. The sequence goes on along the minus strand of NC_042617.1, from coordinate 251,741,396 downwards.
TCCACGGGAATAGTGGCCTGCATGGATACTGGACACACAAATGTATCTACCTTCGGAAAACGTAAGCACTCTCTTACCACTGGATCCAGAGGGTACAAGCCTTCCAAAACCTGACTCCCTTTGAAATTAGCCTCTGGGGCACCCCACTCAAGATCAATCAATTCTTGAATGGCCTCCATCGTGGGGAAAAACAAGATGTTTTACGCAAGGAAGCCAAAATGGGATTTCTCTTTGGCTCAGGACACTGAATCCGCTCCAGGAACTCCAAGCATTTTCAAGGTCTGGGAAACCAGAGTCTCTATGAAAGAACCGTAACAGTTCTATACAGTTCTAATGCGGGGAGGAATTTCACCATCTACAAGAGTCAGGGTCAGCATTATCATCCGTGGCATCTGGATCTCTATCCAAAGGTCCCGCTGCTGCTCTAGGAGTACTCCGGCACTTGACAGAAGGTCCAGGCAAGGATCCTACCTGCACCTCTGCTCTGGGAGCATTGGACAGGGCCAAGGACTGCACCTGAAGAAAGGATTGCAATCCCTGGAAAAATTCCACCCATAAAAAAAGTAGAAGTAACCAGACTAGGAGGTACCTGAGGCGTACTCACTAAGCTACCTTCCACTGCTGAGGAACCAATTATGGGAGTTCCAAAATCAGGTGCCTCACACCTGAGTCGTCTTTATCCAGACCTACATCCGGCTGGGAAGAACCAGGCTTAGTGAAATCAGAGGAAGACAATTCTCCCTGAGCCTCCAAAAAGCGCTGGCACAATTTAGCGGACACTCTAGGCTGAGATGCCTGAATGTGACAAGCAGTGCAAAGAGAGAGATACTTAGGCTTCTTAAGTACGGGCACCATTATGGCCAATAGTGTGCTGAGAAGGCTGAAGCCATGCGACTAGCTGTTTTGTTTTGGGGTTTTTTTTATATGCACGATCAATCTAGGCACCCAAACTTTACACGTCCAGCTCTTAGGCATCACACACCTAGGCACCCAAAAATAAGCGCCCAAACAACTTAAGCACAATTGTGCGCAGAGGAAGGTGAGCGGCCACTATGGCGTCGCTTAACTTGGATGCACAGACTATGAGGCCTGACTGTACGTCCAAAAGCTGGGCACACAGTTACACGCACATGCTGGACTGACAATCCTGTAGAGGGCAGCCTTAGAAAGAGCATGAAATAACGGTGGCCTACCACGAGGTGCGCAGCAAAAAGCCTGAGAGGGGGGGCCTAGCTTAAGGAGGCTGCTCACGTCCCTCGACCTCCCACAGACCAGGATGCAAATTGGACTGGCACGCCGAGCATGGAAACAGGGGAAGGAGGAAGCCCTACACAACAAAAACCTCCTCCTAGGTCTCTGTATAATTTTATTTATATATTTTTTTTATAAAAACTTACCAGAACTCAGCCTTACCTGGCTGAGTACAGAGATGCTCTCTGGCTGTGAGGGGAAGAGGGCATATGCTGTCACCACCGCACTCTGCTTCCTGCACCCCCTGCCTTTCACCTGCTCAAGCAGCTAAGTCCACGCCAGTTGAAACCAGCTACCGGACTAAGGCAGTCATCTGAGGGACCACAGAAATCACCTCAGGAATTCTCAACTGTGGGAGGGACCATTTGGTATCATCACAGGAGAGCAGGGCAAATGTATTTCCCTAATTCTCCTTTTCTTTAAAATGAAGCAATCACCAGTGGGGAGATGCAAGTCCACCATCTGCTGGAGACGGAGAATACTGGCAGGCTGACATCAGTTTTCTCTGTCTCCATCTGTACATAAGGTGCATAACCCACTTGTTTTGGATTCATCTGACTGAACGCTAAGAAACAGTACTTATAAACGTCCAGGTATATTCAATATCTGGAGGTAATGGAAGCAGACTGAGTTGGGGTGGCTGGGTGAGTGTGGGTCCAAGCAGGAGACCAGTTGGCTGATAACAGGAATCAGAAATGAAGTCTCAGCGTTCTAGTTGCATCAACATGGAAGCTGGAGAGGCCTGGGCTTTAAATATTCTATAGGTACTGTAAATAATTTCCCCAAACTCTTCGCAAGCTTTAATCAAAGCACAGTCTCAACAATAATACTTGTAAACAACGGTAGGACCATCATTCAATATTTATGGCGATTAACCCTTGAATCACTCTTAAATTACTGTGAACCACCTTGGATATTCAAACTGAATTCTGTGCAACTGGCTGGTTTAAACAAGAAATTAGCGTGGTATCCGTGACATGGGCGGGGAAACCCCATATGGGATGATGTGGAAGACTTTGATTGGTCCTAATTTTCATAGGTTTTTAAGCTCCTCCACTTTTTTCAGTTAAACTATGAATAAAGGAGTAAGATGGAGGCCCATCAGCCGTAGTCTAAACTGAGTTGGTGGTGGACCACCCTGATGCAGATTCATTTCAAACATGGTCTGTTTTGCGGCTGAGCTTGAAGTTTATTGAGACATTAATGCTGCACTTGAAAGCTATGTGGATTTTATTTGCAGAACAAAGCTGATTTAAAAAAATGAATTTCATAACAAGACAGTTATAACTGGCCGATAATTATACTTTTGGATCTCCATAAATAGTGGATGATTTACAACTATAATAGTCCTGCTGTTTACAAATATTGTTGTTAGATGGTGCTTGAATTAAAGCTTGTGAAGAATTCTCTACAAAAGGTGTTCAAGGAAAGTACTTACAGTACTTATATGATTGGGTCTTTTCCCTGCATGGGCTTTTTTGTGCGTTTGCTTTAAATATTCTAGCCAAGCTGGGTGGTTCCCTTGGACTGGTGGGGATCTTTTTCTTCCTCTTGCATCTGCAGGCTAAGTTACTGATCCCCTTTCCACCATCTCCAAGAGTGTGCTGACTTACTGGTTAAGTAACCTGGCTCAGAGTCTCTTGGGCTGCCAGTTCAAACCCAGCTGGGCCTGACACACAAATTATAGCGCATGCCAGAAACTGGTAGTTATGCACCTGCCCTGCCATTAGGTATAACTTGTGTGATGACTCTGTACTCCGTTTGAGGTCTTTGACTGCTATCTCCTCAGCTCTGGCCAACCCAAAGAGAATAATTTGGCTCAGGAATCAAAATGATGATCTCCCAGTAATGCAAAGCAGTTCACTGAACTGGCCATCTGATATGTCTTTTAAAGAAACCCAATCTGCAGAAATCAGACAAATGCATTGATGTAGTATGTAAAGATCATACCAGGGACCCCAAAACTTGTTTCATGTATTACTAATAACATAGGTAAATTAGAAGTGCAGTGGCATTACATCTGTTGGCAATCAAAACTGAAAGATGCTTGTTAACAGATTTGCTTGTAATAAAGACCATCAAAGGACAAAACACTGAATGTTCTCAACATATTTAAATTTTTATAAAATCTTAAGTTGTCATGCTTGTGCAGAGCAATTTTTTTATATGGTAGAGCTTAAGACCATTACATTGAGACATGCCAGCAATGCATGACATTACTTAAAAAAATAAGGGTAGAATAAGGAGGGGCATGTTCCATTACATGTATCATACACACATGTAACAGGAGAAACATTAAATGGGAGAATAGTGCCATAAGGGAATATATTCAAAAGCCAACAGCTTGGGAAGACACTAACCTATAAGAGAGATGGGAGACTCTATTTGCATTATATGTTAGGTATAACAAATAAAAATGTCTTTGTTATAGATATTAAAACCAAAGAACGATCTGTAAAAAATGCAGAGTTTGAACTTCTTTGGCTAACAGGTATGTTTAACATTTCTTTTTAATTTGTATTTTAGAAACAGTTAACAAAACAAATTGCATCAGATAGAGCCATGGTACCAAAATATCCACAGCTACAAAATAAATCTCAATATGATAAGACCATAAAAGGTACCTCCTGGTTAAGGGGGAGGAACTCATTACGCACAATTGAGAGCTACCCTACAAATGTATCAATTCTCAGTTCTGGTTATGATTAAACAAACTTTTTTTTTCTTCTTTTGCAGTAGGTGGCCACATGACCACCAGCCTTTAGAAGCAGCATTGTAGAAACCCAATTGTCCAATGATGTTCCTAAAAACTGATTTGGCAAACAAAGCCAAAACTCACATACAGATGTTCGGTCTTTGATGCAGTGAGGATCCTAATATAGAAGAGTTAAGGCGGATGGATGCACCACTGACGGGCAGGGCGTGTGAAACAAACAAGGATCGGGGGAGGTGAAGGGCACCTTGTTTAGTCGTTCTGGTTGTAGGTCAGCAGAAAATAGAATCTTTCAGATGTCTGGCAGATTAATCCCTGAAAAGTGCGTAATAAATATTTCCACTACTGTACCTCATGGCAGCAGCTGCCCCTGAACTGTGCCCAATGATCACAGTCCTCTCATCACACTGCAGCTCCGACTCCATAAAGGGGAGCCATAGGCTCTCTCTAGCTGTAACTGATTAATAGACATGAATAAATTATTTTGCATCTCCTCAATTTCCAAAGTCATCCTAACATGAAAATGTACCCTGCTGTGTCTGCATGTAATACTGTCTTCTCAGATTATTTTAATTCATATTTCGAATAGTAACCCTCAGAACTAGTTCTTTTGCTTCCTTCTCATGCCAGAGGCTGCTGTGATGATATTGTGCAGTATCAAAATGCACCAGTATACTATACAGAAAAACAATTTGTCTTTTAAAAGCTCACAGTGATCTCAATTCTGTGAGCCTCACAAGCTGGAAGAATACCTGGAGATATTCACTCCCTAGCATTCTCTCACATTGCCAAAAGCAATATATGATCTGAGTGGGGAATATTCAGCCCTCTCCTGTGGAGGTGTATTCTTCTGCACAATTTTTTTTTTTTTTGCATACCCTCAACTTTCTACGATATCAGGCCAACGAGATTAAAGCTCATGTTTAGCTAGGTCTGTATATTAAGCTACAACACAGCAAATCCCAGGATCTCGAGCCAGTGAACTAGACCCAATATTACAAATCATAAAAAAACAGGTCCAAAAATATAAGCCTCCTCGCCCCTTTACAAAAAAAAAAAAAAGCTCCAGAACTTCAAACTTTTAACTGTGAAATCCGACCAGTCAACCAACCAGCACCCAGATACTATTTCACAGGGCAAGAAGGGCAGCTATTCAAACCCATTATATATTACGCTTATCCCATATATGAACAGATTTAGGCATAAAGAGGTTCAATGACAGCCATACTGTGTACATTTTCCTGTATTCATGACCCTGACCCTGTTTAAATATAAAATACTGTTAGAGAAGGTGCCCAAAACCACCAAACATCAGATTAAAATCAAGCACACAATCATCAAAACGTAAGGGATAGAAAAATTTCAGGAAGACCACCTACAAAAGTTATATTTTCAAGGGCCTGGATATATTAAGCTTCCCCCCCGAGACAGAACGGGGGAAAGCCTTAATAAATCAGCCCCTCAAGCAGGGCGTTATAACATGCCACATTTGCTTTTGAAATATTACACAACTGAGTGGCAATTCAGTACTTGAGGTTCTGTATATAGCCCCTAATCTCCTTCCTCTTTCTTCTGCTTGGTCTTGTTTTGCTAAATGAGCGTGTAATCACATGATTTCACTTTTTTTTTTTTTTTATTATGCCAGTGAACTAATATCACTGGTTAAGAAGCACAACATACAGACCTCATGCTGCAGGTCCTAGGGTTTGTTACGCTCGTCGTCTGCAACTTTCCAATCAACCTCGGCTGCCCTTTGAAAGCATTTACAGATACTATAGGCAGACTCTGTAAAAGGCATATTAAAAATATCCTTTTTGTAGGCATTACATTCCCAGTTTAGTTGGCACTCAGGGTTTTAAATCAACGATATTACCAGTGCCAGATAAGGAAGTGCATTTGTGAGAGGGATAACAAATAGCATTATTCAACCCCCTGAGCCCACAGGGATTTGGCAAACCTAAGGTGAGAAGCTGTCTGTGCTGCTGGCATGTGCCATCTCTTCTGTTGACTTCTTACATAAAAGTCTTTGGCTTCCTAGGTTTACTTTCTACTATGCTTTAAACAATGGTGCAAGATCAGACACCAAGGAAACTGAATCAAGATTGCAGACTTACTTGGATCAGGCATATTCCGAAGGAGGCAGTGGAAATTTGGGATCTGTGATGGAAAAGGTCAGTTGTTAGACTAGCAAGGTCCAGAATCAGAGCGGCACTAGGCTCAAAAAGCATGCCACAACCCCCAACATTGAAAAGCTTCTCTTACTGCTATTGTAGACATTCTTCTCTGGATAGAAAGAAATAAAAGTGCTATATGTCCAGGTCCTATCTGTGCATGCACAAGCCCTGTTCAGTGAACACAACATATGTTATGTACATTGAACAGGCCTTGCAGGTGGTGTACCATAGCATACCATTACTCTTTGAATGCAAACAGTGAAACAGGAGAAAGAGGCAGCGCAGTCAGAAGCAAGTAGTCACAAATCTTGCTAGCAGGTCACCAGATGAAGTTGTGTTTCAAATGGGCAGGGAGGGATGGGGACATGAAGGGTGCCACAGGCATGCAGGCACAGAGGCAAACACATCCCATGGACTGCAGGAAGAGGAGCTGCAGTCCACCAGGACTGCAGCTCCTCTTCGGGACTGCATCTCTTTATGCAGTCCCGTTCCACTCTGGGACTAGAACCTTTCCACCTTGTTTGAATCACTTTTGGCATTTATCCGAAGTTGTTCCTCAGCCTTTTTCAGAAGTGCATGGGGATGCATATTGCTCAGTCTCCAGGCCATGCTCTCCCAGGTGTGCGTGTGGGAGGGTCCAGGTGAGAAGATAAGAAATAAAGATGCAGTTTTGGTCTATTGCTTTTCTTACCTGTCAGCTCTCTTATCTAGACATGAAACCTTTTACCTGAGTAACAATACCTCACATGCAAACATGACATTAATCAAGGCAGAGCAAGGGGAAATGTCAACTTTCCTAGTGTGTACTCCTGATAGCAGATGGGAAACGGAGTCAGATTTCAAAGCTGATGTCAGCCTACATATACCGTGCAGGAAGCTCTGCTCTTCAGTATTTCTCAGTCTCCTAAGCAGATAGGGACACTACACTCACTAGAATAGTGTTAGCAATTTTAAATCAAGAAGAAAGAAAAAAAAAAAAACTTACCTCTAGAAGACAAGCCCCGCTCCCCTGCGGTGATAGCTAACGGTCCCTCCCCCAGTCGAGAAATCCTGAGGTGATTTGCAAGATCCCTCAGAGGCAAGCTTTGGTCCGGTGGCCGGCTTCCAGCGTGGACTTAGCCCCCAGGGTGGCTGAGAGGCAGCGGGTGTAGAATCGAGCACAGCAGTGAAGGTAATTCCCTCACCCCCTGCAGTCTGAGACCGCCCAGCACGAGACCGGGAAACACCGAGACCAGGTAAGGTAGAAACCTCTCTTAAGTCTCCAGTCTCCGAGGCTCGAATAGCCGCACAGAACGTCCATTCCGGCGTCTGTTAAATTGGGTTGAGCAGACCCGTCTGGGCTACCCCCCGATCCGGTGCGAGGCTCCACACATGGAAACTCTCCCGGGGGGAAGGGGGGGGGGTGGGTCGCCATCTTGTCCATGTGGTCGTTGGTGCCATTTCCCCCCCTTGACCGCCATATTGTCCGCTCAACTGAGCCGTGCGCACAACAGACTTGTGTACACAGCAGCGCGCACATCTGTGTCGTGCGCACAGCAACATGCATAACGGCCCGCATGCACAAATATTACCGTGCGCACAGCGGCGAGCACATCTCAGCCAGGCGCACAAGTAGTAGTCTGCGCGCACATCTGTACGCATTCTGCACACACATCTTCGGTGCACAACTAAAACTCCTGGTGCACACACGAGTTTTGAAGCTCCCCAAGAACACAAACCATGGCACCTCTGCCCAGCCTCCACCTGAGAGCTGCGCAACCTGAAGTGGCCTCCTCCCTATGCCAGCAGTGTGAAGAAGCTCAGGGGGAACCAAAGCAAGGTCCCTCACAGCCAGTAGAGGGATTCGAATCCACTAGAGATAGTACCCCGGACCTCTTTATCTCCAACTCGGCACCTACGGGGCCTCCACTAGAGTGCCGCCTGGAATCAACATGGACCCAGAGGCCTTTTACTGGGTGGAATTCTTCAAAGGGCTGCAGTCCTTTGTCCAAGCGCACTCAGTACCGGCTGCAACTCTGTCCCAGTCACCACCAGAAGCGCAAGACCTTCCAAGCACCGCTCGGGCCCTTCGAGACTTGCCCTTCCTAAGCAAGAGCCTCCCTACCGGGGATACAGACACCTCGGAGGATGAGGCTGACTCCCTGGAGGAAGAAGAAATCCCCCCAGGGATGGAACCATACCGAACCATGCTGCGATTCTTCTCCAAAGACAAGTTACCAGCTCTCGTGTCCCCGACCCTGAAGATGCTGGACATTCCAGGCACGGACACCACAGCGGAACCAAAGATAAACCCCATCTTGGTCTCCCTCCGTCAGGCCTCAAGCTATTTTCCAATGTTGCAAGCGATACGGCAACGGATTGACCTGGAATGGAATGCTCCAGAGGCCAGCTTCAAAGGAGGACGGACCCTAGAAGCCCTATATCCCTAGGAACCTGCGGCTAAGGAAATCCTGCGGTTTCCAAAGGTAGACGCCATGATCTGCGCAACCTCCAAGTGCAAGACCATTCCCGTCAAGAGAGGAGCAGCACTAAAGGATGCCCAGGACAGACGACTGGAATCCATCCTTAAACAGTCCTTTGACATAGCAGCAATAACTCTTCAGATTGCTTCCTGCTGCGCCCTGTTGGCACGTTTTTGTTGCTCCTCTCCAGAGACGCAACCACGCCTGTTGTGACTATGGAACCTGCAGTATCCTTCCTCACGGATGCGACCTCAGACCTAGTGCGCACCTCAGCCAGGAATGTCGCCTCGGCAATGGCAGGCAGAAGACATCTATGGCGCCAAAACTGGTCAGCCGACGCAACATCCAAAGCGAACCTCATGAGAATCCCTTTAAAGGATCTCTCTTGTTCGGAAGCAAACTGGAGAAGCTAGCCAACAAATGGGCGAATCTCTAGTACCTCGTCTACCGGAGGACAGGAACAAAAGAAACCAGCGCTCCTCCCCCCGAAGAACTAAGGGCAAAGGAGCTCAGCGCTTTAGACCGTACAAGAACACACACTACCAAGCACCTTGCCCCACAGGCAGGGCTCAGTCCTTTCGGAACAGACACAACAGGAAGAAGTCATAGGGGGCAGAATTACCCTCTTCTATCAAAGATGGGTCGAGATAACGTCGGACAAGTGGGTCCTAACCATCATTCGAGAGGGATACTCCAAGAGGACGGCAGTGGAAACCACACTGACAAGACTACTCAGCTTAAAGGCGCCCATTCACCAACAAAATATTGGTCACTATTCCATCTATTTTATCGTTCCCAAGAAGGAAGGAACATTCCGGCCCATCCTGGACCTCAAGACCGTCAACCGTTACCTGAGGATACCACACTTTCGCATGGAAACCCTACACTCAGTCATAAGGGGTCATAAGGGCAGTAAAGCCGGGAGAATTCCTGACCTCACTGGATCTATCCGAAGCCTATCTCCACATCCCGGTCCATCACGACCATCAGCACTTCCTACGCTTTGCAATACTGGACCATCATTACCAGTTCAGGGTGCTACCCTTCGGACTAGCTACCACCCCTCAGACCTTCACCAAAATCATGGTGGTAGTGGCGGCAACACTGAGGAAAGAAGGAATCCTCCTACATCCTTACCTGGATGATTGGCTAATCTCCAGAGGAAAGTCACCAGGCGACCACCAGAGTCAAGAATCTGCTGCAGATTCTCGGGTGGGTCGTCAACACAGCCAAGAGCTGCCTGCAGCCCTCCCAATCGCTAGGGTACCTGGGAGTCCGGTTCGACACCAAGCAAGACAAGGTTGTCCTTCCCCCCTCCAAGGAGAAGGGAACTGATAGGTCAGCTGCAAAAACTGTTGAACTATGCTCACCCCAAGGTATGGGACTACCTCCAAGACGTCGGTCTCATGACATCAACCCTGGAAGTCGTTCCATGGACAAGGGCCCACATGCGCCCACTACAACATTCCCTACTGTCACGATGGAACCCGACGTCCCAGAACTACTCCATTCACCTCCAGCTACCAGCAGAGGTTCAGACCCAGCTCCAATAGTGACTACAGAAAGACCATCTGAGCAAGGGAGGTAAAACTATCCCCCCCGAACTGGATCTTGCTCACCACCGATGCGAGCCTGCAAGGGTCGGGAGCCCACTGTCAGGAACTGAGGCCCAGGGACAATGGGACAAGGAAGAGGCAGGATGGAACATAAACTGACTGAAGCCCGAGCAGTCAGACTAGTCTGTCTACGATTCGGCTACAGACTCCGGGGCAAGTCTGTCAGAGTCATGTCAGACAACGCCATAACAGTTGCCTACATCATCCGCCAAGGAGGAACCAGAAGCCAACAGGTGTCCCTGGAGATAGACCCCCTCATGGCGTTGGCAGAAACAAACCTGCAAGGGGATCTTCAGCCTCCCACATCGCGGGAAAAGATAACGTCTCTGCGGACTACCTCAGCAGAGAGAGCCTAGACCCAGGGGAATGGACGCTGTCGACCACAGCCTTCCAGTTGATAGTAAACTGCTGGGGAACCCCAGCCATGGATCTACTGGCAACCCGGTCCAACACCCAAGTTCTTCAGCCGCAGACGAGAACCGCAATCCTGGGGAATCGACGCCATCGTCCAGACCTGGCCACACTGCTGTATGCTTTTCCCCTATGGCCACTACTGGGCAGGATCATCTGCAAGATAAAACATCACAGGGGACTAGTACTTCTAATGGCCCAGGACTGGCCAAGAAGGCCATGGTACGCAGACATGCAAAGACGTCTTGTGGGGAACCCTCTGTGCCTACCTTCACACAGGGACCTTCTCTGGCAAGGACCGATCCTCCACGAAGACCCAACTCGATTCTCTCTTATGGTCTGGCCCTTGAGAGGACTCGCCTGAAGAAAAGCGGATACTCTAAGGCAGTGATTGACACATTGCTTCGAGCAGGCAAGTTTCTCCACATCACTAGCTTACGTACGAATATGGAGAGTATTCGAAGCCTAGTGTGAGGACCGTGAGATCCTTCCACAGACAGTAAAAATTTCCATGATCCTGGAATTTATGCAGGACGGTTTGAAGAAGGAGTTGTCTCTCATTATTATTTTATGCTAAAGACTTTTACTTTTATATTTAGTATTTTAGTTTTTATGTATTTTTAAGTATTTATGACTTTTTTTATGATTGGTTTAAATTTTATTGTATTTTATGTTTTATTTTGAAACATTGTATTTTATGATTTATTTTAACTAAGAAATACTGTAAACCAGTGTGAAGGTATACACCAACATCTGTATAGAAAATTAAGTAAATAAATAAAATAAAAACTCCAAGGTTCAGGTCACCGTGCTGTCCTGCTTCAGAGCCAAAGTAGACGGTATCATTCTATCAACCCATCCAGATGTTTCCCGCTTCCTGAGAGGGGTCAAACAAATCCGACCACCATTAAAGTGGCCGATGCCCCTATGGAATCTCAATCTACTACTAGACTTCCTAGCAGGAACTTCCTTCAGACCAACACTCAGCCTGTCACTACGGCTCCTGACCTTGATGACTGCATTCCTGGTGGCAATATGTTCAACCCGTCGCATCTCCGAGCTTCAAGCACTATCTTGTCAGGAACCGTTCCTCAGATTCACACCGGGAACCATACAGCTTCACGCTGTCCCCTCCTTTCTACTGAAAGTGATTTCTCAATTTCATCTAAACCAACCATCTCGCTGCCATCTCCAGACGAACATAAGGACTCAGAAGACTCACGTCTTCTTCGCCATCTAAATGTCAGCAGACTCCTAGTCCGATACCTTGAAAGATCGGAATCTGTGCGAAAGACGGATCACCTATTCGTCCTTTCACAGCAGGAAGAAACAGGGGGAAGTGGCCTCGCAGGCAACCATAGCCCGCTGGGATCAAAGAAGTAATCAAGGCAGGGCCTACATAGAGGCAGGGAAGCTCCCACCTCTGCAAGTCAAGGCCCATTCAACAAGGGCCCAGGCAGTGTCCTGGGCGGAAACCAAGATGCTGTCACCCACCGAGATCTGTCGGGCAGCGACATGGTCCTCCATACACACCTTCTCCCAGGTTCTACCCGCCTGGATGTCCAGGGCCCGGGAAGACACAACCTTTGCAAGGGCAGTACTAAGTGGGCCACGGGCAGCCTCCCACCCTGTTCGGGAAAAGCTTTTGAACATCCCATTGGTCCTGAGTCCATCTGGCTACACGCTAGGAAATGGAGAAATTACTTACCTGATAATTTCGTTTTCCTTAGTGTAGACAGATGGACTCATGGCTGCCCCAGAATCCGGGAACCCTCGGGTGACAATGACACCCATAGTTGCCCAGGTGTCGGCGATATCCAGTTGAGTGTACTGGTGGTCTCCAATTGGAAATCAGTTCAACCAGTCCTAGTTAATAAAGTTAATCAAGTTATAAAGCACACATATATCCACAATTGCTTTTCAAGGAGAATACTAAAGAGTGCACTTCCTGCACGGGTATATGTAGGCTGACGTCCGATTGAAATCTGACTCCATCTCCCAACTGCTATCAGGAGTACACTATACCCATTGGTCCTGAGTCCATCTGTCTAAAGAAAATGAAATTATCAGGTAAGTAATTTCTCCAATTTATTACTGCAAAATCTTCTTTGTAATGCTTAAAATACATGAGATGCCATGTAAGATGAACATACAAGACTTATATACAGTGAAGGATCCACACAGGCACCCTAGGCAAGGAAGTCCCCGGCCCCAAAACTTATGACATGCAGAGAAAGACATGTGACAGATATCAGGCCAGGAGAAATAGTTTCCTGCAGCATATTAAATGCTAAAAAGTAAAAGTATTTCGATCTCTTCTCTCAAGGCTCCGTTGTTTACTTTCCATTAAGTGCTTCTGGTATTTGTATCAAAATAAAAATTAATGGTGTTCTCTCCTAGAAAGAGAACTGCTCATCTTTGCTTCATGGTTCTCCTATCCTTAAATGCTGTGATATACAACAGGTTGCCATTTAGCCAGATAGCTTGTGAGTTATCTGACTAAATGGCTGTGAATATTGAAATGCTAGTTTCTATGAAGGGATCTGTAGCAGTTTGACTTATATTATATATACTAAGAGAATCCTAGAAAAGGAGGGGGAGGGAGAAGAGGGGGAAATGGTGGAGGAGAAGAAGGTGAGAGGGGTGTCATCGACAATTTTCGCCAAGCTCCGCATCCCCCCTTAAGTGAAGCTGGCGATGTCATCAAGACAGAGCTTCAGGGTCCCTAGTTTCTAGTCACAGAAACTAAGGCATGCCCCCAGGGGACCCTGGGGACATGCCTTAGTTTCTGTCAGTGTGTCTGTTGCAGGCCCTGCTCGGCTGCAATGCAAAAGACTTCAGGTTGAATCTCACATTTGTCAGGGCGCGTGTGGCCACTATAGAAGCGATGCACACAGGGCCTGGGTGGGAAGAAGTCCATGGCTAACACTGTGGCATTCCCAGCTGGTGGAAGAAGGCACTGACAGGTTCAATCACAGAAAAGACACCATCCCCCACACTTTCAAGGGAACTGGTATTCACAGGTCATTATAAAAAGAGGGAGAAAATTAGCAATATAAATAAGTACCATCTGAAACATGCTTGCTGATGTTTATTTCTACATATTTAACAACTTTTTTTGTGTTGTAGCACACCCAGCACTAGAGTCACTTTGTCCTGGCACACCATCACCTTCCCCCTCTCTCCTTCTGCCCACCCTCTATCACCTTCCCTTCCCACATGCTCCCCACCCACCCCATGGTATCATCACTTCCCCCCCCCCCCCCCTCCCCGACTCTCTGGGCTACATCATCTTCCATCTCCCCCCCCACCCCCCCCACCCCCATACACACACACACACACACACACACACACACTGTTGACATCACACCACCTTCCCTTCCCCGGCATCACCACTTCTCTTTCACTCCTACCCCTTGGTATCATCACCTTCAATCCCAGCCCCCTGGCATCACCTTCCCTTCCCACTTCAAGGGTCGTCTTTAGTCTGCAAGAGGAATTGAGTGAGCAGTGCTTACTTGCTGCTGTTTCTTCTTCTACCAACTTCCCTCTTAAATCAGAAGCATGGGGAGTAAATTTAGTAGTGCCAAGAGATCCACCAGCCCCACGCAGTTCTAACTTCAGACAGAAGGCAGCAGAGAAGGAGGCAGCAGCAAGTAAGACATGCTGCTCACTGATCCCTCGGCCAGCGGGAAGGGATAGCACAGGGGATGGGGGAAGAATGAGATCAAGACTTTGCCATCAGTGTCAGCGCCTCATCACTCCTGCCTTCTGTATGCATTGCAAAAATTTGCAGCACACCACTGGGGAACCTCTGCTCTAGAGCAATAGTTCTCAACCCAGTCTTTGGGAACTGCCCTGGCCAATCATATTTTTGGGCTATCCATAATGAATATGCATGAGATATTTGCATAAAAGGAAGGTAGCATATGTAAATCTCTCTCATATATATTGAATAGGGATATGCCAAAAACCAGCTTGGCTAGCTCTCTGAAGACTGGGGTTGAGAACCACTGCTCTACAGTACATCACTGAATCTTTCTTCTCTCGTTGCTGCAGGAAACTAGGGGCTGCGAGTATACATATTTAGGTCCTTAAATCTCATCTTCATGGGACTTATGGTGCAGGACTCTGCATTGTCTTGGTAGCCCTCCTTTGTCTATATATTTTTGGACATGTTGCTCATCTTTTGGCTAACAGGATCCTCTAATTGGAACCACTCTTCCAACTGAAGCACATGCAGTTTTTATCTCACATTTACAAAAATAATAAAAACCTGCTCATTTAAGCTGGTATACGAGTGTCAAATCTAGTTTAAGGCTAGCAGGGCAATATAGAAAAGTGGGAGGGTCTGGTAGAAAGCATCAAGATATAACAATGATTCTGTTCGAATTTGCATTAAATCTTAATTGGCTAAACAGTTGCCTGCTCCTCTTTTTTTCCTCACTCCACTTGGAAAGTCTTCCCTGTTGCAGATCTTAGTATTATCTGCAAAAACAAAAAAGCCTTCCTTACTAGGCCTTCTACAATATCACTTATAAAAAGTTTTAACTAGATTGGACTAATCCTGGGAGTACTTCACTGAGGACTCCCCTTCCTTTGAGAGAATTACTTGTCACATAAGCAATCTCAAACAAAGTTTACCACCTTGTGCGCACAATAAAACCTGAGCAGCTCAGAGGTGAGTCCTAAGGTGGTAAACTTTGAGATTGCTTATGTGACAAGTAATTCTCTCAAAGGAAGGGGGGTCCTCAGTGAAGTACTGGAATGTATGTACACCTCATTCAGCTCTCCCTGATTTAAACTTCTTAATTTTTTTTTTTTATTTCCATGACCTCAGATATAAAATATGGGCCAGAAAAATATTAAAAAAAAAAGAGTAAGGTCATTAGAAACCAACTGACTCTGAGCAACTGGAAACGGTAAAAGCATTAATTACTTCAGCTTTTTTTTTTTTCTAGAATTTCCTTTCCAAGAAACATATTTTTTTCGGTGAAAAGGAAATCCTAAAACGAGCTCATGCAATGAGGCTCACAGGAGGTAGACGTAGAAGTAACAGATTTTCTTTCTTTCTTTCTGGAAGGTAGTAGAGACTTGTAGCAAATTCCCAGTGAAGGTAGGCAGTGCAGAGAATAACAGAGTTCAAGACACGAGGTAAGCAGTAAAAGATCCTTACCTACCAAGAAGCGAAGACAGTAATCTTTAAAAAAAATATTTGAATTGAATATACCGTACATAAGCATCTGAAACAAAGCTATTTTCAGTTTGTAAATACCCCAAACCATGGTCCTATTTATACTGCTGTGAACCAGGTCTGGAAAGGCAACATAGGCTGACAATTCCCCCCACAACAAAAAAAACAAGCAAACAGAACGAAAACTAATAAACTCAGAATAATAAAAACGGTGTATGTAACATGTAGATGGAAAAATACATTCGTGTACACTTATCTGTGCTTTTGTGAGGAAGCACCTTTTATTACCTTGCCTAATTTTTCTCTTGCCCAACCGTACCACATACAAGATTCCACGTTCCCTGCCCCGTTTCCGGGCACTATGACCGCTTTATTGGGAGAAAATTGTTCTCCGGACATGATCCCACCAGAGTGCAGCAGCAGCAGAGAGGCTTCAGTTTCTCAGAGCAGGAAGGCTGCAGTTACTCAGACATCATGGGAGTTGTAGTACTTTAGATACTTAAGATGCAGCATGAGCATGGGGTAGAAACACTGAGCATTGCGTAGATACCCTGAGCTGCCGAACTGTGAAGCTTTTCTTTTTTCCACGTGTGCAAGTGTAGGAGGAAGAGCTAGAACTGCTTGCTACCCACTAGAATCCTGTTTTTGTTAGAGTGTTTTTGCTTGGTTTTGAGATAGTACCAGTATTCTTACAGTCAGAACCTATGTGTAAGTATTGGATTGCTTTCTGCCTGCCCTATGATTTTATTTGGGTCTTGTTTTCTCACCTTACAGTACATTTGCTTGTCAAACTTGCCTTTCATAAGAACATGCCATACTGGGTCAGACCAAGGGTCCATCAAGCCCAGCATCCTGTTTCCAACAATGGCCAATTCAGGCCATAAGAAACCTGGCAAGTACCCAAAACTAAGTCTATTTCATGTTACCGTTGCTAGTAATATCAGTGGTTATTTCTAAGTCAACTTAATTAATAACAGGTAATGGACTTCTCCTCCAAGAACTTATCCAATCCTTTTTTAAACACAGCTATACTAACCTGCCACTAACCACATTCTCTGCAACAAATTCTAGAATTTAATTGTGCGTTGAGTGAAAAAGAACTTTCTCCGATTAGTTTTAAATGTGCCACATGCTAACTTCATGGAGTGCCCCCTAGTCTTCTATTATTTGAAAGACTAAAAACCGATTCACATCTACCCGTTCTAGACCTCTCATGAATTTAAAAACCTCTATCATATCCCCCCTCAACCATCTCTTCTCCAAGCTGAAAAGTCCTAAACTCTTTAGTCTTTCCTCATAGGGGAGCTGTTCCATTCCCCTTATCATTTTGGTCGCCCTTCTCTGTACCTTCTCCATTGCAATTATATTTTTTTTGAGATGCGGCGACCAGAATTGTACACAGTATTCAAGGTGGGGTCTCACCATGGAGCGATACAAAGGCATTATGACATTTTCCGTTTTATTGGACCATTCCCTTCCTAATAATTCCCAACATTCTGTATGCTTTTTGACTGCCGCAGCACACTGAACCGATGATTTCAATGTGTTATCCACTATGACGCCTAGATCTCTTTCTTGGGTTGTAGCACCTAATATGGAACTTAACATTGTGTAATTATAGCATGGATTATTTTTCCCTATATGCATCATTTTGCACTTATCCACATTAAATTTCATCTGCCATTTGGTTGCCCAATTTTCCAGTCCCACAAGGTTTTCCTGCAATTTATCACAATCTGCTTGTGATTTAACTACTCTGAAAAATTTTGTATCATCTGCAAATTTTATTACCTCACTCGTATTTCTTTCTAGATCATTTATAAATATATTGAAAAGTAAGGGTCTCAATACAGATCCCTGAGGCACTCCACTGCCCACTCCCTTCCACTGAGAAAATTGTCCATTTAATCCTACTCTCTGTTTCCTATCTCTTAGCCAGTTTGTAATCCACGAAAGGACATCGCCACCTATACCATGACTTTTTACTTTTCCTAGAAGCCTCCCATGAGGAACTTTATCAAACGTCTTCTGAAAATCCAAGTACCCTACATCTACCGGTTCACCTTATACATATGTTTATAACTCCAAAAAAGTGAAGCAGATTTGTGAGGCAAGACTTGCCTTGGGTAAAGCCATGCTGACTTTGTTCCATTAAGCCATATCTTTCTATATGTTCCGTGATTTTGATGCTTAGAACACTTTCCACTATTTTTTCTGGCACTGAAGTCAGGCTAACCGGTCTGTAGTTTCCTGGATCGCCCCTGAAGCCCTTTTTAAATATTGGGGTTACATTAGCTATCCTCCAGTCTTCAGGTACAATGGCTGATTTTAATGATAGGTTACAAATTTTTAACTAATAGGTCTGAAATTTCAGTGAGTTCCTTCAGAACCCTGGGGTGTATACCATCCAGTACAGGTGATTTACTACTCTTCAGTTTATCAATCAGGCCTACACATCTTCTAGGTTCACCGTGATTTGGTTCAGTCCATCTGAATCACAACCCATGAAAACCTTCTCTGCATTGGTATCCTCCCCAACATACTCTTTAGTAAACACCAAACCGTAAAAAGTGCGGGAGAGCCGGCGCTCCATGTTGAGCGCCTGCTGTCCCGACGCACGCCCAGGTACCTCTCCTGGGCGCGCGATTCGCTATTCAATTAGGTGTTGCACTAATAAGGAGGCGCTAGGGAGAATAGCGCGTCCCTAGTGCCTTCTTTTGGGGCCAATGTAATAAGGTGCGCTGAAGCTGCTGTGGGTTTCTACATGCATTTCCTGCGCAAAGCCCTATATGGGGATATAATAAGGGTTTTCTGTGTGGGGAAAAAAGCGCATATGAACGCGCTCACGGACCTGTGGTTTTTCCTGCGTGAATTGCATGCTAATAGCATGCAAAGGAGGTGATGAGTTAATCATAGGCAATGCAGGGAGCCATGCTAGTGCGGGTTTTTAATGCCATTGTCAGGGCAAGAGTTAAATGTCAGCGCTGACTCGGGGGGACCTATGTCGGCGTCCAAGTGTCCTGAAAACCATCTAGCTGAGCACCAACTTAGCTAGGTGCTTTCTGGGTGTCAGAATGTATAGATTCACGACCAAGTAAGCTCCTAGCTTAGCACCCGAGAGGCAACGGTAGCTAGGTGCCCAGAAAGTCTAGGCTCTTTACTGGGTCATGACTCTATGCTGTCGGGCGCCCAGAAAGGAGCCTAGCTACCATTGCCACTTGGGCGCCGAGCTAAGCGCTTACTTGGTTGCGCCTGAGCGGCAATGGTAGCTAGGCGCCTTTCTGGGCGCCTGATCGTTCAGATATGCGAGCAACTAAGGGGCGGATTTTAAGAACCCTGCTCGCGTAAATCCGCCCGGATTTACGCGAGCAGGGCTTGCGCGCCGGTGCGCCTATTTTACATAGGCCTGCAGGCGCGCGCAGAGCCCCGGGACTCGCGTAAGTCCCGGGGTTTTTCCGAGGGGGACGTGTCGGGGGTGGGGGCCGAGCGGCGCGCCGTTTCGGGCGGGACGCGGCGTTTCGGGGGCGGGCCCGGGAGGCGTGGTTTCGGCCCGGGGCGGTCCGGGGGCGTGGCCGCGCCCTCCGGAACCACCCCGGGTTGCGTCTAGGCGCGCCAGCAGCCCGCTGGCGCACAGGGATTTACTTCTCCTCTGGGAGGCGTAAATCCCCCAACAAAGGTAGGGGGGGGTTTAGACAGGGCCGGGGGGGTGGGTTTAGGTAGAGGAAGGGAGGGGAAGGTGAAGTGAGGACGTTAGCGAATTCCCTCCGAGGCCGCTTCGATTTCGGAGCGGCCTTGAGGGAACGGCGGGTAGGCTGCGTGGCTTGGCGCACGCCGGCTACACGGAATAGGCAGCCTTGCGCGCGCCGATCCAGGATTTTAGCGGATATGCGCGGCTACGCGCATATCTACTAAAATCCCGCGTACTTTTGTTGGCGCTTAGAGCGCCAACAAAAGTACACGAACGCGCCTTTTTGAAAATCTACCCCTAAGTGTTTAGCTGAGCGCCCAAACGGCAAGGAACGCTAGCGCTTCCCTGGGCGGACAGATGCACAACCAGAAGAGCGGCAAGATTGTTCTGTGTTATCACCCATGAAAATATTTGCCATGTTTTCTGCAGAACAGTTAATTGAAATATTAAAAATACTTTCCATAAAAAGCTCACTCGCTTTTATGTGCGGATTATCAGCACGGGTTTGAGCGCAGATGCTGCCGCTTATTACATAGGCCCCCGCACCACGCTTAGGTACACGCATTTTTTCCGTATGTGCGCGGATTTCTGCAAGCAAGTCATTTGCATAATTTTAATTTTTTTTTTTACATCCCACGGAAGCGGCAGCATCAGCCGCGTGCAGTGATGAAAACCCGTGCACACAACAAGTGCCTGTTTTGTCTCGAGTCTTATTATTAGCGGTAGAGCTGGCTGTCAGCGGGTCCGACAACCGATGCTCTATTTTACCGTCGGTTTTCAAACCCACTGACAGCGACGTGTTAGGAAAACGGACGCCAGTAAAATTGAGTATCCGTTTTTCTAACCTGCTCACTGGCGGGTTAGATTTTTTTTTTATTTACATTTTAGGTTTATACCTAAGGGTGTACAGAAAGCAGTTTTTTTCTGCTTTTCTTTACACTTTTCCTGGTTGTTTCAAACATACTGCCTGCCCTTGGGCAGGCATTAATTTCTGAGAGTAAATGTGTGGCTTGGCCGCACATTTTACTTTCAGTATCCCAGGTGTCTAATAGGCTCATCAACATGCATTTACATGCAATGAGCTCTATTAGTTTTCAGGGGGAGGTTGACCACGCAGTTTCAACGCGCCATTACCCTTAAGCGGTAATAAGAGCGCGTGTAAAATGGTAGAGCACACCATACTGTATCGGCCTGCTTATATGTTGCAGCCGCAGATTTTGAATATAGGAAGGAAAGGCTTGAGGAGGAAGAAATGGTACACTTAAGACAAGTGGATGTTTCCTTTACATAAGGACCATGTGAATCAGGAGATAG